>NC_088932.1:26887500-27060000 GCF_038396675.1 Hydra vulgaris | reverse complement strand
GTGTTCCTAAAAAACGTCACCACCCCCCCCCCCCCCCCCCCCGTTTATTAATTTTTGATTATTTTTCCCACCCACCCCAAGCTTATTAAGACCCCCCCGTTTATTAATTTTTACTTGTTATCAAAGTTAAATTTATATCCTTAGATTTAAAAATAAAAATCTATGAAAATCGGCCTAAAAATTAAAAAATAATTATATCAGTTACAAATAAAAACAAAAAGTTCAGCGAAAACAAGCTTTAAATCGTTGAACTTTTATTTCTCACCAAAGTAAAAGCAAATTAAATTATATTGAAATTATGATAAAACGGCTGATAGAAAATGTGCATTTGACAGCAAGCCGCGCTAGAATTAAAAAGTTTTATTCGTGTTTTGTAAAAAACTTTTTAATTTGAATTTATAAATTAAAATTTTTTATAAAAAATCCCCCCTCCTTTTATTAACCCCCTCCGTAACCGAATAGTCGGTTAACCGCAAAATGATGGGAACTGTTATCCGGTTTTTGAAACGGTTAACCGGCGAAATCACTAAATGTTTATTTGCCAACAATGTTGTTGCATGCAAATGGATGGACAACAGGTAAGCCTACACTTTTTTTGTGTATATAAAAAATATACAAGATAAAAAAATTTTTTAGCCTACAGGAAGGAAACCTAAGATAGCTCAGAATTGTAAACAGGATATATGCTAATTTGTGATTATATTGCTAGATTTTGTTTTTTAAATCTGTTACTTTAGTTGCATCAAATGTCATTGACAACATTGGCTTTGTTCTTGTTAAATAAAGGAAAAAGGGCTCTCAATTAGTTGCACATGTTAAATATAAATATACTTGTTATTGTACAAAATTTTTATTTAAACAGGTTACCAAATCAATACATATGGCAGGTGCACATCTGATCAGCCACTTACCAATATTTCAAGACACACAAAGACGCTGTGTCCAATGCGCTGAAGACAAGACTGAACAAAGAACATTTGTTGTATGCTCAAGTTGTGATTCCCCATTGCGCTTGTTGAAATAAAGAAATTGTTTCTTAAAATATCACCAGTAATTTTATAAATAAGCTCCATCAGACTGAGTCTAGATATCAGATAGAGTCTATCAGACTGTACCTGTAACTATATATAAACCAAAAAATACAGTTTATTTTATTTGCTCATACTTTTTTTTAAATGCTGCAAATTTTGTATGTGGGTCAAATCATTATATTTCAATCAATGGCCTGTGGCTCACGATCTCTGATTTTCCTGATTTTTACATATTGTTATGTGCATCATGTAGATAGATTAAATTTAAAATTTCAGACTTCCAAGTACAACGGTTCGGAAATTATAGCCTTACAAACATGACACAGTGGCCCCCCTCGATTTACAAATGGTCAAAACAGACTACTTTAGAGCTGTATAACTTTTTACTCACTTTCAACAAGTGTCTCATTTTTTCTAGAACTATTTTCTGGATAGTTCTCTCTTTAAAAAAGTGGTTTTAATTAACTTGTGTTAAATTAGAAAAAAATTATGACCTCCTCAACTTTGGATAAAATCATAAAATTGCTAAAATATGCCAAAATGAAACTAACTGTAGCATTATTTTGTTCATCCACAAGTCTTTACAGATAGCTTTTCTGATTAGCTACTACTGTCTGCAATACACGGGCAAAATATAGGCAGCTTGTTGCAGTTTAGAACTTAAATATATCTAAAAGCAAAATCTCCACTCGCCTAAAAAGTCCAATTTTCAGCCATTTTGAGATGCTTGTAAATTTTTCTAACACTTTGTTTTGATCTAAGATTAACAGCATATAAGACCATTAGACCTAACTATCTGAAAATGCAAACATTGTAAACTTCAAATCCACACCAAAAATGCCAGCATTTTTAATGTCTACCTTTTTTCCCGCACTTTAACCTTTTAAAACTCTCTTCTATCTTCATGTTTTCCTCAATCATACAACCTTCAACTTTTTAAGTTGTTTGTCAACTGTTTCCTTGTTTTATAACTCTATTCTTTTTTTTCTAGTAACTCCTAATTAAAATTGTTTATGCAACACAAAGATCGCAAAAACCTGGGAGATGTGAAAATAAAAACAGATTGTAGATGGTGTCATTGAATAAAAAATAAAAATTATAAGAAAATATAAAATGTGTGGCAAGACTTGTGAAGTAGAAAAATGAAGAATTGACAATAAGGGGGTATGGGGAGGAACAACTAACGCTCTAGTCACTCTGAGTGTTGAACATATGCAACCAAGAACAAATATTTGATCTACTGATTTTAGAGATTGTTGATGTCTACAGGTGTGATGGTGTGGTGCATTAGTATGTACCGTTTGGTCGTCTCGTATGGTCTTGTTATGTTTTCGTTCACTTTCAAATCGGGTGAATAGAAAGCTAAACACACTCACTCCTTGCGCTTATGGGCTAGCACATCAGAGCCAGACGTAAGACCTATAGACTGGATTTCAATTGATCGAATGCACACATTAGTCACCGTAGGCCACAAGCCATCGCTCTTAGTCAAAAGAGCTACTGCCCCATGCTGGTGTGGAATGATGTGCTATGGAGTGAGATTTTAGATCCGAGCACATAGTCAGCGAGCCCTGATCCGACATGCACTGTAGAGCTTCCGAATGAACGTGTGCATGAGTGTTAGCGTAGCCATTAGGTTATTGGGCGCCATAACCACATCCAGCGGGATAGCCTAATGTCCGTTTTATCGTTGTAGTGTACATTGGAAAAAGTCAGAGCTCACCAGCCACAAAGAATAAATTTGTTTGTTTATGCGAAACAATGGTCGCAAAAAGTGACCAACGGAGCCGTCCAGTTACGTAGACCTGGGAGATGTGAAAATAGAAGTAGATTGTAGATGATGTCATTGAGTGAGAATCATAAATGAATGTAAAGACTATTCTGCAGAAGGAATAAAATGTTAGGTCTCAGGGATAGGGTGAACAATAACTCACGCTCTAGTCACCCTAAACAAATGATGAAACAATGTTTAGTCTATGACTAAACAAGTCAATATAGATCCGCTGGTTTATGAACGGCAACCATGGCTAAAATTATCGCACCATACAAAAACAATAAAATAAAATAAGTAGATAACAAAATAATAAGAAAAATGATCAAAAATGATGGTAAGCGCAATATAAAAAGAAAAAAATAGGCTAATAAATGTGCTACTATTTATGCTTTAAACTCTAGATAATAAACTGAAAACTGATAATCACCTGTGTGAGATAAAAGTATATAAATGTCGTTAATGTAACAAATTTATAATATAAAGCTCACAAAGCGCTATAATACGTGGGTGTAAGAGGTAAAAAAATGTTGGTGCCATGGTAACCAATCAGAATTAAGTAGTGGATAATGGTGATCCCCCTCCTCAGGAATGCACTGCGATCACCAATGACGTTTTGGAGAGCCCGAGACCTTACTAACGCCACTCGTCAGGGGCGTGTCCTTGCAACAGATCTCACCGCCTGCACTCTATGTCATGCTAGTCAATATTGCAATATAACAGGACTACACTACAAAAGCCAAAAATCCCTATCCCTATCTCAGTTTTTAATTTAGTTTTACCCGCACTTTAACCTTTTAAAACTCTCTTCTATCTTCGTGTTTTCCTCACTCATACAACCTTCAACTTTTTAAGTCGTTTGTCAACTGTTTCCTTGTTTTATAACTCTATTCTTTTTTTTCTAGTAACTCCTAATTAAATAATGGTTGCTTGCAGCCTTGTTTGGAGTGAATCAGAATTTTTTTTAAAAAAACAAAAAAACATCAAATGTTTGAATTTAGAAAAACCTTTTTACTAGTTCATTTTTAACCTAAACAACAAATAGAAATAAATAAAAAAAACTTCCAATATCTTATTAGGTAGTGGAAGAGACAATACATACATGTTTAAATCTAGTTATATTATTTAGTTTCATTATAACCAACTGAGGTATCCAATAATTACCTTCCTTATAAATTCAAATTACCTAGAAGAAAATCGTATATAAAACTACCTAACTTTATAGAAGTTGTACAGAAATCATTAAGCTAACAACTGAAAAACTTCTACAGACTTTTAGAAATACTAAAATAATATAGAACAGCATTAAAAATTATATTGATATTTTATAAATGTTATATAGATACTGAAGATTTCTAAATGAAAGGTAACGTAAAGTTTGTTTGGAATTGTCTAGTAAACAGTATATATATAAACAAGCTTAGTACTATAGGTAAGTTTAATAAATATAGTACCTACCAGTTAGCAGTAGTAATTATAAATACAGTAAGGATATGAAGTTCTAAAAAAGAACACAATTCTGAACCACTATTTGTTCCTGGGCTCTGCTGTTCAGGAACATGGAAAATGATAGACATACAGACTTCATTGAAAAAAAAATTTAGTTGATTTCAAGTCTTGGATTCAAGCATTTTTTAGCCAAGAGTGTTAAATATGTATTTGAGTAATGTTCTGTTAGTTGTACTTTTCACTTGAGTGAAAAGTACAAGAAACTATAGTTTGCTTGTGTTTGCTAATTCTACCACCACAACACTTACGCATTGGTTTATGTGCGCATTTAAAGATTATCCAGGGCACAACAAATCAACCAACGTGCGAACGTTTGTTTAAAAAGACAGAAAAGCAAACACCACATTTCTTTACTTTTATTTATGCAAATGTTGGCATTCGCTTAAAACTTTTCAAAATGAACGCAATACTTCAGCAATTTTTTTTCCAAATAATTATGCGGTTGATAGTTTTTTATTTATAATAAAAAACAAATATCTGTAATAAAAAAACTATTGGCTACTAAAATTTAAAACGCATTTTCAAATGTGGAGTAAATGTAAAAATGATTACTTTTTTGTTACTTTTAAGTTAAATAACTAATAACACAACTGAAGAAAGTAATTATGTTGTGACATGGTTTCTACATGTGTTTTACAAAAGCATGCAAAATTTTAGCTAAAATGCATTTGTAATAATCTTTAAAAAAACCACGCTAAAAACTTGCTTTATTCAAAAACGTGCTTTTTTCAAAATTTTCTTATTTAAAGTGAAGTAAAAGTTGTTAAAGTTATCAATAAAGTTATCATTAAAATGTTTCCATACTAAAAACAAGTTAAAGTGTTTACATATAAAAACAAGTTAAAGTGTTTACATATTAAAAACAAGTTAAAGTGTTTACATACTAAAACAATTTTAAAAGTATTGAAAAAAACTTTTATTTCATTTTTAGTTCCCTTTTGTTTTAATTTCTCATTTTACCTAATTCCAAAGGTTGATATATGTATATTAGTAAATAAGTAATTTATATACTAAGCAGTTTAATTTTTTTATTATTATTTGTTCAACATTCATGAATTCACATTTGTGTGACCAGTACTTCATGCGTATTTAAAGATTTTAAAAATAACAACATAAATCCAATGAGGCTAAAAATTAATGCAAAATCTGATAAGAAAGTAACTTTATTAAAGTGACTATGAATTATTAAAAAATAATTATTTGAAAATTGAAACCAACTAATTAAAAAAAAATAATTTACAAATTTTGTGTAAATAATAGACAAAATAATATGTTTAAACATTAATACAAACAAGAAAAACTTAAAATTGATTTTATGTTATATATTACCATTATACTTTAATGCTTTTATAAGAAAATTAATGATAACAAGGAAAAAAATAAAAAATAAATTACAGCAGCTTCATCTTCCTCTTTTTTAAGTTCTTCTTTCTTTTTGCGTTCTAAATCTTTTTTTTCTTTTTCTAATCGAATAGCTTCTTCCTTTTTTCTTTTTTCATCATCTTTTATTTTTTTTTCTTCTTCTTTTTTTTTTCTCTCTTCCTCTTTTTTTTTTCTTTCTTCTTCTTTCTTTTTTTTCTCTTCTTCTTTCTTTTTACGTTCTTCCTCTTTTTTTTTCCTTTCTTCTTCCTTCTTTTTTTTTTCTTCTTCTTTCTTTTTTCTTTCTTCTTCTTTTTTTCTCTTTTCTTCTTCTTTTTTTTTTTTATCTTCTTACTTTTTTTTAAGTTCTTCTTACTTAAATATAATTTAAAAGTTAAAATTATTTATATATATATATTTTTTTATATATAATATATGTATATGTGTGTGTATATATATATATATATATATATATATATATATATATATAGAACCCTTAGATGTTGTCCGAAAGTTTTTTCCATATTTTGTTGACAAAAAGTAAAAATTAAAATGCAAGACCGGAATTTTTTTTTTTTAACAATGATAGACTGCCTGCCCCAACCAAACCCTCAGTCGATGTAGCAGCACTCCCTTGCGGGTCAGGCTATTTGTCAGTCGATGTAGCAGCACTCCCTTGCGAGTCAGGCTATTTGTCATTCGATGTAGCAGCACTCCCTTGCGAGTCAGGCTATAAGATAGTCGATCTGGCAACACTCCGCGCATGATTTACAGTAAAAAAAACAAAAATAAAAACATTTTTTAAAAAAAAATAAAAATAAAAACATTTTATTAAAAAAAATAAAAATAAAAACATTGTTTATATTTTAAAAACATTCAAAATGTTTTAAAAACATTCAAAATGTTTTTAAAAACATTCTGGTCAATTAAATTTGCGTTTTTGTGGTTTTTTTAAAAATCGATTAATTTGTAATTAAATTAATGGTTTTTACTTTCGTCCAACACGCAAATGTTGGACGAAAGTTAAAAGTAATTAAAAGTGACGTATATGTTGGCGTAAGAATCACTTTTTTCCTTCCGCTCTTCCCAAAGCCAACAAACTATAGATCTATATATATATATATATGTATATATATATATATATATATATATATATATATATATATATATATATATATTTAAATATAAATATAGTAGGTTATAGTAGGCAAAAAAATAAATGGTAAATTTTTTAAAAGTTTTTCTTTTAACTTATCTGTTTACTCATGTTTTTTAAAAACTGTAAAAAGTACATCAAAGAGTACTACTATTATGAAGATTTTTATATGTACTTATATGTGCATGATTTTATTAAAGGATTATTGTTTTTAAAAACATTGAAAGCACATAGGTGTTATATTGGAAGCAAAATAATTATTGGCATGAAAATTTTATTTAATATTTTTTTGAATTTTTGTGGAAAAAAAAAAAATTTTGGTAAGTTAAAGTCTAAAATTATATTTAAATATGAAACACATAAGATATTTACATATGTAACATAAAATATATACGTAACCCGTGAATTTTTATTAATTGAATACAATTGATTAATTTATAGTAACATGCACATTGTAAAACAACATTGGGCGATTTCTCAATGAAACTTAGTTGTGGATTTGATAAACAATGGTAAGACCTACAGAGAAGTTAATAATAATAATAATAATAATAATAATAATAATAATAATAACAGGCAGACTGGAATCCCTTTTCAAACAGTCGGCAACATTATAAAAAAGTACAATTTAAATGGGACTACAACTAATAAAGCAGGAAGAGACCGTAAAAGAAAAACATCTGCTGCCATTGATAGAAACATTATCTTACAAGTCAAGCAAAACAGATTTAAAGCTGCTCAAAAGATTGCAGACAAAATTAAAAACGACCACAAAATCATGATTTCAGCTCAAACTATCCAAAATAGAATTCGAGAGCAAGGATTTCATGATAGAGTATGTTGCAAAAAATCCTTCCTGACTCTAAGACATATGAAACAAAGATTATTATTTGCAAAATAGTTGACTATTGAGTACTGGAAGAAAGTAATTAAGAGTGATGAATCCAAATTTAACCTGATCTCATCATATGGACAGCAAAAAGTTTGGTGAAAACAAGGTGAGGCATACAAATTGAGTTGCATGAGAGGGACAGTAAAACATGGTGGTGGAAATGTCATGGTGTGGGGATCAATGGTGTGGCGAGGAGCTGACAAATTGACTCGTTGAATCAACAATGAACGCCAATTTGTATATAGACATATAAAGCAAAATTTAAAGCCCTCTGCTTGTAGTTTAGATTCAGAATTAACTTCATCTTTCAACAAGACAACGATCCAAAACATTCTGCCATAGCAACAAAGCAAGGTTGGCGCCTAAAAATAATTAAAAAAATATCAGTGAAAATATTTAGTTTATTAAATTTTATTTGACACAAAAGCATTTGATAGGTTTGAACTTTATTTGATGATTTTTAATATAATAGTCATTAATAAATAGAATGTGATCGAATCTGTACAAAATCAAAGCATGAAAATATTGCATATAATATAAGCATAAAAAATGTTTCAAAATTATGTTAGTTATTTAACTTTCAAGCATCTAAGTTTTAAGTTTGGAATTTTTATTGAAGTGTTGCAAGTTTTGATATTTTATTACATGGACTTTTATGCATTTCAAAGTAAAAGCCGTAGTTAGGCGAAGTTTGTAGTCAAATGGACCCAAAAAAACTGTACGAGTTAGAGAATGGTTCAACTTAACCAGGGTACAATTAAGCAGAAAGTATGAAAAAGTTCATCATTGGCTTTCTTGCACTGAGATTTTTGATTTCAATTTATGCGTGATGTAATTTATTATATAACTTCTTTATTTAACAATATACAAACTCTGTTTAAACATTTTGACTTAAGCAAAAAAAATTTATCAAAAATATTTTTTATAAAATCAACTTATTATTTTCTCTTGCAAGTTCTTCAGACGAGCGCAATTTTTTACTCTCGTAACAAAACTAGCGAGCGCTAATTGTCGCATATGGAAGGCCATTTACAGGCGTGTTTCACATGTGCGGAGCGATCACTCCCACTTTATCACAAAGTCTGATACAGATAAATATACAGCGTGGATAATAAAAAATCAAAAGCGAGCAGTCAATTTCACCGGACAACACTTGGAATTGACAGTCAATTGTTTTTTTTTTTGATTGTTCAAAATTTTTATTTTTTCCTTTGTTTAAATTTTTATCTGAGTAATACATTTTCATAACTAAAACAAACAAAATTATGAAGAACTATTACTCAGATAACTAATTAATGCTCAAAAATTAACAAACATTTCAACAAACTCGCAAATAATTATCGTTCAATTTACCTGCTAATGTTAATTTGTTTAAAATTATGCTAGCGCATACAGATTTTCATTCAATTAAAAAAAGAATTTTGAAAAAATCCAATTAATCTTTTTTTTTTTTTTTTTAGATTATTCACCTCCCCAAGGCCCGAGGGGGGCCACTACAGTCGAGGAGGATACTCATTTTTTTTTTTTAACTTTTTTTATTTTTTAGTTGTTTTTTTTGTGGTGCAACCCTCTCTCAACTCTTTAACTCCGAAACACGAACCTTACCGAGCAAGGCCGCTGCGCGGAGAAACTAAGTTGAGCGCGGTACTTCCAGGGACGTGGTGGGAGTCGAACTCCGAACATCTTGCTTACAAAGCGAGCGCTCTTACCACTACACCACTACCGCTTAAATATCTTACTATCTAATGTGGAACTTTTTTTTTTTTTATCAAAACAAATTTTGTACAAAAAAAATTTAAACTGAATACTTAATACTAAAAGAAACTTTATAAATATTGAAAAATGAAAATGTTTATCTCTTTATTTGCCTTCATTAAGATGGGCTGACATTTGATGTTTTAAATGTCAACCCAATAATAAAAGAATACCCGTATTTAATAATAGAAAGAAAAAAAATCAGTAAACTTGCAATCAATAATTTAAAATTTATTCAAAAATAATACATTCATTGCAATGGCATTTCATTAGCAGGAAAAAGCTACAAAAAAAATGAATGAAAAGACAGAATGAAAAATAAAAAAAAGTACCGTTGGTAGAGAAAATGTTCCTAGTTATGTACAAAAATTTTAAATAATAATTTTATATCTCTAATTTTAATGAGCAGAAGTATAAAATATTTTTTTATCTCTGCTCATTTGAAAAACTGTGATTAATGAAATGACTTTATGAAATTTTAGCAAATGCATTTTCCAAATTACATCATGATTATTTGTAAAACCTTGTTTTTCAAAAATCTGATTTTTTTTCAACCATTCAAACATGACTGGCAAGAATTCATTTTAGAAGGTCAAAATAGCAACTTAAGTCATTTCAGGCAGTCTTTGACTAGTCGTTATTTTCCTAGTTCCAAGCGTTGTGTATATATATATATATATATATATATATATATATATATATATATATATATATATATATATATATATATATATATATATATATATATATATGTATATGTATATATATATATATATATATATATATATATATATATATATATATATATATATATATACAGCACTTGGAAATAGGAAAATTGAGGTTAGACGTTGGCATCAGTTTAGCAAAAATATTTTGACTTCAAACACTTTTAGTTTGGCAGTTAGGTCGTCATTGCCGATTGCCAACTCTAATTCCGAGGGCTGTATATATATATATATATATATATATATATATATATATATATATATATATATATATATATATATATATATATATATATATATAGATATATATATATATATTATATATATACATACATATATTCATATATACATATATATATATAAAATATATACAGCCCTTGGAATAAGGGTTTGCGTGTATATATATATATATATATATATATATATATATATATATATATATATATATATATATATATATATATATTTAAAATGTAAATCTAATAAAAAATTTTGATTTTGTAAATTATTAAGTATTTATAAAAAGATTTATTAAGTAATTTTAATAAAGTTCTAATAATACTTAATAAAGTTCTAATAAGTAATTTTATCAACAGTAAACTTCAACATAAATTTATTTATTTTAAATTAAAGTTTTAAACTATTTATTTTTCATTAAAGGGATCCTAAAGTGCCGAGACAAGTTATGCTTATTTTAAAGGGAATGATAAAAAAAAAGTTTAGGCAGAATTTTTTTAAGTAAAACAAAGTAATAAATGTATACCAACAAAAACAAACTTTGTTGTTTTACTTAAAGCTTGCTGTCTCCACAGTAGCAATTCTCTCAAAGTCTTTAAAATATACGCCGCAATCTACAGACTTTAAAATTTATTCAAGCACATTTAATTCCAAAGATTTTAGGAAATGACGTCATTGTAGAATTTTTTTTTTGAATCGATATTATTTGTTGTTTTATTTGTTTTTTAAAATAGCGTTTAATATCAACCGTATGACTTTACTATAAATTTTACAGGAAGCTAAACATAAGAATGTTTTTTTAAAGAGCGCGAGAACCAAATAAAATTAGGATTTTTATATTACATTTTAAAATAAAATAAATATGTAAAAAAGTCGTTGATCACTTTATATATTCTGAATCTTTTTTTTCTTTTCATGTAAGTAATGCGAACTTTTTTTAGTTTATCTAAGCTGTTTATTGCTATGACGTTTTTGTTCTCCTATCAAAATGACATTTAAAAAATTTTTATATTTTTAATTAATAATTTTGGTAAACAAAATCATTTATTAAAGATAATAGCCAAATTCTTTAATTTATAGTTAGAAAATATTATTAAGTATGTCAATTTAGTGGAAATTGATAAATTTTGATGATTTGCATTTGGATTTTGATAACTAAACGATTAAAATGTTGGCAACTCCATACCGGTTCGAACCTCTTTAAAAAAAAGACAAAAAAAGCCTGTATGGATAAAAGAAACAAAATAGTTGAAAATCGTATCATAGCTATGAAAATTTGAAATTTGATATTGCTAAAACGTCAAAGTTAAGTCATTTAAGTGTTGGCACTGAACAATAGTATAAATATGGATATTGTAAAACTATGCCAAAAAAAATGTCTTTGTTGCGTTTAAATAAAGGAAATAAATATCACCTCAGGTATTACAAATTAAGTAACATTCTTTATAATATAAGCTGATGTGCGCAGTATTAATAATAGTAATAATAACAAAAATTAACTTTTTTGTACATAATGGCTGTGTAAAGTAAAAAAAGTTTTTTCTAAAGATCATCAATGTATAACAGAGCATGAAACAGACAGCTTTTTATTAATTAAAGTAATAAATAATGTTTTATGGCAATAATTCAAGACAGAATGTTGAATTGTGTTGAAGCGCGCATTAAAAAAACATTATGTTTAATATTTCTTAATTTATATGTTGTATTTGGCAAGTATTTTACATTTCTTTTATCAAAAAAACTAGCAAAATTGACAATGAAGGTTTTTTGTTAAACGATTTCGATTTCGAAATTGACTCAATAATACTACATTTTTTATGCAATCTTTAACAGTAATTATTTAATTTTAAAAATAAAACAAAATAAGCAATACATGTTTTATAGAACAAATTTTATTAAATATATCTCGCTTGATTAAATAAGTATTTCAAGAATATATGTAACCCGTTTAGCAAATAAGGGGTCGTCCATAATGTACGTATGCATGAATTTCGACCCTTCTCCTCCCTCCCATTCCACATTTTGCTATAGTTTTTTTGAGTACCCTCCATCTCCCTAAAACTATCTATGCTCTTAATCTACCTACCCAACATTTTATGATATTTTTTTTACATTTGTGTCTCCGTACTTTTATAATTGACCCCCTGCCCTCCATCTAATATATGCTTTTTGCAGACCTCCTCTCCCCCACCCAAGCGTACATACTATATGAACAATCCCTAAATGCTGTTAATTAAACTTTTATAAGGTTAAAAAATTCAAAATAATTTTTTTAACAGAACCTTTAAACGGATAATAATTTAATAACAATAAATAGAACACAAAAATAATTTACAGCAACAAACAAGCTTAAAATGTCTGAAATATTTTATTATTATTTTTATGCAAACTTAGTAAAAATAACCAAAAAATAATGATTTGAAATAACTAAAAAAATTCTATAGTAATTTATGATTAAAACAAAAAACTTTTATATAATGATAAGTAACTAAACAAATTCTTTAATAATCTATAATTTGCTAAAAAAAATTTTTTAGGATTTCTTATGGAAATTCTGCAATGACGTCATTTACTAAAACTCTTTGGAATTAAACGCGCTTGAATAAATAATAAAGTCTGTAGAATGGGGCGTATATTTTAAAGACTCCGAGAGAATTGCTACTGTGGAGACGGCCAGCTTCGAGTAAAACAACAAAGTTTGTTTTTGTTGGTATACATTTATTATATTGTTTTACTTAAAAAAAACTCTGCCCAAACATTTTTTTTATCATTCTCTGTAAAGTAAACACAACTTGCCTTGGTACTTTGGGATCCCCAATGTACCGAGACAAGTTGTGTTTACTTTGGGATCCCCAATGTACCGAGACAAGTTGTGTTTACTTTGGGATCCCCACTGTACCGAGACAAGTTGTGTTTACTTTACAGAGAATAAATGGTTATAATGACACATCTTGATCATAACTTTAATGTTATGATCAAGATGTGTCATTATAACCATTATATAGAAATAGTTCAAAAATTTTCTTTCAATCAATGACTTCATTGCTTCATGCAGAAATTAATATATATAGAAACAGCAGCAACATAAAACAAGAGCACTAATGGTCAAACATCTATTGGTTTATGGGTGATCTCTTAGAATCTTAAAAGTTTCTGTCTGTTTAAATATTTAAAACAGACCTTAAATTAAAATTTATTACATTTAAGTTAAATTAAATAAAATAAAAAATCATCAAAAACAACAAAACCAGAACAGAAAAGACTATGGTTACAGTCACACACAAACAAATGCACTTAATAGTAAAAATAAAAACACAAAACAATAAAATTTAAAAAGTCCATAAACAAAAAATATTTTTTTCCTCCTTTATAAACCAAAAGATAACTAATAAGTGCTCATATTTGATATGAAAATGTTTAATGTTTAAATAGTCACCTTTATCTTTTACGAATCATCCAAAAATAATAAATCAAGTAAATACTAATTTGAAAATATATTACAATTAATAAAAATTATTATTAAATTATAAAATAAAGAAAATGTTTTTATGAATAAGAGAGTTGCAGAACATTTTTCATTTACCCTGCTTATTATTATTTATTACTTTTATTTAACCTGCTTATTATTATTTATTATTTTTATTTAACCTGCTTATTATTATTTATTATTTTTATTTAACCTGCTTATTATTATTTATTATTTTTATTTAACCTGCTTATTATTATTTATTATTTTTTATTTAACCTGCTTATTATTTAACAGAAAACAAGATTTGAAGTGTTTTAGTAAAATTACTTACTTAAGCCTTGCTTTTTTTTCAACCTCTTTTCTTTCTTTTTCAACAACTTTTGGTGAACTTTCTTCTTTATTTGTTTTGATTTTGTTTTCAATTTTCTCAATCCTCAATATTAATGTTTTTTCTTCGTTCAAGTTATTATTTGAGTAAAATCAGAAAATAATGCAATTGCAACAAAAAAACAGGTTTTCACTGATTTCTTTTGGAATCTTTTGTAATATTTTTGTAGATTCTGTGGGTTTATTAGAAAAAATGGTCAAATAAACTTGAGGTGAGCAAAGGAACCTAAGATTTTTACGACAAAACCCCTTTTTATGTACAAAAACTTACTTAAAATAAGAAAATAATGCAATTGCAACAAAAAAACAGGTTTTCACTGATTTCATTTTGGAATCTTTTGTAATATTTTTGTAGATTCTGTGGGTTTATTAGAAAAAATGGTCAAATAAACTTGAGGTGAGCAAAGGAACCTAAGATTTTTACGACAAAACCCCTTTTTATGTACAAAAACTTACTTAAAATAAGAAAATAATGCAATTGCAACAAAAAAAGAGGTTTTCACTGAATTCTTTTGGAATCTTTTGTAATATTTTTGTAGATTCTGTGGGTTTATTAGAAAAAATGGTCAAATAAACTTGAGGTGAGCAAAGGAACCTAAGATTTTTACGACAAAACCCCTTTTTATGTACAAAAACTTACTTAAAATAAGAAAATAATGCAATTGCAACAAAAAAAGAGGTTTTCACTGAATTCTTTTGGAATCTTTTGTAATATTTTTGTAGATTCTGTGGGTTTATTAGAAAAAATGGTCAAATAAACTTGAGGTGAGCAAAGGAACCTAAGATTTTTACGACAAAACCCCTTTTTATGTACAAAAACTTACTTAAAATAAGAAAATAATGCAATTGCAACAAAAAAACAGGTTTTCACTGATATCTTTTGGAATCTTTTGTAATAATTTTGTAGATTCTGTGGGTTTATTAGAAAAAATGGTCAAATAAACTTGAGGTGAGCAAAGGAACCTAAGATTTTTACGACAAAACCCCTTTTTATGTACAAAAACTTACTTAAAATAAGAAAATAATGCAATTGCAACAAAAAAAGAGGTTTTCACTGAATTCTTTTGGAATCTTTTGTAATATTTTTGTAGATTCTGTGGGTTTATTAGAAAAAATGGTCAAATAAACTTGAGGTGAGCAAAGGAACCTAAGATTTTTACGACAAAACCCCTTTTTATGTACAAAAACTTACTTAAAATAAGAAAATAATGCAATTGCAACAAAAAAACAGGTTTTCACTGATTTCTTTTGGAATCTTTTGTAATATTTTTGTAGATTCTGTGGGTTTATTAGAAAAAATGGTCAAATAAAGTTGAGGTGAGCAAAGGAACCTAAGATTTTTACGACAAAACCCCTTTTTATGTACAAAAACTTACTTAAAATAAGAAAATAATGCAATTGCAACAAAAAAACAGGTTTTCACTGATTTCTTTCGGAATCTTTTGTAATATTTTTGTAGATTCTGTGGGTTTATTAGAAAAAATGGTCAAATAAACTTGAGGTGAGCAAAGGAACCTAAGATTTTTACGACAAAACCCCTTTTTATGTACAAAAACTTACTTAAAATAAGAAAATAATGCAATTGCAACAAAAAAACAGGTTTTCACTGATTTCTTTTGGAATCTTTTGTAATATTTTTGTAGATTCTGTGGGTTTATTAGAAAAAATGGTCAAATAAACTTGAGGTGAGCAAAGGAACCTAAGATTTTTACGACAAAACCCCTTTTTATGTACAAAAACTTACTTAAAATAAGAAAATAATGCAATTGCAACAAAAAAACAGGTTTTCACTGATTTCTTTTGGAATCTTTTGTAATATTTTTGTAGATTCTGTGGGTTTATTAGAAAAAATGGTCAAATAAACTTGAGGTGAGCAAAGGAACCTAAGATTTTTACGACAAAACCCCTTTTTATGTACAAAAACTTACTTAAAATAAGAAAATAATGCAATTGCAACAAAAAAACAGGTTTTCACTGATTTCTTTTGGAATCTTTTGTAATATTTTTGTAGATTCTGTGGGTTTATTAGAAAAAATGGTCAAATAAACTTGAGGTGAGCAAAGGAACCTAAGATTTTTACGACAAAACCCCTTTTTATGTACAAAAACTTACTTAAAATAAGAAAATAATGCAATTGCAACAAAAAAAGAGGTTTTCACTGAATTCTTTTGGAATCTTTTGTAATATTTTTGTAGATTCTGTGGGTTTATTAGAAAAAATGGTCAAATAAACTTGAGGTGAGCAAAGGAACCTAAGATTTTTACGACAAAACCCCTTTTTATGTACAAAAACTTACTTAAAATAAGAAAATAATGCAATTGCAACAAAAAAACAGGTTTTCACTGATTTCTTTTGGAATCTTTTGTAATATTTTTGTAGATTCTGTGGGTTTATTAGAAAAAATGGTCAAATAAACTTGAGGTGAGCAAATGAACCTAAGATTTTTACGACAAAACCCCTTTTTATGTACAAAAACTTACTTAAAATAAGAAAATAATGCAATTGCAACAAAAAAAGAGGTTTTCACTGATTTCTTTTGGAATCTTTTGTAATATTTTTGTAGATTCTGTGGGTTTATTAGAAAAAATGGTCAAATAAACTTGAGGTGAGCAAAGGAACCTAAGATTTTTACGACAAAACCCCTTTTTATGTACAAAAACTTACTTAAAATAAGAAAATAATGCAATTGCAACAAAAAAAACAGGTTTTCACTGATTTCTTTTGGAATCTTTTGTAATATTTTTGTAGATTCTGTGGGTTTATTAGAAAAAATGGTCAAATAAACTTGAGGTGAGCAAAGGAACCTAAGATTTTTACGACAAAACCCCTTTTTATGTACAAAAACTTACTTAAAATAAGAAAATTATGCAATTGCAACAATAAAAGCAGTTTTCAATGAATTCTTTTGGAATCTTTTGTAATATTTTTGTAGATTCTGTGGGTTTATTAGAAAAAATGGTCAAATAAACTTGAGGTGAGCAAAGGAACCTAAGATTTTTACGACAAAACCCCTTTTTATGTACAAAAACTTACTTAAAATAAGAAAATAATGCAATTGCAACAAAAAAACAGGTTTTCACTGATTTCTTTTGGAATCTTTTGTAATATTTTTGTAGATTCTGTGGGTTTATTAGAAAAAATGGTCAAATAAACTTGAGGTGAGCAAAGGAACCTAAGATTTTTACGACAAAACCCCTTTTTATGTACAAAAACTTACTTAAAATAAGAAAATAATGCAATTGCAACAAAAAAACAGGTTTTCACTGATTTCTTTTGGAATCTTTTGTAATATTTTTGTAGATTCTGTGGGTTTATTAGAAAAAATGGTCAAATAAACTTGAGGTGAGCAAAGGAACCTAAGATTTTTACGACAAAACCCCTTTTTATGTACAAAAACTTACTTAAAATAAGAAAATAATGCAATTGCAACAAAAAAACAGGTTTTCACTGATTTCTTTTGGAATCTTTTGTAATATTTTTGTAGATTCTGTGGGTTTATTAGAAAAAATGGTCAAATAAACTTGAGGTGAGCAAAGGAACCTAAGATTTTTACGACAAAACCCCTTTTTATGTACAAAAACTTACTTAAAATAAGAAAATAATGCAATTGCAACAAAAAAACAGGTTTTCACTGAATTCTTTTGGAATCTTTTGTAATATTTTTGTAGATTCTGTGGGTTTATTAGAAAAAATGGTCAAATAAACTTGAGGTGAGCAAAGGAACCTAAGATTTTTACGACAAAACCCCTTTTTATGTACAAAAACTTACTTAAAATAAGAAAATAATGCAATTGCAACAAAAAAACAGGTTTTCACTGATTTCTTTTGGAATCTTTTGTAATATTTTTGTAGATTCTGTGGGTTTATTAGAAAAAATGGTCAAATAAACTTGAGGTGAGCAAAGGAACCTAAGATTTTTACGACAAAACCCCTTTTTATGTACAAAAACTTACTTAAAATAAGAAAATAATGCAATTGCAACAAAAAAACAGGTTTTCACTGATTTCTTTTGGAATCTTTTGTAATATTTTTGTAGATTCTGTGGGTTTATTAGAAAAAATGGTCAAATAAACTTGAGGTGAGCAAAGGAACCTAAGATTTTTACGACAAAACCCCTATTTTATGTACAAAAACTTACTTAAAATAAGAAAATAATGCAATTGCAACAAAAAAACAGGTTTTCACTGATTTCTTTTGGAATCTTTTGTAATATTTTTGTAGATTCTGTGGGTTTATTAGAAAAAATGGTCAAATAAACTTGAGGTGAGCAAAGGAACCTAAGATTTTTACGACAAAACCCCTTTTTATGTACAAAAACTTACTTAAAATAAGAAAATAATGCAATTGCAACAAAAAAACAGGTTTTCACTGATTTCTTTTGGAATCTTTTGTAATATTTTTGTAGATTCTGTGGGTTTATTAGAAAAAATGGTCAAATAAACTTGAGGTGAGCAAAGGAACCTAAGATTTTTACGACAAAACCCCTTTTTATGTACAAAAACTTACTTAAAATAAGAAAATAATGCAATTGCAACAAAAAAAGAGGTTTTCACTGAATTCTTTTGGAATCTTTTGTAATATTTTTGTAGATTCTGTGGGTTTATTAGAAAAAATGGTCAAATAAACTTGAGGTGAGCAAAGGAACCTAAGATTTTTACGACAAAACCCCTTTTTATGTACAAAAACTTACTTAAAATAAGAAAATAATGCAATTGCAACAAAAAAACAGGTTTTCACTGATTTCTTTTGGAATCTTTTGTAATATTTTTGTAGATTCTGTGGGTTTATTAGAAAAAATGGTCAAATAAACTTGAGGTGAGCAAAGGAACCTAAGATTTTTACGACAAAACCCCTTTTTATGTACAAAAACTTACTTAAAATAAGAAAATAATGCAATTGCAACAAAAAAACAGGTTTTCACTGATTTCTTTTGGAATCTTTTGTAATATTTTTGTAGATTCTGTGGGTTTATTAGAAAAAATGGTCAAATAAACTTGAGGTGAGCAAAGGAACCTAAGATTTTTACGACAAAACCCCTTTTTATGTACAAAAACTTACTTAAAATAAGAAAATAATGCAATTGCAACAAAAAAACAGGTTTTCACTGATTTCTTTTGGAATCTTTTGTAATATTTTTGTAGATTCTGTGGGTTTATTAGAAAAAATGGTCAAATAAACTTGAGGTGAGCAAAGGAACCTAAGATTTTTACGACAAAACCCCTTTTTATGTACAAAAACTTACTTAAAATAAGAAAATAATGCAATTGCAACAAAAAAACAGGTTTTCACTGATTTCTTTTGGAATCTTTTGTAATATTTTTGTAGATTCTGTGGGTTTATTAGAAAAAATGGTCAAATAAACTTGAGGTGAGCAAAGGAACCTAAGATTTTTACGACAAAACCCCTTTTTATGTACAAAAACTTACTTAAAATAAGAAAATAATGCAATTGCAACAAAAAAACAGGTTTTCACTGATTTCTTTTGGAATCTTTTGTAATATTTTTGTAGATTCTGTGGGTTTATTAGAAAAAATGGTCAAATAAACTTGAGGTGAGCAAAGGAACCTAAGATTTTTACGACAAAACCCCTTTTTATGTACAAAAACTTACTTAAAATAAGAAAATAATGCAATTGCAACAAAAAAACAGGTTTTCACTGATTTCTTTTGGAATCTTTTGTAATATTTTTGTAGATTCTGTGGGTTTATTAGAAAAAATGGTCAAATAAACTTGAGGTGAGCAAAGGAACCTAAGATTTTTACGACAAAACCCCTTTTTATGTACAAAAACTTACTTAAAATAAGAAAATAATGCAATTGCAACAAAAAAACAGGTTTTCACTGATTTCTTTTGGAATCTTTTGTAATATTTTTGTAGATTCTGTGGGTTTATTAGAAAAAATGGTCAAATAAACTTGAGGTGAGCAAAGGAACCTAAGATTTTTACGACAAAACCCCTTTTTATGTACAAAAACTTACTTAAAATAAGAAAATAATGCAATTGCAACAAAAAAAACAGGTTTTCACTGATTTCTTTTGGAATCTTTTGTAATATTTTTGTAGATTCTGTGGGTTTATTAGAAAAAATGGTCAAATAAACTTGAGGTGAGCAAAGGAACCTAAGATTTTTACGACAAAACCCCTTTTTATGTACAAAAACTTACTTAAAATAAGAAAATAATGCAATTGCAACAAAAAAACAGGTTTTCACTGATTTCTTTTGGAATCTTTTGTAATATTTTTGTAGATTCTGTGGGTTTATTAGAAAAAATGGTCAAATAAACTTGAGGTGAGCAAAGGAACCTAAGATTTTTACGACAAAACCCCTTTTTATGTACAAAAACTTACTTAAAATAAGAAAATAATGCAATTGCAACAAAAAAACAGGTTTTCACTGATTTCTTTTGGAATCTTTTGTAATATTTTTGTAGATTCTGTGGGTTTATTAGAAAAAATGGTCAAATAAACTTGAGGTGAGCAAAGGAACCTAAGATTTTTACGACAAAACCCCTTTTTATGTACAAAAACTTACTTAAAATAAGAAAATAATGCAATTGCAACAAAAAAACAGGTTTTCACTGATTTCTTTTGGAATCTTTTGTAATATTTTTGTAGATTCTGTGGGTTTATTAGAAAAAATGGTCAAATAAACTTGAGGTGAGCAAAGGAACCTAAGATTTTTACGACAAAACCCCTTTTTATGTACAAAAACTTACTTAAAATAAGAAAATAATGCAATTGCAACAAAAAAACAGGTTTTCACTGATTTCTTTTGGAATCTTTTGTAATATTTTTGTAGATTCTGTGGGTTTATTAGAAAAAATGGTCAAATAAACTTGAGGTGAGCAAAGGAACCTAAGATTTTTACGACAAAACCCCTTTTTATGTACAAAAACTTACTTAAAATAAGAAAATAATGCAATTGCAACAAAAAAACAGGTTTTCACTGATTTCTTTTGGAATCTTTTGTAATATTTTTGTAGATTCTGTGGGTTTATTAGAAAAAATGGTCAAATAAACTTGAGGTGAGCAAAGGAACCTAAGATTTTTACGACAAAACCCCTTTTTATGTACAAAAACTTACTTAAAATAAGAAAATAATGCAATTGCAACAAAAAAACAGGTTTTCACTGATTTCTTTTGGAATCTTTTGTAATATTTTTGTAGATTCTGTGGGTTTATTAGAAAAAATGGTCAAATAAACTTGAGGTGAGCAAAGGAACCTAAGATTTTTACGACAAAACCCCTTTTTATGTACAAAAACTTACTTAAAATAAGAAAATAATGCAATTGCAACAAAAAAACAGGTTTTCACTGATTTCTTTTGGAATCTTTTGTAATATTTTTGTAGATTCTGTGGGTTTATTAGAAAAAATGGTCAAATAAACTTGAGGTGAGCAAAGGAACCTAAGATTTTTACGACAAAACCCCTTTTTATGTACAAAAACTTACTTAAAATAAGAAAATAATGCAATTGCAACAAAAAAACAGGTTTTCACTGATTTCTTTTGGAATCTTTTGTAATATTTTTGTAGATTCTGTGGGTTTATTAGAAAAAATGGTCAAATAAACTTGAGGTGAGCAAAGGAACCTAAGATTTTTACGACAAAACCCCTTTTTATGTACAAAAACTTACTTAAAATAAGAAAATAATGCAATTGCAACAAAAAAACAGGTTTTCACTGATTTCTTTTGGAATCTTTTGTAATATTTTTGTAGATTCTGTGGGTTTATTAGAAAAAATGGTCAAATAAACTTGAGGTGAGCAAAGGAACCTAAGATTTTTACGACAAAACCCCTTTTTATGTACAAAAACTTACTTAAAATAAGAAAATAATGCAATTGCAACAAAAAAACAGGTTTTCACTGATTTCTTTTGGAATCTTTTGTAATATTTTTGTAGATTCTGTGGGTTTATTAGAAAAAATGGTCAAATAAACTTGAGGTGAGCAAAGGAACCTAAGATTTTTACGACAAAACCCCTTTTTATGTACAAAAACTTACTTAAAATAAGAAAATAATGCAATTGCAACAAAAAAACAGGTTTTCACTGATTTCTTTTGGAATCTTTTGTAATATTTTTGTAGATTCTGTGGGTTTATTAGAAAAAATGGTCAAATAAACTTGAGGTGAGCAAAGGAACCTAAGATTTTTACGACAAAACCCCTTTTTATGTACAAAAACTTACTTAAAATAAGAAAATAATGCAATTGCAACAAAAAAACAGGTTTTCACTGATTTCTTTTGGAATCTTTTGTAATATTTTTGTAGATTCTGTGGGTTTATTAGAAAAAATGGTCAAATAAACTTGAGGTGAGCAAAGGAACCTAAGATTTTTACGACAAAACCCCTTTTTATGTACAAAAACTTACTTAAAATAAGAAAATAATGCAATTGCAACAAAAAAAGAGGTTTTCACTGAATTCTTTTGGAATCTTTTGTAATATTTTTGTAGATTCTGTGGGTTTATTAGAAAAAATGGTCAAATAAACTTGAGGTGAGCAAAGGAACCTAAGATTTTTACGACAAAACCCCTTTTTATGTACAAAAACTTACTTAAAATAAGAAAATAATGCAATTGCAACAAAAAAACAGGTTTTCACTGATTTCTTTTGGAATCTTTTGTAATATTTTTGTAGATTCTGTGGGTTTATTAGAAAAAATGGTCAAATAAACTTGAGGTGAGCAAAGGAACCTAAGATTTTTACGACAAAACCCCTTTTTATGTACAAAAACTTACTTAAAATAAGAAAATAATGCAATTGCAACAAAAAAACAGGTTTTCACTGATTTCTTTTGGAATCTTTTGTAATATTTTTGTAGATTCTGTGGGTTTATTAGAAAAAATGGTCAAATAAACTTGAGGTGAGCAAAGGAACCTAAGATTTTTACGACAAAACCCCTTTTTATGTACAAAAACTTACTTAAAATAAGAAAATAATGCAATTGCAACAAAAAAACAGGTTTTCACTGATTTCTTTTGGAATCTTTTGTAATATTTTTGTAGATTCTGTGGGTTTATTAGAAAAAATGGTCAAATAAACTTGAGGTGAGCAAAGGAACCTAAGATTTTTACGACAAAACCCCTTTTTATGTACAAAAACTTACTTAAAATAAGAAAATAATGCAATTGCAACAAAAAAACAGGTTTTCACTGATTTCTTTTGGAATCTTTTGTAATATTTTTGTAGATTCTGTGGGTTTATTAGAAAAAATGGTCAAATAAACTTGAGGTGAGCAAAGGAACCTAAGATTTTTACGACAAAACCCCTTTTTATGTACAAAAACTTACTTAAAATAAGAAAATAATGCAATTGCAACAAAAAAACAGGTTTTCACTGATTTCTTTTGGAATCTTTTGTAATATTTTTGTAGATTCTGTGGGTTTATTAGAAAAAATGGTCAAATAAACTTGAGGTGAGCAAAGGAACCTAAGATTTTTACGACAAAACCCCTTTTTATGTACAAAAACTTACTTAAAATAAGAAAATAATGCAATTGCAACAAAAAAACAGGTTTTCACTGATTTCTTTTGGAATCTTTTGTAATATTTTTGTAGATTCTGTGGGTTTATTAGAAAAAATGGTCAAATAAACTTGAGGTGAGCAAAGGAACCTAAGATTTTTACGACAAAACCCCTTTTTATGTACAAAAACTTACTTGAAATAAGAAAATAATGAAAATGCAACAAAAAAAGAAGTTTTCACTGAATTCTTTTCGAATCTTTTGTAATATTTTTGTAGATTCTGTGGGTTTATTAGAAAAAATGGTCAAATAAACTTGAGGTGAGCAAAGGAACCTAAGATTTTTACGACAAAACCCCTTTTTATGTACAAAAACTTACTTAAAATAAGAAAATAATGCAAATGCAACAAAAAAACAGGTTTTCACTGATTTCTTTTGGAATCTTTTGTAATATTTTTGTAGATTCTGTGGGTTTATTAGAAAAAATGGTCAAATAAACTTGAGGTGAGCAAAGGAACCTAAGATTTTTACGACAAAACCCCTTTTTATGTACAAAAACTTACTTAAAATAAGAAAATAATGCAAATGCAACAAAAAAAACAGGTTTTCACTGATTTCTTTTGGAATCTTTTGTAATATTTTTGTAGATTCTGTGGGTTTATTAGAAAAAATGGTCAAATAAACTTGAGGTGAGCAAAGGAACCTAAGATTTTTACGACAAAACCCCTTTTTATGTACAAAAACTTACTTAAAATAAGAAAATAATGCAAATGCAACAAAAAAAGAGGTTTTCACTGAATTCTTTTGGAATCTTTTGTAATATTTTTGTAGATTCTGTGGGTTTATTAGAAAAAATGGTCAAATAAACTTGAGGTGAGCAAAGGAACCTAAGATTTTTACGACAAAACCCCTTTTTATGTACAAAAACTTACTTAAAATAAGATAATAATGCAATTGCAACAAAAAAACAGGTTTTCACTGATTTCTTTTGGAATCTTTATGTAATATTTTTGTAGATTCTGTGGGTTTATTGGAAAAAATGGTCAAATAAACTTGAGGTAAGCAAAGGAACCTAAGATTTTTACGACAAAACCCCTTTTTATGTACAAAAACTTACTTAAAATAAGAAAATAATGCAATTGCAACAAAAAAAGAGGTTTTCATTGAATTCTTTTGGAATCTTTTGTAATATTTTTGTAGATTCTGTGGGTTTATTAGAAAAAATGGTCAAATAAACTTGAGGTGAGCAAAGGAACCTAAGATTATTACGACAAAACCCCATTTATGTACAAAAACTTACTTAAAATAAGAAAATAATGCAATTGCAACAAAAAAACAGGTTTTCACTGATTTCTTTTAGAATCTTTTGTAATATTTTTGTAGATTCTGTGGGTTTATTAGAAAAAATGGTCAAATAACCTTGAGGTGAGCAAAGGAACCTAAGATTTTTACGACAAAACCCCTTTTTATGTACAAAAACTTACTTAAAATAAGAAAATAATGCAATTGCAACAAAAAACAGGTTTTCACTGATTTCTTTTGGAATCTTTTGTAATATTTTTGTAGATTCTGTGGGTTTATTAGAAAAAATGGTCAAATAAACTTGAGGTGAGCAAAGGAACCTAAGATTTTTACGACAAAACCCCTTTTTATGAACAAAAACTTACTTAAAATAAGAAAATAATGCAATTGCAACAAAAAAAGAGGTTTTCACTGAATTCTTTTGGAATCTTTTGTAATATTTTTGTAGATTCTAGGGATTTATTAGAAAAAATGGTCAAATAAACTTGAGGTGAGCAAAGGAACCTAAGATTTTTACGACAAAACCCCTTTTATGTACAAAAACTTATTTAAAATAAGAAAATAATGCAATTGCAACAAAAAAACAGCTTTTCACTGATTTCTTTTGGAATCTTTTGTAATATTTTTGTAGATTCTGTAGGTTTTTTAGAAAAAATGGTCAAATAACCTTGAGGTGAGCAAAGGAACCTAAGATTTTTATGACAAAACCCCTTTTAATGTACAAAAACTTACTTAAAATAAGAAAATAATGCAATTGCAACAAAAAAACAGGTTTTCACTGATTTCTTTTGGAATCTTTTGTAATATTTTTGTAGATTCTGTGGGTTTATTAGAAAAAATGGTCAAATAAACTTGAGGTGAGCAAAGGAACCTAAGATTTTTACGACAAAACCCCTTTTTATGTACAAAAACTTACTTAAAATAAGAAAATAATGCAATTGCAACAAAAAAAGAGGTTTTCACTGAATTCTTTTGGAATCTTTTGTAATATTTTTGTAGATTCTGTGGGTTTATTAGAAAAAATGGTCAAATAAACTTGAGGTGAGCAAAGGAACCTAAGATTTTTACGACAAAACCCCTTTATATGTCCAAAAACTTACTTAAAATAAGAAAATTATGCAATTGCAACAAAAAAACAGGTTTTCACTGATTTCTTTTGGAATCTTTTGTAATATTTTTGTAGATTCTGTGGGTTTATTGGAAAAAATTGTCAAATAAACTTGAGGTAAGCAAAGGAACCTAAGATTTTTACGACAAAACCCCTTTTTATGAACAAAAACTTATTTAAAATAAAAAAATAATGCAATTGCAACAAAAAAACAGGTTTTCACTGATTTCTTTTGGAATCTTTTGTAATATTTTTGTAGATTCTGTGGGTTTATTAGAAAAAATGGTCAAATAAACTTGAGGTGAGCAAAGGAACCTAAGATTTTTTCGACAAAACCCCTTTTTATGTACAAAAACTTACTTAAAATAAGAAAATAATGCAATTGCAACAAAAAAACAGGTTTTCACTGCGTTCTTTTGGAATCTTTTGTAATATTTTTCTAGATTCTATGGGTTTATTAGAAAAAATGGTCAAATAAACTTGAGGTGAGCAAAGGAACCTAAGATTTTTACGACAATACCCCTTTTTATGAACAAAAACTTACTTAAAATAAGAAAATAATGCAATTGCATCAAAAAAACAGCTTTTCACTGATTTCTTTTGGAATCTTTTGTAATATTTTTGTAGATTCTGTGGGTTTATTAGAAAAAATGGTCAAATAAACTTAGAGTGAGCAAAGGAACCTAAGATTTTTACGACAAAACCCCTTTTTATGTTCAAAAACTTACTTAAAATAAGAAAATAATGCAATTGCAACAAAAAAACAGGTTTTCACTGATTTCTTTTGGAATCTTTTGTAATATTTTTGTAGATTCTGTGGGTTTATTTGAAAAAATGGTTAAATAAACTTGAGGTGAGCAAAGGAACCTAAGATTTTTACGACAAAACCCCTTTTTATGTACAAAAACTTACTTAAAATAAGAAAATAATGCAATTGCAACAAAAAAACAGGTTTTCACTGATTTCTTTTGGAATCTTTTGTAATATTTTTGTAGATTCTGTGGGTTTATTAGAAAAAATGGTCAAATAAACTTGAGGTGAGCAAAGGAACCTAAGATTTTTACGACAAAACCCCTTTTTATGTACAAAAACTTACTGAAAATAAGAAAATAATGCAATTGCAACAAAAAAAGAGGTTTTTACTGAATTCTTTTCGAATCTTTTGTAATATTTTTGTAGATTCTGTGTGTTTATTAGAAAAAATGGTCAAATAAACTTGAGGTGAGCAAAGGAAACTAAGATTTTTACGACAAAACCCCTTTTTATGTACAAAAACTTACTTAAAATAAGAAAATAATGCAATTGCAACAAAAAAACAGGTTTTCACTGATTTCTTTTGGAATCTTTTGTAATATTTTTGTAGATTCTGTGGGTTTATTAAAAAAAATGGTCAAATAAACTTGAGGTAAGCAAAGGAACCTAAGATTTTTACGACAAAACCCCTTTTTATGTACAAAAACTTACTTAAAATAAGAAAATAATGCAATTGCAACAAAAAAACAGGTTTTCACTGATTTCTTTTGGAATCTTTTGTAATATTTTTGTAGATTCTGTGGGTTTATTAGAAAAAATGGTCAAATAAACTTGAGGTGAGCAAAGGAACCTAAGATTTTTACGACAAAACCCCTTTTTATGTACAAAAACTTACTTAAAATAAGAAAATAATGCAATTGCAACAAAAAAACAGGTTTTCACTGATTTCTTTTGGAATCTTTTGTAATATTTTTGTAGATTCTGTGGGTTTATTAGAAAAAATGGTCAAATAAACTTGAGGTGAGCAAAGGAACCTAAGATTTTTACGACAAAACCCCTTTTTATGTACAAAAACTTACTTAAAATAAGAAAATAATGCAATTGCAACAAAAAAACAGGTTTTCACTGATTTCTTTTGGAATCTTTTGTAATATTTTTGTAGATTCTGTGGGTTTATTAGAAAAAATGGTCAAATAAACTTGAGGTGAGCAAAGGAACCTAAGATTTTTACGACAAAACCCCTTTTTATGTACAAAAACTTACTTAAAATAAGAAAATAATGCAATTGCAACAAAAAAACAGGTTTTCACTGATTTCTTTTGGAATCTTTTGTAATATTTTTGTAGATTCTGTGGGTTTATTAGAAAAAATGGTCAAATAAACTTGAGGTGAGCAAAGGAACCTAAGATTTTTACGACAAAACCCCTTTTTATGTACAAAAACTTACTTAAAATAAGAAAATAATGCAATTGCAACAAAAAAACAGGTTTTCACTGATTTCTTTTGGAATCTTTTGTAATATTTTTGTAGATTCTGTGGGTTTATTAGAAAAAATGGTCAAATAAACTTGAGGTGAGCAAAGGAACCTAAGATTTTTACGACAAAACCCCTTTTTATGTACAAAAACTTACTTAAAATAAGAAAATAATGCAATTGCAACAAAAAAACAGGTTTTCACTGATTTCTTTTGGAATCTTTTGTAATATTTTTGTAGATTCTGTGGGTTTATTAGAAAAAATGGTCAAATAAACTTGAGGTGAGCAAAGGAACCTAAGATTTTTACGACAAAACCCCTTTTTATGTACAAAAACTTACTTAAAATAAGAAAATAATGCAATTGCAACAAAAAAACAGGTTTTCACTGATTTCTTTTGGAATCTTTTGTAATATTTTTGTAGATTCTGTGGGTTTATTAGAAAAAATGGTCAAATAAACTTGAGGTGAGCAAAGGAACCTAAGATTTTTACGACAAAACCCCTTTTTATGTACAAAAACTTACTTAAAATAAGAAAATAATGCAATTGCAACAAAAAAACAGGTTTTCACTGATTTCTTTTGGAATCTTTTGTAATATTTTTGTAGATTCTGTGGGTTTATTAGAAAAAATGGTCAAATAAACTTGAGGTGAGCAAAGGAACCTAAGATTTTTACGACAAAACCCCTTTTTATGTACAAAAACTTACTTAAAATAAGAAAATAATGCAATTGCAACAAAAAAACAGGTTTTCACTGATTTCTTTTGGAATCTTTTGTAATATTTTTGTAGATTCTGTGGGTTTATTAGAAAAAATGGTCAAATAAACTTGAGGTGAGCAAAGGAACCTAAGATTTTTACGACAAAACCCCTTTTTAATGTACAAAAACTTACTTAAAATAAGAAAATAATGCAATTGCAACAAAAAAACAGGTTTTCACTGATTTCTTTTGGAATCTTTTGTAATATTTTTGTAGATTCTGTGGGTTTATTAGAAAAAATGGTCAAATAAACTTGAGGTGAGCAAAGGAACCTAAGATTTTTACGACAAAACCCCTTTTTATGTACAAAAACTTACTTAAAATAAGAAAATAATGCAATTGCAACAAAAAAACAGGTTTTCACTGATTTCTTTTGGAATCTTTTGTAATATTTTTGTAGATTCTGTGGGTTTATTAGAAAAAATGGTCAAATAAACTTGAGGTGAGCAAAGGAACCTAAGATTTTTACGACAAAACCCCTTTTTATGTACAAAAACTTACTTAAAATAAGAAAATTATGCAATTGCAACAAAAAAACAGGTTTTCACTGATTTCTTTTGGAATCTTTTGTAATATTTTTGTAGATTCTGTGGGTTTATTAGAAAAAATGGTCAAATAAACTTGAGGTGAGCAAAGGAACCTAAGATTTTTACGACAAAACCCCTTTTTATGTACAAAAACTTACTTAAAATAAGAAAATAATGCAATTGCAACAAAAAAACAGGTTTTCACTGATTTCTTTTGGAATCTTTTGTAATATTTTTGTAGATTCTGTGGGTTTATTAGAAAAAATGGTCAAATAAACTTGAGGTGAGCAAAGGAACCTAAGATTTTTACGACAAAACCCCTTTTTATGTACAAAAACTTACTTAAAATAAGAAAATAATGCAATTGCAACAAAAAAACAGGTTTTCACTGATTTCTTTTGGAATCTTTTGTAATATTTTTGTAGATTCTGTGGGTTTATTAGAAAAAATGGTCAAATAAACTTGAGGTGAGCAAAGGAACCTAAGATTTTTACGACAAAACCCCTTTTTATGTACAAAAACTTACTTAAAATAAGAAAATAATGCAATTGCAACAAAAAAACAGGTTTTCACTGATTTCTTTTGGAATCTTTTGTAATATTTTTGTAGATTCTGTGGGTTTATTAGAAAAAATGGTCAAATAAACTTGAGGTGAGCAAAGGAACCTAAGATTTTTACGACAAAACCCCTTTTTATGTACAAAAACTTACTTAAAATAAGAAAATAATGCAATTGCAACAAAAAAACAGGTTTTCACTGATTTCTTTTGGAATCTTTTGTAATATTTTTGTAGATTCTGTGGGTTTATTAGAAAAAATGGTCAAATAAACTTGAGGTGAGCAAAGGAACCTAAGATTTTTACGACAAAACCCCTTTTTATGTACAAAAACTTACTTAAAATAAGAAAATAATGCAAATGCAACAAAAAAAACAGGTTTTCACTGATTTCTTTTGGAATCTTTTGTAATATTTTTGTAGATTCTGTGGGTTTATTAGAAAAAATGGTCAAATAAACTTGAGGTGAGCAAAGGAACCTAAGATTTTTACGACAAAACCCCTTTTTATGTACAAAAACTTACTTAAAATAAGAAAATAATGCAATTGCAACAAAAAAACAGGTTTTCACTGAATTCTTTTGGAATCTTTTGTAATATTTTTGTAGATTCTGTGGGTTTATTAGAAAAAATGGTCAAATAAACTTGAGGTGAGCAAAGGAACCTAAGATTTTTACGACAAAACCCCTTTTTATGTACAAAAACTTACTTAAAATAAGAAAATAATGCAATTGCAACAAAAAAACAGGTTTTCACTGATTTCTTTTGGAATCTTTTGTAATATTTTTGTAGATTCTGTGGGTTTATTAGAAAAAATGGTCAAATAAACTTGAGGTGAGCAAAGGAACCTAAGATTTTTACGACAAAACCCCTTTTTATGTACAAAAACTTACTTAAAATAAGAAAATAATGCAATTGCAACAAAAAAACAGGTTTTCACTGATTTCTTTTGGAATCTTTTGTAATATTTTTGTAGATTCTGTGGGTTTATTAGAAAAAATGGTCAAATAAACTTGAGGTGAGCAAAGGAACCTAAGATTTTTACGACAAAACCCCTTTTTATGTACAAAAACTTACTTAAAATAAGAAAATAATGCAATTGCAACAAAAAAACAGGTTTTCACTGATTTCTTTTGGAATCTTTTGTAATATTTTTGTAGATTCTGTGGGTTTATTAGAAAAAATGGTCAAATAAACTTGAGGTGAGCAAAGGAACCTAAGATTTTTACGACAAAACCCCTTTTTATGTACAAAAACTTACTTAAAATAAGAAAATAATGCAATTGCAACAAAAAAAACAGGTTTTCACTGATTTCTTTTGGAATCTTTTGTAATATTTTTGTAGATTCTGTGGGTTTATTAGAAAAAATGGTCAAATAAACTTGAGGTGAGCAAAGGAACCTAAGATTTTTACGACAAAACCCCTTTTTATGTTCAAAAACTTACTTAAAATAAGAAAATAATGCAATTGCAACAAAAAAACAGGTTTTCACTGATTTCTTTTGGAATCTTTTGTAATATTTTTGTAGATTCTGTGGGTTTATTAGAAAAAATGGTCAAATAAACTTGAGGTGAGCAAAGGAACCTAAGATTTTTACGACAAAACCCCTTTTTATGTACAAAAAACTTACTTAAAATAAGAAAATAATGCAATTGCAACAAAAAATCAGGTTTTCACTGATTTCTTTTGGAATCTTTTGTAATATTTTTGTAGATTCTGTGGGTTTATTAGAAAAAATGGTCAAATAAACTTGAGGTGAGCAAAGGAACCTAAGATTTTTACGACAAAACCCCTTTTTATGTACAAAAACTAACTTAAAATAAGAAAATAATGCAATTGCAACAAAAAAACAGGTTTTCACTGATTTGTTTTAGAATCTTTTGTAATATTTTCGTAGATTCTGTAGGTTTTTTAGAATAAAATTGTCAAATAAACTTGAGGTGAGCAAAGGAACCTAAGATTTTTACGACAAAACCCCTTTTTATGTACAAAAACTTACTTAAAATAAGAAAATAATGCAATTGCAACAAAAAAACAGGTTTTCACTGATTTCTTTTAGAATCTTTTGTAATATTTTTGTAGATTCTGTGGGTTTATTTGAAAAAATGGTTAAATAAACTTGAGGTGAGCAAAGGAACCTAAGATTTTTACGACAAAACCCCTTTTTATGTACAAAAACTTACTTAAAATAAGAAAATAATGCAATTGCAACAAAAAAACAGGTTTTCACTGATTTCTTTTGGAATCTTTTGTAATATTTTTGTAGATTCTGTGGGTTTATTAGAAAAAATGGTCAAATAAACTTGAGGTGAGCAAAGGAACCTAAGATTTTTACGACAAAACCCCTTTTTATGTTCAAAAACTTACTTAAAATAAGAAAATAATGCAATTGCAACAAAAAAACAGGTTTTCACTGATTTCTTTTGGAATCTTTTGTAATATTTTTGTAGATTCTGTGGGTTTATTAGAAAAAATGGTCAAATAAACTTGAGGTGAGCAAAGGAACCTAAGATTTTTACGACAAAACCCCTTTTTATGTACAAAAACTTACTTAAAATAAGAAAATAATGCAAATGCAACAAAAAAACAGGTTTTCACTGATTTCTTTTGGAATCTTTTAAAATATTTTTGTAGATTCTGTGGGTTTATTAGAAAAAATGGTCAAATAAACTTGAGGTGAGCAAAGGAACCTAAGATTTTTACGACAAAACCCCTTTTTATGTACAAAAACTTACTTAAAATAAGAAAATAATGCAATTGCAACAAAAAAACAGGTTTTCACTGATTTGTTTTGGAATCTTTTGTAATATTTTTGTAGATTCTGTAGGTTTTTTAGAAAAAATATTCAAATAAACTTGAGGTGAGCAAAGGAACCTAAGATTTTTACGACAAAACCCCTTTTTATGTACAAAAACTTACTTAAAATAAGAAAATAATGCAATTGCAACAAAAAAACAGGTTTTCACTGATTTCTTTTAGAATCTTTTGTAATATTTTTGTAGATTCTATGGGTTTATAAAAAAAATGGTCAAATAATTTTGAGGTGAGCAAAGGAACCTAAGATTTTTACGACAAAACCCCTTTTTATGTACAAAAACTTACTTAAAATAAGAAAATAATGCAATTGCAACAAAAAAACAGGTTTTCACTGATTTCTTTTGGAATCTTTTGTAATATTTTTGTAGATTCTGTGGGTTTATTAGAAAAAATGGTCAAATAAACTTGAGGTGAGCAAAGGAACCTAAAATTTTTACGACAAAACCCCTTTTTATGTACAAAAACTTACTTAAAATAAGAAAATAATGCAATTGCAACAAAAAAACAGGTTTTCACTGATTTCTTTTGGAATCTTTTGTAATATTTTTGTAGATTCTGTGGGTTTATTAAAAAAAATGGTCAAATAAACTTGAGGTGAGCAAAGGAACCTAAGATTTTTACGACAAAACCCCTTTTTATGTACAAAAACTTACTTAAAATAAGAAAATAATGCAATTGCATAAAAAAAACAGGTTTTCACTGATTTCTTTTGGAATCTTTTGTAATATTTTTGTAGATTCTGTGGGTTTATTAGAAAAAATGGTCAAATAAACTTGAGGTGAGCAAAGGAACCTAAGATTTTTACGACAAAACCCCTTTTTATGTACAAAAACTTACTGAAAATAAGAAAATAATGCAATTGCAACAAAAAAACAGGTTTTCACTGATTTCTTTTGGAATCTTTTGTAATATTTTTGTAAATTCTGTGGGTTTATTAGAAAAAATGGTCAAATAATTTTGAGGTGAGCAAAGGAACCTAAGATTTTTACGACAAAACCCCTTTTTATGTACAAAAACTTACTTAAAATAAGAAAATAATGCAATTGCAACAAAAAAACAGGTTTTCACTGATTTCTTTTGGAATCTTTTGTAATATTTTTGTAGATTCTGTGGGTTTATTTGAAAAAATGGTCAAATAAACTTGAGGTGAGCAAAGGAACCTAAGATTTTTACGACAAAACCCCTTTTTATGTACAAAAACTTACTTAAAATAAGAAAATAATGCAATTGCAACAAAAAAACAGGTTTTCACTGAATTCTTTTGGAATCTTTTGTAATATTTTTGTAGATTCTGTGGGTTTATTAGAAAAAATGGTCAAATAAACTTGAGGTGAGCAAAGGAACCTAAGATTTTTACGACAAAACCCCTATTTATGTACAAAAACTTACTTAAAATAAGAAAATAATGCAATTGCAACAAAAAAACAGGTTTTCACTGATTTCTTTTGGAATCTTTTGTAATATTTTTGTAGATTCTGTGGGTTTATTAGAAAAAATGGTCAAATAAACTTGAGGTGAGCAAAGGAACCTAAGATTTTTACGACAAAACCCCTTTTTATGTACAAAAACTTACTTAAAATAAGAAAATAATGCAATTGCAACAAAAAAAAAGGTTTTTACTGATTTCTTTTGGAATCTTTTGTAATATTTTTGTAGATTCTGTGGGTTTATTAGAAAAAATGGTCAAATAAACTTGAGGTGAGCAAAGGAACCTAAGATTTTTACGACAAAACCCCTTTTTATGTACAAAAACTTACTTAAAATAAGAAAATAATGCAATTGCAACAAAAAAACAGGTTTTCACTGATTTCTTTTGGAATCTTTTGTAATATTTTTGTAGATTCTGTGGGTTTATTAGAAAAAATGGTCAAATAAACTTGAGGTGAGCAAAGGAACCTAAGATTTTTACGACAAAACCCCTTTTTATGTACAAAAACTTACTTAAAATAAGAAAATAATGCAATTGCAACAAAAAAACAGGTTTTCACTGATTTCTTTTGGAATCTTTTGTAATATTTTTATAGATTCTGTGGGTTTATTAGAAAAAATGGTCAAATAAACTTGAGGTGAGCAAAGGAACCTAAGATTTTTACGACAAAACCCCTTTTTATGTACAAAAACTTACTTAAAATAAGAAAATAATGCAATTGCAACAAAAAAACAGGTTTTCACTGATTTCTTTTGGAATCTTTTGTAATATTTTTGTAGATTCTGTGGGTTTATTAGAAAAAAATGGTCAAATAAACTTGAGGTGAGCAAAGGAACCTAAGATTTTTACGACAAAACCCCTTTTTATGTACAAAAACTTACTTAAAATAAGAAAATAATGCAATTGCAACAAAAAAACAGGTTTTCACTGATTTCTTTTGGAATCTTTTGTAATATTTTTGTAGATTCTGTGGGTTTTATTAGAAAAAATGGTCAAATAAACTTTAGGTGAGCATAGGAACCTAAGATTTTAGCGACAAAACCCCTTTTTATGTACAAAAACTAACTTAAAATAAGAAAATAATGCAATTGCAACAAAAAAACAGGTTTTCACTGATTTCTTTTGGAATCTTTTGTAATATTTTTGTAGATTCTGTGGGTTTATTAGAAAAAATGGTCAAATAAACTTGAGGTGAGCAAAGGAACCTAAGATTTTTACGACAAAACCCCTTTTTATGTACAAAAACTTACTTAAAATAAGAAAATAATGCAATTGCAACAAAAAAAACAGGTTTTCACTGATTTCTTTTGGAATCTTTTGTAATATTTTTGTAGATTCTGTGGGTTTATTAGAAAAAATGGTCAAATAAACTTGAGGTGAGCAAAGGAACCTAAGATTTTTACGACAAAACCCCTTTTTATGTACAAAAACTTACTTAAAATAAGAAAATAATGCAATTGCAACAAAAAAACAGGTTTTCACTGATTTCTTTTGGAATATTTTGTAATATTTTTGTAGATTCTGTGGGTTTATTATAAAAAATGGTCAAATAAACTTGAGGTGAGCAAAGGAACCTAAGATTTTTACGACAAAACCCCTTTTTATGTACAAAAACTTACTTAAAATAAGAAAATAATGCAATTGCAACAAAAAAACAGGTTTTCACTGATTTCTTTTAAAATCTTTTGTAATATTTTTGTAGATTCTGTGGGTTTATTAGAAAAAATGGTCAAATAAACTTAAGGTGAGCAAAGGAACCTAAGATTTTTACGACAAAACCCCTTTTTATGTACAAAAACTTACTTAAAATAAGAAAATAATGCAATTGCAACAAAAAAACAGGTTTTCACTGATTTCTTTTGGAATCTTTTGTAATATTTTTGTAGATTCTGTGGGTTTATTATAAAAAATGGTCAAATAAACTTGAGGTGAGCAAAGGAACCTAAGATTTTCACGACAAAACCCCTTTTTATGTACAAAAACTTACTTAAAATAAGAAAATAATGCAATTGCAACAAAAAAACAGGTTTTCACTGATTTCTTTTGGAATCTTTTGTAATATTTTTGTAGATTCTGTGGGTTTATTAGAAAAAATGGTCAAATAAACATGAGGTGGGCAAAGAAACCTAAGATTTTTACGACAAAACCCCTTTTTATGTACAAAAACTTACTTAAAATAAGAAAATAATTCAATTGCAACAAAAAAACAGGTTTTCACTGATTTCTTTTGGAATCTTTTGTAATATTTTTGTAGAATCTGTGGGTATATAGGAAAAAATGGTCAAATAAACTTGAGGTGAGCAAAGGAACCTAAGATTTTTACGACAAAACCCCTTTTTATGTTCAAAAACTTCCTTAAAATCAGAAAATAATGCAATTGCAACAAAAAAACAGGTTTTCACTGATTTCTTTTGGAAGCTTTTGTAATATTTTTGTAGATTCTGTGGGTTTATTAGAAAAAATGGTCAAATAAACTTGAGGTGAGCAAAGGAACCTAAGATTTTTACGACAAAACCCCTTTTTATGTACAAAAACTTACTTAAAATAAGAAAATAATGCAATTGCAACAAAAAAAGAGGTTTTCACTGATTTCTTTTGGAATCTTTTGTAATATTTTTGTAGATTCTGTGGGTTTATTAGAAAAAATGGTCAAATAAACTTGAGGTGAGCAAAGGAACCTAAGATTTTTACGACAAAACCCCTTTTTATGTACAAAAACTTACTTAAAATAAAAAAATAATGCAATTGCAACAAAAAAACAGGTTTTCACTGAATTCTTTTGGAATCTTTTGTAATATTTTTGTAGATTCTGTGGGTTTATTAGAAAAAATGGTCAAATAAACTTGAGGTGAGCAAAGGAACCTGAGATTTTTACGACAAAACCCCTTTTTATGTACAAAAACTTACTTAAAATAAGAAAAAAATGCAATTGCAACAAAAAAACAGGTTTTCACTGATTTCTTTTGGAATCTTTTGTAATATTTTTGTAGATTCTGTGGGTTTATTAGAAAAAATGGTCAAATAAACTTGAGGTGAGCAAAGAAACCTAAGATTTTTACGACAAAACCCCTTTTTATGTACAAAAACTTACTTAAAATAAGAAAATAATGCAATTGCAACAAAAAAACAGGTTTTCACTGAATTCTTTCGGAATCTTTTGTAATATTTTTGTAGATTCTGTGGGTTTATTAGAAAAAATGGTCAAATAAACTTGAGGTGAGCAAAGGAACCTGAGATTTTTACGACAAAACCCCTTTTTATGTACAAAAACTTACTTAAAATAAGAAAATAATGCAATTGCAACAAAAAAAGAGGTTTTCACTGATTTCTTTTGGAATCTTTTGTAATATTTTTGTAGATTCTGTGGGTTTATTAGAAAAAATGGTCAAATTATTTTGAGGTGAGCAAAGGAACCTAAGATTTTTACGACAAAACCCCTTTTTATGTACAAAAACTTACTTAAAATAAGAAAATAATGCAATTGCAACAAAAAAACAGGTTTTCACTGATTTCTTTTGGAATCTTTTGTAATATTTTTGTAGATTCTGTGGGTTTATTAGAAAAAATGGTCAAATAAACTTGAGGTGAGCAAAGGAACCTAAGATTTTTACGACAAAATCCCTTTTTATGTACAAAAACTTACTTAAAATAAGAAAATAATGCAATTGCAACAAAAAAAGAGGTTTTCAATGATTTCATTTGGAATCTTTTGTAATATTTTTGTAGATTCTGTGGGTTTATTAGAAAAAATGGTCAAATAAACTTGAGGTGAGCAAAGGAACCTATGATTTTTACGACAAAACCCCTTTTTATGTACAAAAACTTACTTAAAATAAGAAAATAATGCAATTGCAACAAAAAAACAGGTTTTCACTGATTTCTTTTGGAATATTTTGTATTATTTATGTTGATTCTGTGGGTTTATTAGAAAAAATGGTCAAATAAACTTGAGGTGAGCAAAGGAACCTAAGATTTTTACGACAAAACCCCTTTTTATGTACAAAAACTTACTTAAAATAAGAAAATAATGCAATTGCAACAAAAAAACAGGTTTTCACTGATTTCTTTTGGAATCTTTTTTAATATTTTTGTAGATTCTGTGGGTTTATTAGAAAAAATGGTCAAATAAACTTGAGGTGAGCAAAGGAACCTAAGATTTTTACGACAAAACCCCTTTTTATGTACAAAAACTTACTTAAAATAAGAAAATAATGCAATTGCAACAAAAAAACAGGTTTTCACTGATTTCTTTTGGAATCTTTTGTAATAATTTGGTAGATTCTGTGGGTTTATTAGAAAAAATGGTCAAATAAACTTGAGGTGAGCAAAGGAACCTAAGATTTTTACGACAAAACCCCTTTTTATGTACAAAAACTTACTTAAAATAAGAAAATAATGCAATTGCAACAAAAAAACAGGTTTTCACTGATTTCTTTTGGAATCTTTTGTATTATTTTTGTAGATTCTGTGGGTTTATTAGAAAAAATGGTCAAATAAACTTGAGGTGAGCAAAGGAACCTAAGATTTTTACGACAAAACCCCTTTTTATGTACAAAAACTTACTTAAAATAAGAAAATAATGCAATTGCAACAAAAAAACAGGTTTTCACTGAATTCTTTTGGAATCTTTTGAAATATTTTTGTAGATTCTGTGGGTTTATTAGAAAAAATGGTCAAATAAACTTGAGGTGAGCAAAGGAACCTAAGATTTTTACGACAAAACCCCTTTTTATGTACAAAAACTTACTTAAAATAAGAAAATAATGCAATTGCCACAAAAAAACAGGTTTTCACTGATTTCTTCTGGAATATTTTGTAATATTTTTGTTGATTCTGTGGGTTTATTAGAAAAAATGGTCAAATAAACTTGAGGTGAGCAAAGGAACCTAAGATTTTTACGACAAAAACCCTTTTTATGTACAAAAACTTACTTAAAATAAGAAAATAATGCAATTGCAACAAAAAAACAGGTTTTCACTGATTTCTTCTGGAATCTTTTGTAATATTTTTGTAGATTCTGTGGGTTTATTAGAAAAAATGGTCAAATAAACTTGAGGTGAGCAAAGGAACCTAAGATTTTTACGACAAAACCCCTTTTTATGTACAAAAACTTACTTAAAATAAGAAATAAATGCAATTGCAACAAAAAAACAGGTTTTCACTGATTTCTTTTGGAATCTTTTGTAATATTTTTGTAGATTCTGTGGGTTTATTAGAAAAAATGGTTAAATAAACTTGAGGTGAGCAAAGGAACCTAAGATTTTTACGACAAAACCTCTTTTTATGTACAAAAACTTACTTAAAAAAAGAAAATAATGCAATTGCAACAAAAAAACAGGTTTTCACTGATTTCTTTTGGAATCTTTTGTAATATTTTTGTAGATTCTGTGGGTTTATTAGAAAAAATGGTCAAATAAACTTGAGGTGAGCAAAGGAACCTAAGATTTTTACGACAAAACCCCTTTTTATGTACAAAAACTTACTTAAAATAAGAAAATAATGCAATTGCAACAAAAAAACAGGTTTTCACTGATTTCTTTTGGAATCTTTTGTAATATTTTTGTAGATTCTGTTGGTTTATTATAAAAAATGGTCAAATAAACTTAAGGTGAGCAAAGGAACCTAACATTTTTACGACAAAACCCCTTTTTATGTACAAAAACTTACTTAAAATAAGAAAATCATGCAATTGCAACAAAAAAACAGGTTTTCACTGATTTCTTTTGGAATCTTTTGTAATATTTTTGTAGATTCTGTAAGTTTATTAGAAAAAATGGTCAAATAAACTTGAGGTGAGCAAAGGAACCTAAGATTTTTACGACAAAACCCCTTTTTATGTACAAAAACTAACTTAAAATAAGAAAATAATGCAATTGCAACAAAAAAACAGGTTTTCACTGATTTCTTTTGGAATCTTTTGTATTATTTATGTAGATTCTGTGGGTTTATTAGAAAAAATGGTCAAATAAACTTGAGGTGAGCAAAAGAACCTAAGATTTTTACGACAAAACCCCTTTTTATGTACAAAAACTTACTTAAAATAAGAAAATAATGCAATTGCAACAAAAAAACAGGTTTTCACTGATTTCTTTTGGAATCTTTTGTAATATTTTTGTAGATTCTGTGGGTTTATTAGAAAAAATGGTCAAATAAACTTGAGGTGAGCAAAGGAACCTAAGATTTTTACGACAAAACCCCTTTTTATGTCCAAAAACTTACTTAAAATAAGAAAATAATGCAATTGTAAAAAAAAACAGGTTTTCACTAATTTCTTTTGGAATCTTTTGTAATATTTTTCTAGATTCTGTGGGTTTATTAGAAAAAATGGTCAAATAAACTTGAGGTGAGCAAAGGAACCTAAGATTTTTACGACAAAACCCCTTTTTATGTACAAAAACTTACTTAAAATAAGAAAATAATGCAATTGTAACAAAAAATCAGGATTTCACTGATTTCTTTTGGAATCATATGTAATATTTTTGTAGATTCTGTGGGTTTATTAGAAAAAATGGTCAAATAAACTTGAGGTGAGCAAAGGAACCTAAGATTTTTACGACAAAACCCCTTTTTATGTACAAAAACTTACTTAAAATAAGAAAATAATGCAATTGCTAAAAAAAACAGGTTTTCACTGATTTCTTTTGGAATCTTTTGTAATATTTTTGTAGATTCTGTGGGTTTATTAGAAAAAATGGTCAAATAAACTTGAGGTGAGCAAAGGAACCTAAGATTTTTACGACAAAACCCCTTTTTATGTACAAAAACTTACTTAAAATAAGAAAATAATGCAATTGCAACAAAAAAACAGGTTTTCGCTGATTTCTTTTGGAATCTTTTGTAATATTTTTGTAAATTCTGTGGGTTTATTAGAAAAAATGGTCAAATAATTTTGAGGTGAGCAAAGGAACCTAAGATTTTTACGACAAAACCCCTTTTTATGTACAAAAACTTACTTAAAATAAGAAAATAATGCAATTGCAACAAAAAAACAGGTTTTTACTGATTTCTTTTAGAATCTTTTGTAATATTTTTGTAGATTCTGTGGGTTTATTAGAAAAAATGGTCAAATAAACTTAAGGTGAGCAAAGGAACCTAAGATTTTTACGACAAAACACCTTTTTATGTACAAAAACTTACTTAAAATAAGAAAATAATGCAATTGCAACAAAAAAACAGGTTTTCACTGAATTCTTTTGGAATCTTTTGTAATATTTTTGTAGATTCTGTGGGTTTATTAGAAAAAATGGTCAAATAAACTTGAGGTGAGCAAAGGAAACTAAGATTTTTACGACAAAACCCCTTTTTATGTACAAAAACTTACTTAAAATAAGAAAATAATGCAATTGCAACAAAAAAACAGGTTTTCACTGATTTCTTTTGGAATCTTTTGTAATATTTTTGTAGATTCTGTGGGTTTATTAGAAAAAATGGTCAAATAAACTTGAGGTGAGCAAAGGAACCTAAGATTTTTACGACAAAACCCCTTTTTATGTACAAAAACTTACTTAAAATAAGAAAATAATGCAATTGCAACAAAAAAACAGGTTTTAACTGATTTCTTTTGGAATCTTTTGTAATATTTTTGTAGATTCTGTGGGTTTATTAGAAAAAATGGTCAAATAAAGTTGAGGTGAGCAAAGGAACCTAAGATTTTTACGACAAAACCCCTTTTTATGTACAAAAACTTACTTAAAATAAGAAAATAATGCAATTGCAACAAAAAAACAGGTTTTCACTGATTTCTTTTGGAATCTTTTGTAATATTTTTGTAGATTCTGTGGGTTTATTAGAAAAAATGGTCAAATAAACTTGAGGTGAGCAAAGGAACCTAAGATTTTTACGACAAAACCCCTTTCTATGTACAAAAACTTACTTAAAATAAGAAAATATTAAATCTAGAAAAGAACTTCTTTTAAATAAAAGAGTATCTGACCAAACCAAAACTCTCAGTTGATGTATCTACATGTTGATTGTAAAATCAACTGCGCCTATATCTTACTTAGTCGATGTGTACTCCGCCAACAACTTTTGTTCTCTAACTAAAAAAAAAAAAATATTTCGACATCGAGAGACAAAAGGCCACGTTAACATTGCCGGATGCGAAAAAAATTTATTTATAAAATAATATTTTTGCACGTATATATCGGAAGAATAGTTAGCTATTTAAAATTGGTATTATGTTTAGAATAGCGATGTTAATTTATACAGTTTTACACGGAGTTTATGCAGTTTTACACTATTTGGCTGATAAAAAAAAAAATTAAAACAGACTGAAATAATAATTAATTAACTTTTAAAAAAAATTATAGGGGGTGGGTTACAAATTTTTTTGTGTAACATCGGGGGGGGGTGTCAATATACTGTTACGATGCATTACGAAGGAGGGGGGAGGTAATGTCAAAAATTGAGTGACCTAATTTATGGACGACCCCCAAGTTCCATATAAGATTTTTCATTTAGATGACGGGGAGGCGATCAAATTGTTAAAATTTAAACTTCGACAATATTGAAAAACAACACTTTTTTTATGTATTACGAAACAGTTTTTTAAAACGAAAAACATAAAAATATTTTCATAAAAACTTTTGAGTATCAGCTTTTTGTAAACAGATCAAGAAGCAAAGTCATTTAAAATTTGAATCTTTGTTTTTTTTGTTGTTGTTGTTGTTTTATTTTTTTAAATTATGTTTTCTATAATAAGATAATAAAAAAATAAAGAAATGTTTACAAACAAAAAACGGAGCAGCTTTGTTTTAAGGAAAAATCATGGTTTAAATCAGTTCAAATTTCACGGAATTACTTAAAAACTAGGATATCTAGTCTAGATATGGTCCAAGACATAATATGTCTTGGACCATATCTAGACTAGATATTCTACACACTAAAAAAAAAAGGTAGAAATTTCTACCTTAGAGTAGGATATGTGATATACCCTTAGTAAGGTATAATTTTCTACCTTTTAAGGTAGAAAATTATATTAAAAACAATTATTTGTTATACAATTTTCTAACTTAAAGGTATAATTTTCTACCTTATAAGGTAGAAAATTATACCTTACTAAGGGTATATCACATATCCTACCTTAACTAAAAATTTCTACCTTTAATTTTTAGTGTGTAGTTTTTTTCTAGCTCACAGTTTTGGCAAAACTAATTATGCCAAAACTGTGAGCTAGAAGAAATTCAAACATAGGATTCGGTAGGCAAACCACAGCAGACAACGTTTACTCTCATTCTCAAGAATGAGAGTGCACGCTCCATTAAATTTTTGAATTATTGTTTCTGAAGCCGAAGCCAATCCAGATTTACGAATCCGACTATTTGTTTGATACAAAACTGCAAACCCTTTTTGAGATACAATGTTCGTTTTTTTAAATGAGTTTCTAATTTTAGAAGATCCTGGCAGCATCACCATTCGTCACTTCCGCCATTCAGGTAGAAATTGGATTTTACATTTCTTAAAGGTTTTTCCAATTTTAACTTTTAAAATATTTTTATCGGAATTAGGTTGGCAGTTCCAAATTAAAAAAAGGTTTTTCATAATTATTTTTTTAATTTTCTAATTTAAGAGGGGAAATTTTAGGGTTAAAAAAACACATGTCTCTGATAAATTTTTGTAATAATATGTTATGTATTTACCAGTTAGTAAAATAATTTTACAATCGTAATTAATAAAAGAAATAAAGAAAAATTTACATGACTGGGGCTAGAAGAAGACAAAATTAGTCTTATCATTAAGCCCCGAAAAATGCATCATTATAAAATAACATTTTCCAAGAAAATGCAAAAAATAAATAAAATATAAAATGTTTTACACTATTTAGCTTTTAAACTTTCAAAATATTTAGTAATTTAAAGAGTTAAATTTAAGAATTGGTTAGTAAAGTAAGAAATTATAAACTAAAAAATATAATTTTAGCTGGTTCAATTTACAAATAATTATATTTTAGTTTATCTCAATTCTTTATGTTAATGTTGTTTTAATAAGAGTTAACAAGCAGTTATACGTTATACTAGTTATACTAAAAATGAAAATAAAATTTAGAATAGACTGACAAAGATTTATGAAATGCTTAAGATAAAAATCAAACTTTTGCATTATAGTTATATATAATGATATATTAATTATAAAATTATTTTAAATTTTATTAAATATAATAAATATATATTAATTAAAGCTCGAAAAAGTTTTTTCATAATAGTCTTTTCTTACATGCTAGATGACTTTTCATTTTTCTTGACTTTTTTAACTTAGCGGGAGAAAAAATAAAAAGATTTTTTTCCGCCAAGTTAATTTTCTGTCAACTGATCTTTGTCAGTCTATTCTAAATTTTATTTTCATTTTTAGTCATTTTTCATCATTTTTTATCAACTTTTCTGCATATGCATTAATTAAGTTAATAAAATTTATTATAATTGTATGTCAGTTAATTGATCCAGTTTTTCTAAGTATTTTCTCTAGTTTGTTTTATCTTTGTCATTGTTTCGTAAGAAATGTTTCATCAAACTAACTTGTTCACAAATTACATCTTTTAGTTTTTGAAATATGTTTCTTATGTTAAAACATAAAAAGCATATAATTAAATATAAAAAGGTTATTAATAGATTTTGAGCGCTTTATATAAAAAGTATGTAACTATATACAGAGATAAAAAGCTTATTATTACATCGTGTTCAGAAGGTAAACAAACACTTTTCAAAGTTACTATCAACTGTCCTATCAACCGGATGTTGTCCTTACTACTTTTACTGAAGTAAAGTCAGTCAGGACAATTATTTTTTTAAAAAAAATTGTAAATTGATAAAATAATTATTTTTTTAAAAAATCTCAAAAATCAAACATTAGATTTTGTTAAGTTTTATTAAATAATTCAAAGTTTTTTCCAACTCTAAAAATTAGACTAAATGAAGAGCCCCTTGCAAAACGCGCTAAGTAACAAAAATAAAAAATTTGAATTCATTCCACCTCCACATTCTATATACTGAAATTTATCATCCATTTAAATATTAGACCTATTGAAAAATTTTTGTCCATAAAATGGAAAAGAAAGAATCATTTTCTGTTGATGCACAACTTAGGGAAATACAGTTTTTCGCTGTTTTCTCAAAATCAATTCACTCGTACTTAAAACGTTTTGCAAATGAGCTCCTCAAAATGCGTAACAAATTATTCGAAAAACAACAATACTTTTTTGAATTATTACTTTAATAATTTACAAATTGTTCAAAAAATGAATTGTCTTGATTTCTTTATTTCAGTAACTGATAACCTAGTTTAAACTAGTAAATCAAAAAAAAAATTCTTTTTTCAAATCCATGCTTTATGCAAGCAGAATTCTATTGGGCCTAGAAACTCTATTTTTGTTATCTTTTGTAGAAGGAAAAATTACTGTTTTTTTTTTTTTTTTAATTTAAAAATTACTGTTTTTACTAAATTTTTCTTTTTTAACTTAATAACTTAAGACTTATTAACTTAATAACTTAAAACAATAGGTTTTTAACTTAATAACTTAAGACTTATTACTTAATAACTTAAAACAATAGGTTTTGAATCGCTGCGCTTTAATGTCTTCGAAACAGCAAATAATTTGCAAATTAATGATTTTTGTGACGTAATACGCAATTCATATCAAATAAATAAAATATATGGGGAAATACAAATTAAATTTTTGTTAACTTAATTAACTTTTTTTGGTCAAATTTTTCCATTTCCTTGTATTGTCATCGAAAATGATTAAGTGTGCAAAATTTGAGCAAAATTGGTTGAGAAAAAAGCTTTCAAAAATTGATTTCAAGTTTTGTGGCACACAAACATATATATATATATATATATATATATATATATATATATATATATATATATATATATATATATATATAAAGTAACCTTATATAAAGCATGGAAAAATGGTATTATTTTTTGAACTTTTTATTGAGCATTTAGCGTTAGTCTAATTTTTAGAGCTTGAAAAAACTTTGATTCTTTTAGTTTAAGTTATCATATGTGTGTGATTTTTGAAGTTTTAAAAACCATTATTTTCAATAAGATATAGTTCGATATTATTAATAAGATAATTTTGCAATTTTTAAACATTGAAACATAAGAATTATTTATTGTAGAAGTTATCAACTTGTATTGAATTTTCGTACAAAAAATTTGTGTAACATTTTCGTCATTGGTAAAATGCAGAAATGCGGAACGCGAATAAAATGCAGGAGTAAAGTTTGGAAATAAGGTTAAGGGCTTGGGGGCTTTAATGCATACATCGACTAATTTTGCATGCAAAGGAGTGCTGCAACATTGACTGAGAGTTTGGGTTGGGGCAGCGATATAGTTTAGGATTAGGAGAAATTTTCCGCTCAACACTTCCGCGTTTTACCCGGTAGAAATTTCTGCATTTTTCATTCCGACGTAATGTTAGCTGCTATCTGCTGTAAAAGAAAATAAGAACAATACAAGATGGTTTCCTGTCATTTGATGTTAGATTAATTTTTTATACCACATAACTTTTACAAAATTATACAAACTGTAAAATGTTAAGGACCTTATTTCTCTTTTTTAAGTGAGGAAAATGTCTAAAGCTAACATTTTTCAAAAATTTTGTTACTAAATAACTATTTACTGATTAAGCAGGTCCATCATATGCATACATTAATAAAATTTGTAACTAAGCAGGTCTTTTGTGAAATTAATTATTTTAATATAATGTAATAAAGAATCAATACACAATTTACAGAACCTTTCGAACACTTGAGATCTCAAAAAACTGATGGTCGAGGTGGTGAAATTTAAAAAAACCTAATCAAAAATACTTGTGCAAACCGGTAAACCAACATGAACTTGGTAAGGTGGTTTCATGAAAAAATATAAGCAAAATTGGTGAAAAAAAAGCAACTAGCATGCAAGCTGTAAAACCAGTGTCCCATATTAAAATTACTTTAAAATTAAAACTTTTGAGTAAATAAAAGCATAATTTTTTTTCATTTTCAACATTCCCTGTGCGCTCAACTTTGTTTTAAGTCTCTTAAGGGCCTCATACGCTTTGAATTCATATGTTGCGTTGCTGCTTGCAAAGTTTGAATCATATAGTTTTTCTACATTTGTACTATACAAGTTAATAGGTGAGGAAGGAGCCGAATCAAAATATTGAGGAGCTATTTGACTTTCTTTGATATTTGGCAGACTTATTTTTAATTTTTGCATCAGTATACTTCCAAATATCAAACAGTATTGCGCAAAATAACTTGAAGGAAAAACTAAATTAGGCAATTTTACAGTACACCTTTTTGCTAACTCAGGGGATCAATTTTTTATTGCAGAAAAAAGATAATTAAATGTCGCTTTAAAAAAATATGACAAAGTGTTACTTCATAAAATATTGCAACTATTTTATATATATAATAATACATGATTCAAATATAAGAGGTTAAAAACAAGGTCTGTATTATTTTTATTTCAACAAAAATTTTTACGACAATTATACAACTATATTTTTAGTCGTTTTCATAATCTGATATCTCGTCCGATTCATTTTCAGATGATTTATTCGTCTTCGTAAGACAGATTGAGTTTTTGCAGCCTAGTGATTTCTCTTTTTCAACTTGTCTTAAAAATGCTTCTTGAAATATAAAACAAAATTTTATTAAATTAAGTAATAAAATTTATACCATGATAAAAACAAATGAACAAAAAAATAAAAAATTGTTTTATAAATTAACTAATTTATAAAAGTAAATTTATAGAACATGTTTATAAGAAATAGAAATTAAAAAAACTAAAAAGACTTACTCTTTTCTCTTAACCTCATATGTTTTAACTCTTCCTCCAATAGACTTTCTTCTTTTTGCTGGTCAGAAACATCTTGAACAAGTCTAAAAAATTCATTTAGTAAAAGTATAGTATGCTGAGATTGTGGTAGTAAATGTGTAGAGAAATTGTGGAAGTAAAAGTGTAGTATGCTGAGTCATAATCAGAAATTCCATTTATAAATATCAAGTATCGTTTAAGATTAAAAGATATAATTTAAAAAATTTGCTAAAAAATATGAGAAAAGCTTAAAAAATTCGAATTGCTTAGAAAAGAATTAAAAAAGTTAACATGTCAAATGTTACTTATTTAATTTTCATAAGCAAATTAAAAAAGTGTTTCTTTATCTAAAAACTAGTTGAAAAATCTTTCATCTTATTTTCTACTTTTACTGCTGTTTGCTTTAATCTTTTTACAGCTCCGTTAATAAAAAGCAATACAGACCCCCCAAATTCCATAATAGAGACTGTTAACAACTACCAATTAAGTTTAACTTATGGATCTAGTGTTCTTAATAATAAAGACAAAAGTATGCATCTAAAGTTTTTTTTTGCAAGAAACAAAGTATTTCGGTAGATATCTAGTAAAAGATTCATTGTTAAAACTAATGAGCAAAAAGAGATTAAAGATAAAAAATTAATGAGAAAATAGAACAATAAGCATTAGAAAAGGATTAATTAAATTATGAGTTATTTAAAAAAGAAAGACATTTTTATCAAGCCAGAAAAAAGTTAAAACAACGATCGTTGTTGGAATAAGCTTTGTATAACATGTAAAGACTGTAAAGATTGTTTAGATGAAGCGTTAATAAAGTAGACGATTTTTTTTGTATAAGCAACTTAGAATTTTGGTCAGAACTCGAGTTGCTTATTTTTCAGCCAATTTCTATATCTCGAGTTGCTTAATGGTTGCTTAAGTTTCTTAGCCTAAATTTCAGTGTTTTTACGAATAAGAGACAAAATACGGTTTAATATCAAGTCTTTAACAGAAGAGTGCTCTTTACAACTAAAATCACTTAAATTCTAATAAAAAAAAAAGATCAAAAATGTTTCTCTTTTCTGCTGGATCTTTATTTTCTTCACCTCCACTTTCTTCGTCTTCTTGTCCGTCTGATTTTTCTACTTGTCCATCTAGTTCCTCGTCTTCTCCGTCTGATTCGTCAGGCAAAACATCAATAGGGTTATCCTTTACTTCGTCTGGAATAGAAGCCTCTGTGATTTCCACCGGGTTGTCAATGTCAACAGGGGGTGGAACAACATTAGCAGGTTTGCCTTCAGGATTTATCTTATCGTCCTCGCTACCATCAGCCGTGATAAGACATCCTGTTTTCGCAAAGCTTCTATAATGCATACGAAGAAATTTTTCGTCTTTGGATGTTTAACGGTAAGCTTCACCGACTCAACAAGTTTTCAAAATGCGGAGATCTTTTGCCGACAGTTTCCGACCATCGTTGCCAAGCCAGAGTTCGATGTTTTCATCATTTTCGAGCCAGATGTTTTGTTCTGCTTTAATATGTGATTTGAATGCTTTTCCTGGTCCAGCATCAACAGGTTGCCAAAAATGTGTCCCGTTGGGAACACCAAACCAGACAATACCTTTATGTTGTCGCACTTTATTCAAAAACTCATCACTGACTTGGGCTGTCAGGTTATCGCAGAACAAAACATACTCATCCAGGTTAGCGACAGCATAGGAGAGAGTGTTCTTCACCCATTACACGGAAAACGCTGTATCTGCCCATGCATTTGGTTGCCAGTACACATTTACATCACGGTTTGTAGATTTGGGGTCCTAATATCAACAAAATACCCTATGGAAACCCTTTTAAAGGGTGATAGTGCATGTCATATGGAACACAAAATGAGTGATTTGAAATTCCTGGATTAAAATCCAACAGACTTATTTAGCTTTGAATGTTTTACTACGAAATACCCATACATTTAGGCTATGGGTAGCCCAAAAAGTTTGTTGAAAAAAAATTTTTTTTGCATTTTTTTTTTACAAAACATATTAGCCTGTAAAATTCAAACCAATATTCTTTAATTAATTTATTTTCTAAGTGAGTTTGTTTTCAAGTTCTGTTACAACCTTGGATTTACATTAATGGATTACAGAGAAAAGGCATGTTCTGAAGAAAATTTTCCTTTCTACAAAAATTAAATTCTCTTGCTGTTGTAGTCAATGACACATTTTAAAAGGTGACTGGCATAATCTGGGTGCAATGGATCTCTCTTAAATCTCTCCCAGTGAGATTTGAAGTTGGAATGTAGAGCTTTTGTTGCCTGCTCACTAAAGAGGCCAATTCCAATTTGTTTCATCTTGATGAACTGTGGCACGTGGTAAAACACTGCATGCACTTTGGGAGTCACAGAAATAGGAAGGTTGGTGTAGCTAAGTTTGAACTGTTCAATCATGGATTCATAGTCAGTGTCGAGGCTTTTTCCAAAGCACAAAGTGACCACTGTTTGGAATAGTGTGAGCGTTTGAATGAAGCCGAGAGCTGGACTGAAACCTTCTTTTTCTGAAAGCTGTTGAAGCTTATCCAGACCTCTTAGAAGCTTCATGCAATCGTTCCCATTGAAATGCTCCCCATGGTAAGGCTGGATAGGGATATGAAGTGATGGAGGCCATTCCTTGGCCCTTGGCCACAGGTCGCAAAGATTTTTAAAGATGTGGTTCACAACTCCAAGTAATAAGTGGAGCTCCATTGATGGAATAGCCTCAAGGACAAACTTGTCATCTTGAAATTCAATCAAAGGTACATGAATGAAATTTTTGAATTCCTTCGACTTTCTTGAATTTCCTCCTGCCTGGATGTATTCAGAATGCTGTCTTCTGATCTGGCCAAAAGTCCGAAGTTGTCCACAATTTTCAAGACCTGGAGATGCAGCATCACACCAACAACAAGGGTGTTTGCTACTGTAAGACTGAATGCCACAAAGAATGTTGGCCAGCTTTAGGTCACAAGAGACAACCAAAGAACCTGTTTAGCATTTTTCTTTGACTTGAATGAGGTCGAAAATGGCCTTCACATTCTGGTAACTCTCAGGAGTGTTTTGTGACAGTGCTATCAGCATCTGCTGCTTAACACTCGTTTTTTTGGTTGATGCTGGTGCCATCAGCTTGATTGTCTTCTGTACTGAGCTGTGTGGAGGAGTCTCATCTTCTTCCAACACAATGTGAGTGAAGCTCACTTTCAGAAATGATCCACCACCATCAATCCCGAGTTTTAAAATGGAAGATTCTGATAGTTTTCGTGATGCTCTGAAAACATCACTGAGATTGCTGAGGCTCTGGCAGTGCACAACTTGACAAGTTTGACCATTCTCTGCCAATCTGATGTTGCTGACCATGAACTGATCATTAAGTATCTGGCCGGCTTGAGCAAACTTCAAAGGAAAACTTGGCTCCACCAATCTAATTGGGCTGGTTTGATTTAGTGCTGAACCTAGTTTTCGCATGCCATTGTTTGAAAGTCCTGTATTTTGCTGAATTTGAACCATATTTTCTGTTGTGAGTGATTCTTTGAATAGCTGCTGAGCCGATGACAGACCTTTAAAAACAATAAAATAACATCCATTAGGAAAACAAATATTTATTCTTGCAATGAGAATGATTTAAAGTAAAATTAGGTTGATGAAATAAAATTGAAGCAGGGTAATTAATTAGGAGATGAATTTTCAATAAAAGCAGTTGCAATTAGCATTTTAATTAATATAAAAGCATTCTTGTTTCTTTTTCTCATAATTAATTATTACAGGTCATTAATTAAATGTTTGTGAATCAACATTTTGAGTGCCTTTAATTTAGCATGATACTATGATAATTAACTAGACAATAGAAGTAATTACCTCTCCTCAATGGCAAAAGTTTTCCACAAGGCTGATAGTCTAATAGTGCCATTTGGAGATGCGCTTTTGGATGCAAAGACTGCTGCAGCCACTTGCTCTGCACCTACGGGATCATCTGTGGCCATTCTTCTCAGGTTTTTAATGGCAAGTTCCAATGGTGCAGTTGTGAAGAAGTCCTCGGCCAATAATTGACAAGCACTTTGTGCAGTGCTTTTCAGAACTCTGAGAAGTTTGCTTTGGAATTTTTTCCTTGGATTCTTTGACTTTGTCAAACGGATGCTTCTCCTTTCCTTTGATCTTGGCAACTTGGCATAAAAGGCACTCACAAACTGACGAAACTCTGGTTGTAGGTTTGATAAAAATTGACTTGAAGTCAAAAAGTTTAGGCACATGATTGATTTTTCCAGCACAAAGTTTTCCAATTTGAGATCTGCATGAAACACAAGTAGCCAAAGGCACTCTTTCATCACTGAAATCTATGTCTGCTTGAATCAGTTGAAGAATTTTCAACTTATAGTTTTCAGTCAACTCTTGATCACCCTTTTTCATGAATATAACACAAACAGATTTTCTGCAATCTTCATGAGTTTTTGCAAATGTAGGCATCTTTAAATTTATTTAAAAAGAGTTCACTGTGTTTACATTTTGCTTTCTTCTTTGAATAATTACTGCCATTTCTCGAAAAAATTATTGGCCGGTAATTTTTTAACCGAGGGGTAAAGTTTGAACTTGAGAATTTATCTTGATACATCGGAACAGCAATAAGATGCATATTTGGATAAAAGCTTTTAAAATAAAAAAGTTCTGTTTTCATGTATTACATTTGATATTATATATATCGTTTAAACAAAGCATGTCTTGTAGCATTTTAAGCACTTAAATAGATCGCATTATGGTATGCAAAAGCCTATAAACTTCTTGACCAAAATTATGCTTTGGATGTTAATGAGGGATTTCAAAACCCTTTATTTTGGGCTTCCATAGGCACGCACTATCACCCCTTAAAAAGGATTTTCATAGGGTATTTCATTGATATTAGGAACCAAATCTACAAACCGTGACATCAGTGTCATAGGCTAAAACTTCATCTTGACTAATCCTTTTCCCCTTACCTCTGAAAATCTACGCCAGCTTCACTATTCCTTCAGGACTGAAACATATTCGAAGGGTAGCTTGTCGCTTATCAAGCCCACTGCCAGGTTGAGCTACCCATACTCTATGGTCCCTTCGTTCCTTTCCCTTACTCATTAGTATTTTCGTATGTTCGTTTGCTCTCGACTAAAAACGTGAGTGGAATTTGATCTACATTGATTCTCTTTTTCGGTGGGAAACGCCCCCATTTTTTATCGTATGTGTGTTTGCCACTTCCAGACTTAATCAACTTTTCTCTCAAATTTGAATGCCATTTCATCAGAATCGGGGTTTGCTTCTTTACGTCAGCTTGGCGCTTACGTTGAACACACAGCATGCAAATCTTATTTTTCCTTAAGAAATGAGCGACTATTGATTTTGGCAATCTGTCAGCATTCGGGCTTTGTTGTAGATGAATTTGATTCGCTCGGACATACAACCACTTAAAGTTAACTTTTAGCTCCTTTTTTCTTGCTTCGGAGAATTTTTCATAAAGTTTGTTAAACAAAGCTTTGTGTTTGTCGCCTCTTCGGCATTTCCTGAATAACGCATTTTTCTTGTTTTCGTTGTACTTGTTGTAGATTTCTTTTTCCTTTGATTTCCATTGTGTAATCATACTCTTATGAACGTTATACTTTTTTGCTACATCCCTACTTAACATACCATCATTTAAGTCATTTAGCACATCAACCTTTTCTTTAACATATAGCTCTTCCGTTTGTCAGCAATTTTTGGTAATTCGTTAGCTTCAACATCAGTAACAAGCTTCTCTAAAACCAATTTCACAGTTTTTTCAATATTATCGTACTTGTTCTTTCCATCAATGATTTGATCTAAGCTCATTGATTTCGGATCTTTGTCAGTTTGAGCAATATCCGTATGTGATAACTTATTTTTTCACCAAAACTCGTGGATCGAAAGGGCTTGTGTTTTCAGTGATTTTTTGCAAACAATACATTCAAACAAATTATCTTCTTTTTCCTTCGGCACTACATTTACCAACTCACCACGATGACAAATCTTTTTGGTAAAACCAAAGTTGAACAAATTTGTCTGCTTTCTCTTACTCATGATTTTAACAGCGTTGTCAACAACATACACAACAACAACACTACTGTGATTACGTTCTTTTGAAATCGTTAATCTAAAAGAAGTCATTACATTGCAGAGAAAAAAATTGATTCGAACGCAAAATCGAATGTTTTCATTTCTCAAAAAAACGTGTACGGCAATTTTTTAAACTACATAAAGCTATGTTTTATATCCAACATAAAAATAGTATTTGACAGTAAATAAAGGAACTTTTTGAGTGCTTTGATTTTTATGCGCAATTTATGAGTTGCTTATGTTAACATTTGTTCAGAACTGAAGTTGCTTAATATTTTTTCACATCGAGTTCAGTTGCTTATAAACGAGTTGCTTATACAAAAAAAATCCTGTAATTAAGTTGTAATGATACAAGACGGATTGTTCAGATGAAGCGTTAATAAAGTAATTAAGTTGTAATGACACAAGGTTATGATTAGGTTGTAAAACGTCTTTAAAAATTAATTTAAAAAGACAAAGCTATTTTATTTTTGTTTAAATTATTTTTTTAAATCTTTCCAGACGTTTTACAAAAATAATACAAAAGATTCCAAAAGAAATTAGTGAAAACCTGATTTTTTGTTGCAATTGCATTATTTTCTTATTTTAAGTAAGTTTTTGAACATAAAAAGGGGTTTTGTCGTGAAAATCTTAGGTTCCTTTGCTCAACTCAAGTTTAGTTGACCATTTTTTCTAATAAACCAACAGAATCTACAAAAATATTACAAAAGATTCCAAAAGAATTCAGTGAAAACCTGTATTTTTGTTGCAATTGCATTATTTTCTTATTTTAAGTAAGTTTTTGTACATAAAAAGGGGTTTTGTCGTAAAAATCTTAGGTTCCTTTGCTCACCTCAAGTTTTTTTGACCATTTTTTCTAATAAACCTCAGAATCTACAAAAATATTACAAAAGAATCCAAAAGAAATCAATGAAAACCTGTATTTTTGTTGCAATTGCATTTTTTTCTTATTTTAAGTAAGTTTTTGTACATAAAAAGGGGTTATGTCGTAAAAATCTTAATTTCCTTTGCTCACCTTAAGTTTATTTGACCATTTTTTCTAATAAAGCCACAGAATCTACAAAAATATTACAGAAGATTCCAAAAGAAATCAGTGAAAACCTGATTTTTTGTTGCAATTGCATTATTTTCTCATTTTAAGTAAGTTTTTGAACATAAAATGGGGTTTTGTCGTAAAAATCTTAGGTTCCTTTGCTCACCTCAAGTTTATTTGACCATTTTTTCTACTAAACCCACAGAATCTACAAAAATATTACAAAAGAATCCAAAAGAAATCAATGAAAACCTGTATTTTTGTTGCAATTGCATTTTTTTCTTATTTTAAGTAAGTTTTTGTACATAAAAAGGGGTTATGTCGTAAAAATCTTAATTTCCTTTGCTCACCTTAAGTTTATTTGACCATTTTTTCTAATAAACCCACAGAATCTACAAAAATATTACAGAAGATTCCAAAAGAAATCAGTGAAAACCTGATTTTTTGTTGCAATTGCATTATTTTCTTATTTTAAGTAAGTTTTTGTACATAAAAAGGGGTTTTGTCGTAAAAATCTTAGGTTCCTTTGCTCACCTCAAGTTTATTTGACCATTTTTTCTACTAAACCCACAGAATCTACAAAAATATTACAAATGAATCCAAAAGAAATCAGTGAAAACCTGTATTTTGTTGCAATTGCATTATTTTCTTATTTTAAGTAAGTTTCTGTACATAAAAAGGGGTTTTGTCGTAAAAATCTTAGGTTTTATTGCTCACCTCAAGTTTATTTGACCATTTTTTCTAATAAACCCACAAAATTTACAAAAATATTACAAAAGATTCTAAGAGAAATCAGTGAAAACCTGATTTTTTGTTGCAATTGCTTTATTTTCTACTTTTAAGTAAGTTTTTGAACATAAAAAGGGGTTATGTCGTAAAAATCTTAGGTTCCTTTGCTCACCCCAAGTTTATTTGACCATTTTTTTTAATAAACCCACAAAATCTACAAAAATATTACAAAAGATTCCAAAAGAAATTAGTGAAAACCTGATTTTTTGTTGCAATTGCATTATTTTCTTATTTTAAGTAAGTTTTTGAACATAAAAAGGGGTTTAGTCGTGAAAATCTTAGGTTCCTTTGCTTAACTCAAGTTTATTTGACCATTTTTTCTAATAAACCCACAGAATCCACAAAAATATTACAAAAGATTCCAAAAGAATTCAGTAAAAACTTGTTTTTTTGTTGCAATTGCATTATTTTCTTATTTTAAGTAAGTTTTTGTACATAAAAAGGGGTTTTGTCGTAAAAATCTTAGGTTCCTTTGCTCACCTCAAGTTTATTTGACCATTTTTTCTACTAAACCCACAGAATCTACAAAAATATTACAAATGAATCCAAAAGAGATCAGTGAAAACCTGTATTTTGTTGCAATTGCATTATTTTCTTATTTTAAGTAAGTTTCTGTACATAAAAAGGGGTTTTGTCGTAAAAATCTTAGGTTTTATTGCTCACCTCAAGTTTATTTGACCATTTTTTCTAATAAACCCACAAAATTTACAAAAATAATTCAAAAGATTCTAAGAGAAATCAGTGAAAACCTGATTTTTTGTTGCAATTGCTTTATTTTCTACTTTTAAGTAAGTTTTTGAACATAAAAAGGGGTTATGTCGTAAAAATATTAGGTTCCTTTGCTCACCTCAAGTTTATTTGACCATTTTTTTTAATACACCCACAAAATCTACAAAAATATTACAAAAGATTCCAAAAGAAATTAGTGAAAACCTGATTTTTTGTTGCAATTGCATTATTTTCTTATTTTAAGTAAGTTTTTGAACATAAAAAGGGGTTTTGTCGTGAAAATCTTAGGTTCCTTTGCTCAACTCAAGTTTAGTTGACCATTTTTTCTAATAAACCAACAGAATCTACAAAAATATTACAAAAGATTCCAAAAGAATTCAGTGAAAACCTGTATTTTTGTTGCAATTGCATTATTTTCTTATTTTAAGTAAGTTTTTGTACATAAAAAGGGGTTTTGTCGTAAAAATCTTAGGTTCCTTTGCTCACCTCAAGTTTTTTTGACCATTTTTTCTAATAAACCTTAGAATCTACAAAAATATTACAAAAGAATCCAAAAGAAATCAATGAAAACCTGTATTTTTGTTGCAATTGCATTTTTTTCTTATTTTAAGTAAGTTTTTGTACATAAAAAGGGGTTATGTCGTAAAAATCTTAATTTCCTTTGCTCACCTTAAGTTTATTTGACCATTTTTTCTAATAAACCCACAAAATCTACAAAAATATTACAGAAGATTCCAAAAGAAATCAGTGAAAACCTGATTTTTTGTTGCAATTGCATTATTTTCTCATTTTAAGTAAGTTTTTGAACATAAAATGGGGTTTTGTCGTAAAAATCTTAGGTTCTTATGCTCACCTCAAGTTTATTTGACCATTTTTTCTAATAAACCCACAGAATCTACAAAAATATTACAAAAGATTCCAAAAGAAATCAGTAAAAACCTGATTTTTTGTTGCAATTGCATTATTTTCTTATTTTAAGTAAGTTTTTTAACATAAAATGGGGTTTTGTCGTAAAAATCTAAGGTTCCATTGCTCACCTCAAGTTTATTTGACCATTTTTTCTAATAAACCCACAGAATCTACAAAAATATTACAAAAGATTCCAAAAGAAATCATAGAAAACCTGATTTTTTGTTGAAATTGCATTATTTTCTTATTTTAAGTAAGTTTTTGAACATAAAAAGGGGTTTTATCGTAAAAATCTTAGGTTCCTTTGCTCACCTCAAGTTTAGTTAACCACTTTTTCTAATAAATCAACATAATCTACAAAAATATTACATAAGATTTCAAAAGAATTCAGTGAAAACCTGTATTTTTGTTGCAATTGCATTATTTTCTTATTTTAAGTAAGATTTTGTACAAAAAAAGGGGTTTTGTCGATAAAATCTTAGGTTCTTTTGTTCACCCCAAGTTTTTTTGACCATTTTTTCTAATAAACCTCAGAATCTACAAAAATAGTACAAAAGATTCCAAAGGAAATCAGTGAAAACCTGATTTTTTGTTGCAATTGCATTATTTTCTCATTTTAAGTAAGTTTTTGAACATAAAATGGGGTTTTGTCGTAAAAATCTTAGGTTCCTTTGCTCACCTCAAGTTTATTTGACCATTTTTTCTAATAAACCCACAGAATCTTCAAAAATATTACAAAAGAATCCAAAAGAAATCAGTGAAAACCTGTATTTTTGTTGCAATTGCATTATTTTCATATTTTAAGTATGTTTTTGTACATAAAAAGGGGTTTTGTCGTAAAAATCTTAGGTTCCTTTGCTCACCTCAAGTTTATTTGATTAATTTTTCTAATAAACCCACAAAATCTACAAAAATATTACAAAAGATTCTAAAAGAAATCAGTGAAAACCTGTTTTTTTAGTGCAATTGCATTATTTTCTTATTTTAAGTAAGTTTTTGAACATAAAAAGGGGTTTTGTCGTAAAAATCTAAGGTTCCTTTGCTCACCTCAAGTTTATTTGACCATTTTTTTAATAAAACCACAGATTCTACAAAAATGTTACAAAAGATTCTATAAGAAATCAGTGAAAACCTGTATTTTTGTGGCAATTGAATTATTTTCTTATTTTAAGTAAGTTTTTGTACATAAAAAGGGGTTTTGTCGTAAAAATCTTAGGTTCCATTATTCACCTCAAGTTTATTTGACCATTTTTTCTAATAAGCCCACAAAAACTACAAAAATATTACAAAAGATTCCAAAAGAAATCAGTGAAAACCTGTTTTTTTGTTGCAATTGCATTATTTTCTTATTTTAAGTAAGTTTTTGTACATAAAAAGGGTTTTGTCGTAAAAATCTTGGGTTTCTTTGCTCACATCATGTTTATTTGACCATTTTTTCTAATAAACCCACAAAATCTACAAAAATATTACAAAAGATTCTATAAGAAATCAGTGAAAACCTGTATTTTTGTGGCAATTAAATTATTTTCTTATTTCAAGTAAGTTTTTGTACATAAAAAGGGGTTTTGTCGTAAAAATCTTAGGTTCCATTATTCACCTCATGTTTATTTGACCATTTTTTCTAATAAGCCCACAAAAACTACAAAAATATTACAAAAGATTCCAAAAGAAATCAGTGAAAACCTGTTTTTTTGTTGCAATTGCATTATTTTCTTATTTTTAGTAAGTTTTTGTACATAAAAAGGGGTTTTGTCGTAAAAATCTTGGGTTTCTTTGCTCACCTCAAGTTTATTTGACCATTTTTTCTAATAAAACCACAAAATCTACAAAAATATTACAAAAAATTCCAATAGAAATCAGCGAAAACCTGATTTTTTGTTACAATTGCATTATTTTCATATTTTAAGTAAGTTTTTGAACATAAAAAGGGGTTTTGTCGTAAATATCTTAGGTTCCTTTGCTCACCTCAAGTTTATTTGACCATTTTTTTTAATAAACCCACAGAATCTACATAAATATTACAAAAGATTCCAAAAAAAATCAGTGAAAACCTGATTTTTTGTTGCAATTGCAATATTTTCTTATTTTAAGTAAGTTTTTAAACATAAAAAGGGGTTATGTCGTAAAAATCCTAGGTTCCTTTGCTCACCTCAAGTTTATTTGACCATTTTTTCTAATAAACCAACAGAATCTACAAAAATATTACAAAAGATTCCAAAAGAAATCAGAGAAAACCTTATTTTTTGGTGCAATTGCATTATATTCTTATTTTAAGTAAGTTTTTGTACATAAAAAGGGGTTTGGTCGTAAAAAACTTAGGTTCCTTTGCTCACCTCAAGTTTATTTGACCATTTTTCCTAATAAACCCACAGAATCTACAAAAATATTACAAAAAATTCCAAAAGAAATCAGTAAAAACCTGATTTTTTGTTGCAATTGCATTATTTTTTTTTTTTTAAGTATGTTTTTGTACATAAAAAAGGGTTATGTCGTGAAAATCCTTATTTCCTTTGCTTACCTCAAGTTTATTTGACCATTTTTTCTAATAAACCCACAGAATCTACACAAATATTACAAACGATTCCAAAAGAAGTCAGTGAAAACCTGATTTTTTGTTGCAATTGCATTATTTTCTTATTTTAAGTAAGTTTTTGAACATAAAAAAGGTTTTTGTCGTAAATATCTTAGGTTCCTTTGCTCACCTCAAGTTTATTTGACCATTTTTTCTAATAAACCCACAGAATCTACAAAAATATTACAAAAGATTCCAAAAAAAATCAGTGAAAACCTGATTTATTGTTGCAATTGCAATATTTTCTTACTTTAAGTAAGTTTTTAAACATAAAAAGGGGTTATGTCGTAAAAATCCTAGGTTCCTTTGCTCACCTCAAGTTTATTTGACCATTTTTTCTAATAAACCAACAGAATCTACAAAAATATTACAAAAGATTCCAAAAGAAATCAGTGAAAACCTGGTTTTTTGTTGCATGTGCATTATTTTCTTATTTTAAGTATGTTTTTGAACATAAAAAGGGGTTTTTTCGTAAAAATCTTAGTTTCCTTTGCTCACCTCAAGTTTATTTGACCATTTTTTTCAATAAAACCACAGAATCTACAATAATATTACAAAAGATTCCATAAGAAATCAGTGAAAACCTGTATTTTTGTGGCAATTGAATTATTTTCTTATTTTAAGTAAGTTTTTGTACATAAAAAAGGTTTTGTCGTAAAATTCTTAGGTTCCATTATTCACCTCAAGTTTATTTGACCATTTTTTCTAATTATCCCACAGAAACTACATTAATATTACAAAAGATTCCAAAAGAAATCAGTGAAAACCTGTTTTTTTGTTGCAATTGCATTATTTTCTTATTTTAAGTAAGTTTTTTTACATAAAAAGGGGTTTTGTCGTGAAAATCTTAGGTTCCTTCGCTCACCTCAAGTTTATTTGACCATTTTTTCTAATAAACCCACAGAATCTACAAAAATATTACAAAAGATTCCAAATGAAATCAGTGAAAACCTGATTTTTTGCTGCAATTGCATTATTTTCTTATTTTAAGTAAGTTTTTGAACATAAAATGGGGTTTTTTCGTGAAAAATCTTAGGTTCCTTTGCTCACCTCAAGTTTATTTGACCATTTTTTCTAATAAACCCACAGAATCTACAAAAATATTACAAAAGATTCCAAAAGAAATCATAGAAAACCTGATTTTTTGTTGCAATTGCATTATTTTCTTATTTTAAGTAAGTTTTTGAACATAAAAAGGGGTTTTGTCGTAAAAATCTTAGGTTCCTTTACTCACCTTAAGTTTAGATGAGCATTTTTTCTAATAAACATACAGAATCTAAAAAAATATTACAAAAGATTTCAAAAGAATTCAGTGAAAACCTGTAATCTTGTTGCAATTGCATTAATTTCTAATTTTAAGTAAGTTTTTGTTCATAAAAAGGGGTTTTGTCGTAAAAATCTTAGGTTCCATTGCTCACCTCAAGTTTATTTCACTATTTTTTCTAATAAGCTTACAGAATCTACAAAAATATTACAAAAGATTCCAAAAGAAATCAGTGAAAACCTGTTTTTTTTATGCAATTGCATTATTTTCTTATTTTAAGTAAGTTTTTGTACATAAAAAGGGGTTTTTGTCGTAAAAATCTTAGGTTCCATTGCTCACCTCAAGTTTATTTGACCATTCTTTCTAATAAACCCACAGAATCTACAAAAATATTACAAAAGAATCCAAAAGAAATCAGTGAACATCGAATTTTTTGTTGCATATGCATTATTTTCTTATTTTAAGAAAGTTTTTGAACATAAAAAGGGGTTTTGTCAAAAAAATCTTAGGTTCCTTTGCTTACCTCAAGTTTATTTGACCATTTTTTCTAAAAAACCCACAGATTCTACAAAAATATTACAAAAGATTCCAAAAGAAATCATAGAAAACCTGATTTTTTGTTGCAATTGCATTATTTTCTTGTTTTAAGTAAGTTTTTGAACATAAAAAGGGGTTTTGTCGTAAAAATCTTAGGTTCCTTTGCTCACCTTAAGTTTAAATGAGCATTTTTTCTAATAAACATACAGAATCTAAAAAAATATTACAAAAGATTCCAAAAGAATTCAGTGAAAACCTGTAATCGTGTTGCAATTGCATTAATTTCTTATTTTGAGTAAGTTTTTGTACATAAAAAGGGGTTTTGTCGTAAAAATCTTAGGTTCCATTGCTCACCTCAAGTTTATTTGACCATTTTTTCTAATAAGCTTACAGAATCTACAAAAATATTACAAAAGATTCCAAAAGAAATCAATGAAAACCTGTTTTTTTAATGCAATTGCATTATTTTTTTATTTTAAGAATGTTTTTGTACATAAAAAGGGGTTTTTGTCGTAAAAATCTTAGGTTCCATTGCTCACCTCAAGTTTATTTGACCATTCTTTCTAATAAACCCACAGAATCTACAAAAATATTACGAAAGAATCCAAAAGAAAACAGTGAAAACCTGATTTTTTGTTGAATATGCATTATTTTCTTATTTTAAGTAAGTTTTTGAACATAAAAAGGGGTTTTGTCAAAAAAATTTTCGGTTCCTTTACTCACCTCAAGTTTATTTGACCATTTTTTCTAAATAACCCACAGATTCTTCAAAAATATTACAAAAGATTCCAAAAGAAATTAGTGAAAACCTGTATTATTGTTGCAATTGAATTATTTTCTTATTTTAAGTAAGTTTTTGAACATAAAAAGGGGTTTTGTCGTAAAAATCATAGGTTCCTTTGCTCACCTCAAGTTTATTTGACCATTTTTGCTTATAAACCCACACAATCTACAAAAATATTACAAAAGACTTTAAAAGAAATCAGTAAAAACCTGTTTTTTTGTTGCAATTGCATTGTTTTCTTATTTTAAGTAAGTTTTTGAACAAAAAAAGGGGTTTTGTCGTGAAAATCTTAGGTTCCTTTGCTCACCTTAAGTTTATTTAACCATTTTTTCTAATAAACCCACAGAATCTACAAAAATATTACAAAAGATTTCAAAAGAAATCAGTAAAAACCTAATTTTTTGTTGCAATTGCATTATTTTCTTATTTTAAGTATGTTTTTGAACATAAAAAGGGGTTTTGTCGTAAAAATCTTAGGTTCCTTTGCTCACCTCAAGTTAATTTGACCATTTTTTCTAAAAAACCCACATATTCTACAAAAATATTACAAAAGATTCCAAAAGAAATCAGTGAAAACCTGTATTTTTGTTGCAATTGAATTATTTTCTTATTTTAAGTAAGTTTTTGAACATAAAAAGGGGTTTTGTCTTAAAAATCTTAGGTTCCTTTGCTCACCTCAAGTTTATTTGACCATTTTTGCTTATAAACCCACAGAATCTACAAAAATATTTCAAAAGATTTTAAAAGAAATCAGTGAAAACCTGATTTTTTGTTGCAATTGCATTATTTTCTCATTTTAAGTAAGTTTTTGTACATAAAAAAGGGTTTTATCTTAAAAACCTTAAGTTCCTCTTCTCACCTTTACTTTATTTTACCATTTTTTCTAATAAACCTAAAGAATCTACAAAAATATTTGGAAGGATTCTACAAGAAATCAGTGAAAACCTGTTTTTTTTTGCAATTGCATTATTTTTTAATTTTAAAGAAGTTTTTGTACATAAAAAGAGGTTTTGTCGTAAAAATCTTAGGTTCCTTTACTCACTCCAAGTTTATTTGACCATTTTTTTTTTATAAACCCACAGAATCTACAAAAATATTACAAAAGGTTCCAATAGAATTCAGTGAAAACCTGATTTTTTATTGCAATTGCATTATTTTCTTATTTTAAGTAAGTTTTTGTACATAAAAAGGACTTTTGTCTTAAAAATCTTAGGTTCCTTTGCTAACCTCAAGTTTATTTGACTATTTTTTTTAATAAACCCACAAAATCTATAAAAAAATTACAAAAGATTCCAAAAGAAATCAGTAAAAACCTGTTTTTTTGTTGCAATTGCATTATTTTCTTATTTTAAGTAAGTTTTTGTACATAAAAAGGGGTTTTGTCGTAAAAATCTTAGGTTCCTTTGCTCACCTCAAGTTTATTTGACCATTTTTTCTAATAAACCGAAAAAATCTACAAAAATCTTACAAAAGATTTCAAATGAATTCAGTGAAAACCTGTTTTTTTGTTGCAATTTTATTATTTTCTTATTTTAGTAAGTTTTTGAACATAAAAAGGGGTTTTGTCGTAAAAATCTTAGGTTCCTTTGCTCACCTCAAGTTTATTTGACCATTTTTTCTAAAAAACCCACAGATTCTACAAAAATATTACAAAAGATTCCTAAAGAAATCAGTGAAAACTTGTTTTTTTGTTGCAATTGCATTATTTTCTTATTTTAAGTAAGTTTTTGTACATAAAACGGGGTTTTGTCGTAAAAATTTTAGGTTCCATTGCTCACCTAAAGATTATTTGACCATTTTTTCTAATAAGCCCACAGAATCTACAAAAATATCACAAAAGATTCCAAAAGAAATCAGTGAAAACCTGATTTTTTGTTGCAATTGCATTATTTTCTCATTTTAAGTAAGTTTTTGTACATAAAAACGGGTTTTATCTTAAAAACCATAAGTTCCTCTTCTCACCTTAACTTTGTTTTACCATTTTTTCTAATAAACGCACAGAATCTACAAAAATATTACAAAAGATTCCTAAAGAATTCAGTGAAAACCTGTTTTTTTGTTGCAACTGCATTATTTTCCTATTTTAAGTAAGTTTTTGTACATAAAAAGGGGTTTTGTCGTAAAATTCTTAGGTTCCTTTGCTCACCTCAAGTTTATTTGACAATTTTTTCTAATAAATCCACAAAATCTACAAAAATATTACAATACATTCCAAAAGAATTTAGTGAAAACCTGTTTTTTTGTTGCAATTGCATTATTTTCTTATTTTAAGTAAGTTTTTGTACAAAAAAAGGGGTTTTAAGTAAAAATCATAGGTTCCTTTGCTCACCTCAAGTTTATTTGACCGTTTTTTCTAATAAACCTACAGAATCTACAAAAATATGACAAAAGATTTCAAAACAAATCATTGAAAACCTGTTTTTTTGTTGCAATTGCATTATTTTTTTATTTTAATTAAGTTTTTGTACATAAAAAGGGGTTTTGTCGTAAAAATCTTAGGTTCCTTTGCTCACCTTAAGTTTATTTGACCATTTTTTCTAATAAATCCACCGAATCTACAAAAATATTACAAAAGATTCCAAAAGAAATCAGTGAAAACCTGTATTTTTGTTGCAATTGCATTATTTTCTAATTTTAAGTAAGTTTTTGTGCATAAAAAGGGGTTTTGAGTAAAAATCATAGGTTCCTTTGCTCACCTCAAGTTTATTTGACCATATTTTCTAATAAACCCAGATTCTACAAAAATATTACAAAAGATTTCAAAAGAAATCAGTGAAAACCTGTTTTTTTGTTGCAATTGAATTATTTTCTTATTTTAATTAAGTTTTTGTACATCAAAAGGGGTTTTGTCGTAAACATCTTAGGTTCCTTTGCTCACCTCAAGTTTATTTGACCATTTTTTTTAATAGACCCACAGAATCTAAAAAATATTACAAAAGATTCCAAAAGAAATCAGTGAAAACCTGTATTTTTGTTGCAATTGCATTATTTTCTTATTTTAAGTAAGTTTTTGAACATAAAAAGGGCTTTTGTCGTAAAAGTCTTAGGTTCCATTGCTTACCTTAAGTTTATTTGACCATTTTTTTTTATAAACCCATAGAATCTACAAAAATATTACAAATGATTCCAAAAGAATTCAGTGAAATTCTGTTTTTTTGTTGCAATTGCATTATTTTCTTATTTTAAGTTAGTTTTTGTACATAAAAAGGTGTTTTGTCGTAAAAATCTAAGGTTTCATTGCTCACTTTAAGTTTATTTGACCATTTTTTCTAATAAACCAAAAGAATCTACAAAAATATTACAAAAGATTCTATACGAACTCAGTGAAAACCTGTTTTTTTGTTGCAATTGCATTATTTTCTTATTTTAATTAAGTTTTTGTACATAAAAAGGGGTTTTGTCGTAAAAATCTTAGGTTCCTTTGCTCACCTTAAGTTTATTTGACCATTATTTCTAATAAACCTACAGATTCTACAAAAATATTACAAAAGATTCTTAAAGAAATCAGTGAAAACCTGTTTTTTTGTTGCAATTGCCTTATTTTTTTATTTTAATTAAGTTTTTGTACATAAAAAGGGGTTTTGTCGTAAAAATCTTAAGTTCCATTGCTCACCTCATGTTTATTTGACCATTTTTTTTAATAAACCCACAGAATCTACAAAAATATTACAAAAGATTCCAAAAGAAATCAGTCAAAAACCTGTTTTTTTGTTGCAATTGCATTATTTTCATATTTTAAGTAAGTTTTTGTACATAAAAAGGGGTTTTCTCATAAATATTTTAGGTTCCTTTGCTCACCTCAAGTTTATTTGACCATTTTTTCTAATAAACCCACAGATTCTACAAAAATATTACAAAAGATTCCAAGAGAAATCAGTGAAAACCTGTTTTTTTGTTGCAATTGCATTATTTTCTTATTTTAAGTAAGTTTTTGTACATAAAAAGGGGTTTTGTCAAAAAAATCTTAGGTTCCTTTGCTCACCTTAAGTTTTTTTGACCATTTTTTCTTATAAACCCATAGAATCTACAAAAATATTACAAAAGATTCCAAAAGAATTCAATGAAATTTTGTTTTTTTGTTGCAATTGCATTATTTTCTTATTTTAAGTAAGTTTTTGTACATAAAAAGGAGTTTTGTCGTAAAAATCTTAGGTTCCTTTGCTCACCTCAAGTTTATTTGACTATTTTTTCTAATAAACCCACAGAATCTACAAAAATATTACAAAAGATTTCAAAAGAAATCAGTAAAAACCTGTTTTTTTGTTGCAATTGCATTATTTTCTTATTTTAAGTAAACTTTTGTACATAAAAAGGGGTTTTGTCGTAAAAATCTTAGGTTCCTTTGCTCACCTCAATTTTATTTGACCATTTTTTCTAATAAACCCACAGATTCTACAAAAATATTACAAAAGATTCTTAAAGAAATCAGTGAAAACCTGTTTTTTTGTTGCAATTGCCTTATTTTCTTATTTTAATTAAGTTTTTGTACATAAAAAGGGGTTTTGTCATAAATATATTAGGTTCCTTTGCTCACCTCAAGTTTTTTTGACCATTTTTTCTAATAAACCCACAGATTCTACAAAAATATTACAAAAGATTCCAAAAGAAATCAGTGAAAACCTGTTTTTTTGTTGCAATTTCATTATTTTTATATTTTAAGTAAGTTTTTGTACATAAAAAGGGGTTTTGTCGTAAAAACCTTAGGTTCCTTTGCTCACCTTAAGTTTATTTGACCATTTTTACTGATAAACCCACAGAATCTACAATAATATTACAAAAGATTCCAAAAGAAATCAGTGTAAACCTATTTTTTTGTTGCAATTGAATTATTTTCTTATTTTAAGTAAGTTTGTGTACATAAAAAGGAGTTTTGTCATAAAAATCTTAGGTTCCTTTGCTCACCTCAAGTTTCTTTCACTACTTTTTCTGATAAACCCACAGAATCTACAAAAATATTACAAAAGAATATAAAAGAAATTAGTGAAAACCTGTTTTTTTGTTGCAATTGCATTATTTTCTTATTTTAAGTAAACTTTTGTTCATAAAAAGGGGTTTTGTCGTAAAAATCTTAGGTTCCTTTGCTCACCTCAAGTTTAATTGACCATTTTTTCTACTAAACCAACAGAATCTACAAAAATATTACAAAAGATTCCAATTAAAATCAGTGAAAACCTGTTTTTTTGTTGCAATTGCATTTGTTTCTTATTTTAAGTAAGTATTTGTACATAAAAAGGGGTTTTTTCGTAAAAATCTTAGGTTCATTTGCTCACCTCAAGTTTATTTGACTATTTTTTCTAATTAACCCACAGAATCTACAAAAAAAATACAAAAGATTCCAAAAGAAAGCAGTAAAAACCTGTTTTTTTTGTTCCAATTGCATTATTTTCTTATTTTAAGTCAGTTTTTAAACATAAAAAGGGGTTTTGTCGTTAAAATCTCAGGTTCCTTTGCTCACCTTAAGTTTATTTGACCATTTTTTCTAATAAACCCACAGAATCTACAAAAATATTACAAAAGATTCCAAAAGAAATCAGTGAAAACCTGTTTTTTTGTTGCAATTGCATTATTTTCTTATTTTAAGTAAGTTTTTGTACATAAAAAGGGGTTTTGTCGTAAAAATCTTAGGTTCCTTTGCTCACCTCAAGTTTATTTGACCATTTTTTCTAATAAACCCACAGAATCTACAAAAATATTACAAAAGATTCTAAAAGAAATCAGTGAAAACCTGTTTTTTTGTTGCAATTGCATTATTTTCTTATTTTAAGTAAGTTTTTGTACATAAAAAGGGGTTTTGTCGTAAAAATCTTAGGTTCCTTTGCTCACCTCAAGTTTATTTGACCATTTTTTCTAATAAACCCACAGAATCTACAAAAATATTACAAAAGATTCCAAAAGAAATCAGTGAAAACCTGTTTTTTTGTTGCAATTGCATTATTTTCTTATTTTAAGTCAGTTTTTGTACATAAAAAGGGGTTTTGTCGTAAAAATCTTAGGTTCCTTTGCTCACCTCAAGTTTATTTGACCATTTTTTCTAATAAACCCACAGAATCTACAAAAATATTACAATAGATTCCAAAAGAAATCAGTGAAAACCTGTTTTTTTGTTGCAATTGCATGATTTTCTTATTTTAAGTAAGTTTTTGTACATAAAAAGGGGTTTTGTCGTAAAAATGTTAGGTTCCTTTGCTCACCTTAAGTTTATTTGACCATTTTTTATAATAAACCAACAGAATCTACAAAAATATTACAAAAGATTCCAAAAGAAATCAGTGAAAACCTGTTTTTTTGTTGCAATTGCATTATTTTCTTATTTTAAGTAAGTTTTTGTACATAAAAAGGGGTTTTGTCGTAAAAATCTTAGGTTCCTTTGCTCACCTCAAGTTTATTTGACCATTTTTTCTAATAAACCCACAGAATCTACAAAAATATTACAAAAGATTCCAAAAGAAATCAGTGAAAACCTGTTTTTTTGTTGCAATTGCATTATTTTCTTATTTTAAGTAAGTTTTTGTACATAAAAAGGGGTTTTGTCGTAAAAATCTTAGGTTCCTTTGCTCACCTCAAGTTTATTTGACCATTTTTTCTAATAAACCCACAGAATCTACAAAAATATTACAAAAGATTCCAAAAGAAATCAGTGAAAACCTGTTTTTTTGTTGCAATTGCATTATTTTCTTATTTTAAGTAAGTTTTTGTACATAAAAAGGGGTTTTGTCGTAAAAATGTTAGGTTCCTTTGCTCACCTTAAGTTTATTTGACCATTTTTTATAATAAACCCACAGAATCTACAAAAATATTACAAAAGATTCCAAAAGAAATCAGTGAAAACCTGTTTTTTTGTTGCAATTGCATTATTTTCTTATTTTAAGTAAGTTTTTGTACATAAAAAGGGGTTTTGTCGTAAAAATCTTAGGTTCCTTTGCTCACCTCAAGTTTATTTGACCATTTTTTCTAATAAACCCACAGAATCTACAAAAATATTACAAAAGATTCCAAAAGAAATCAGTGAAAACCTGTTTTTTTGTTGCAATTGCATTATTTTCTTATTTTAAAAAAGTTTTTGTACATAAAAAGGAGTTTTGTCGTAAAAATCTTAGGTTCCTTTGCTCACCTCAAGTTTATTTGACAATTTTTTCTAATAAACCCACAGAATCTACAAAAATATTACAAAAGATTCCAAAAGAAATCAGTGAAAACCTGTTTTTTTGTTGCAATTGCATTATTTTCTTATTTTAAGTAAGTTTTTGTACATAAAAAGGGGTTTTGTCGTAAAAATCTTAGGTTCCTTTGCTCACCTCAAGTTTATTTGACCATTTTTTTCTAATAAACCCACAGAATCTACAAAAATATTACAAAAGATTCCAAAAGAAATCAGTGAAAACCTGTTTTTTTGTTGCAATTGCATTATTTTCTTATTTTAAGTAAGTTTTTGTACATAAAAAGGGGTTTTGTCGTAAAAATCTTAGGTTCCTTTGCTCACCTCAAGTTTATTTGACCATTTTTTCTAATAAACCCACAGAATCTACAAAAATATTACAAAGATTCCAAAAGAAATCAGTGAAAACCTGTTTTTTTGTTGCAATTGCATTATTTTCTTATTTTAAGTAAGTTTTTGTACATAAAAAGGGGTTTTGTCGTAAAAATCTTAGGTTCCTTTGCTCACCTCAAGTTTATTTGACCATTTTTTCTAATAAACCCACAGAATCTACAAAAATATTACAAAAGATTCCAAAAGAAATCAGTGAAAACCTGTTTTTTTGTTGCAATTGCATTATTTTCTTATTTTAAGTAAGTTTTTGTACATAAAAAGGGGTTTTGTCGTAAAAATCTTAGGTTCCTTTGCTCACCTCAAGTTTATTTGACCATTTTTTCTATTAAACCCACAGAATCTACAAAAATATTACAAAAGATTCCAAAAGAAATCAGTGAAAACCTGTTTTTTTGTTGCAATTGCATTATTTTCTTATTTTAAGTAAGTTTTTGTACATAAAAAGGGGTTTTGTCGTAAAAATCTTAGGTTCCTTTGCTCACCTCAAGTTTATTTGACCATTTTTTCTAATAAACCCACAGAATCTACAAAAATATTGCAAAAGATTCCAAAAGAAATCAGTGAAAACCTGTTTTTTTGTTGCAATTGCATTATTTTCTTATTTTAAGTAAGTTTTTGTACATAAAAAGGGGTTTTGTCGTAAAAATCTTAGGTTCCTTTGCTCACCTCAAGTTTATTTGACCATTTTTTCTAATAAACCCACAGAATCTACAAAAATATTACAAAAGATTCCAAAAGAAATCAGTGAAAACCTGTTTTTTTGTTGCAATTGCATTATTTTCTTATTTTAAGTAAGTTTTTGTACATAAAAAGGGGTTTTGTCGTAAAAATCTTAGGTTCCTTTGCTCACCTCAAGTTTATTTGACCATTTTTTCTAATAAACCCACAGAATCTACAAAAATATTACAAAAGATTCCAAAAGAAATCAGTGAAAACCTGTTTTTTTGTTGCAATTGCATTATTTTCTTATTTTAAGTAAGTTTTTGTACATAAAAAGGGGTTTTGTCGTAAAAATCTTAGGTTCCTTTGCTCACCTCAAGTTTATTTGACCATTTTTTCTAATAAACCCACAGAATCTACAAAAATATTACAAAAGATTCCAAAAGAAATCAGTGAAAACCTGTTTTTTTGTTGCAATTGCATTATTTTCTTATTTTAAGTAAGTTTTTGTACATAAAAAGGGGTTTTGTCGTAAAAATCTTAGGTTCCTTTGCTCACCTCAAGTTTATTTGACCATTTTTTCTAATAAACCCACAGAATCTACAAAATTATTACAAAAGATTTTTAAAAGAAATCAGTGAAAACCTGTTTTTTTGTTACAATTGCATTATTTTCTTATTTTAAGTAAGTTTTTGTACATAAAAAGGGGTTTTGTCGTAAAAATCTTAGGTTCCTTTGCTCACCTCAAGTTTATTTGACCTTTTTTTCTAATAAACCCACACATTCTATAAAAATATTACAAAAGATTCCAAAAGAAATAAGTGAAAACCTGTTTTTTTGTAGCAATTGCATTATTTTCTTATTTTAAGTAAGTTTTTGTACATAAAAAGGGGTTTTGTCGTAAAAATCTTAGGTTCCTTTGCTCACTTCAAGTTATTTGACCATTTACTCTAATAAACCGAAAGAATCTACAAATATATTACAAAAACTTCCAAAAGAAACCAGTGAAAACCTGTTTTTTTGTTGCAATTGCATTATTTTTTTACTTTAAGTAAGTTTTTGTACATAAAAAGGGGTTTTGTCGTAAAAATCTGAGGTTCCATTGCTCACCTCATGTTTATTTGACCATTTTTTCTAATAAACCAACAGAATCTACAAAAATATTATGAAAGATTCCATAAGAAATCAGTGAAAACCTGATTTTCGGTTGCAATTGCATTATTTTCTTATTTTAAGTAAGTTTTTGTTCATAAAAAGGGGTTTTGTCGTAAAAATCTAAAGTTCCTTTGCTCATCTCAAGTTAATTTGACCATTTTTTCTAATAAACCCACAGAATCTACAAAAATATTTCAAAAGATTCCAAAAGAAATCAGTAAAAACCTGATTTTTTGTTGCAATTGCATTATTTTCTTATTTTATTTAAGTTTTTGGACATAAAAAGGGGTTTTGTCGTAATAATCTTAGGTTCCTTTGCTCACATCAAGTTTAATTAACTAATTTTTCTACTAAATCAACAGAATCTACAAAAATATTGCAAAAGATTCCAAAAGAAATCAGTGAAAACCTGTTTTTTTGTTGCAATTGCATTATTTTCTTATTTTAATTAAGTTTTTATACATAAAAAGGGGTTTTGTCGTAAAAATCTTAGATTCCTTTGCTCACCTCAAGTTTAATTGATCATTTTTTCTACTAAACCAACAGAATCTACAAAAATATTACAAAAGATTCCAATTAAATCAGTGAAAACCTGTTTTTTTGTTGCAATTGCATTATTTTCTTATTTTAAGTAGGTTTTTGTACATAAAAAGGGGTTTGGTCGTAAAAATCTTAGGTTCCTATGCTCACCTCAAGTTTATTTGTCCATTTTTTTTAATAAACCCACAGATTCTACACAAATATTACAAAAGATTTAAAAAGAATTCAGTGAAAACCTGTTTTTTTGTTGCAATTGCATAATTTTCTTATTTTAAGCAAGTTTTTGTACATAAAAAGGGGTTTTGTCGTAAAAATCTTAGGTTCCTTTGCTCACCTCAAGTTTATTTGACCATTTTTTCTAATAAACCCACAGAATCTACAAAAATATTACAAAAGATTCCAAAAGAAATCAGTGAAAACCTGTTTTTTTGTTGCAATTGCATTATTTTCTTATTTTAAGTAAGTTTTTGTACATAAAAAGGGGTTTTGTCGTAAAAATCTTAGGTTCCTTTGCTCACCTCAAGTTTATTTGACCATTTACTCTAATAAACCCACAGAATCTACAAAAATATTACAAAAGATTCCAAAAGAAATCAGTGAAAACCTGTTTTTTTGTTGCAATTGCATTATTTTCTTATTTTAAGTAAGTTTTTGTACATAAAAAGGGGTTTTGTCGTACAAATCTTAGGTTCCTTTGCTCACCTCAAGTTTATTTGACCATTTTTTCTAATAAACCCACAGAATCTACAAAAATATTACAAAAGATTCCAAAAGAAATCAGTGAAAACCTGTTTTTTTGTTGCAATTGCATTATTTTCTTATTTTAAGTAAGTTTTTGTACATAAAAAGGGGTTTTGTCGTAAAAATCTTAGGTTCCTTTGCTCACCTCAAGTTTATTTGACCATTTTTTCTAATAAACCCACAGAATCTACAAAAATATTACAAAAGATTCCAAAAGAAATCAGTGAAAACCTGATTTTTTGTTGCATTTGCATTATTTTCTTATTTTAATTAAGTTTTTGTACATAAAAAGGGGTTTTGTCGTAATAATCGTAGGTTCCTTTGCTCACATCAAGTTTAATTAACTAATTTTTCTACTAAACCCACAGAATCTACAAAAATATTACAAAAGATTCCAAAAGAAATCAGTGAAAACCTGTTTTTTTGTTGCAATTGCATTATTTTCTTATTTTAAGTAAGTTTTTGTACATAAAAAGGGGTTTTGTCGTAAAAATCTTAGGTTCCTTTGCTCACCTCAAGTTTAATTGACCATTTTTTCTAATAAACCCACAGAATCTACAAAAATATTACAAAAGATTCCAAAAGAAATCAGTGAAAACCTGTTTTTTTGTTGCAATTGCATTATTTTCTTATTTTAAGTAAGTTTTTGTACATAAAAAGGGGTTTTGTCGTAAAAATCTTAGGTTCCTTTGCTCACCTCAAGTTTATTTGACCATTTTTTTTAATAAACCCACAGAATCTACAAAAATATTACAAAAGATTCCAAAAGAAATCAGTGAAAACCTGTTTTTTTGTTGCAATTGCATTATTTCTTATTTTAAGTAAGTTTTTGTACATAAAAAGGGGTTTTGTCGTAAAAATCTTAGGTTCCTTTGCTCACCTCAAGTTTATTTGACCATTTTTTCTAATAAACCCACAGAATCTACAAAAATATTACAAAAGATTCCAAAAGAAATCAGTGAAAACCTGTTTTTTTGTTGCAATTGCATTATTTTCTTATTTTAAGTAAGTTTTTGTACATAAAAAGGGGTTTTGTCGTAAAAATCTTAGATTCCTTTGCTCACCTCAAGTTTATTTGACCATTTTTTCTAATAAACCCACAGAATCTACAAAAATATTACAAAAGATTCCAAAAGAAATCAGTGAAAACCTGTTTTTTTGTTGCAATTGCATTGTTTTCTTATTTTAAGTAAGTTTTTGTACATAAAAAGGGGTTTTGTCGTAAAAATCTTAGGTTCCTTTGCTCACCTCAAGTTTATTTGACCATTTTTTCTAATAAACCCACAGAATCTACAAAAATATTACAAAAGATTCTAAAAGAAATCAGTGAAAACCTGTTTTTTTGTTGCAATTGCATTATTTTCTTATTTTAAGTAAGTTTTTGTACATAAAAAGGGGTTTTGTCGTAAAAATCATAGGTTCCTTTGCTCACCTCAAGTTTATTTGACCATTTTTTCTAATAAACCTACAGAATCTACAAAAATATTACAAAAGATTCCAAAAGAAATCAGTGAAAACCTGTTTTTTTGTTGCAATTGCATTATTTTCTTATTTTAAGTAAGTTTTTGTACATAAAAAGGGGTTTTGTCGTAAAAATCTTAGGTTCCTTTGCTCACCTCAAGTTTATTTGACCATTTTTCTAATAAACCCACAGAATCTACAAAAATATTACAAAAGATTCCAAAAGAAATCAGTGAAAACCTGTTTTTTTGTTGCAATTGCATTATTTTCTTATTTTAAGTAAGTTTTTGTACATAAAAAGGGGTTTTGTCGTAAAAATCTTAGGTTCCTTTGCTCACCTCAAGTTTATTTGACCATTTTTTCTAATAAACCCACAGAATCTACAAAAATATTACAAAAGATTCTAAAAGAAATCAGTGAAAACCTGATTTTTTGTTGCAATTGCATTATTTTCTTATTTTAAGTAAGTTTTTGTACATAAAAAGGGGTTTTGTCGTAAAAATCTTAGGTTCCTTTGCTCACCTCAAGTTTATTTGACCATTTTTTCTAATAAACCCACAGAATCTACAAAAATATTACAAAAGATTCCAAAAGAAATCAGTGAAAACCTGTTTTTTTGTTGCTATTGCATTATTTTCTTATTTTAAGTAAGTTTTTGTACATAAAAAGGGGTTTTGTCGTAAAAATCTTAGGTTCCTTTGCTCACCTCAAGTTTATTTGACCATTTTTTCTAATAAACCCACAGAATCTACAAAAATATTACAAAAGATTCCAAAAGAAATCAGTGAAAACCTGTTTTTTTGGTTGCAATTGCATTATTTTCTTATTTTAAGTAAACTTTTGTAAATAAAATGGGGTTTTGTCGTAAAAATCTTAGGTTCCTTTGCTCACCTCAAGTTTATTTGACCATTTTTTCTAATAAACCCACAGAATCTACAAAAATATTACAAAAGATTTCAAAAGAAATCAGTGAAAACCTGTTTTTTTGTTGCAATTGCATTATTTTCTTATTTTAAGTAAGTTTTTGTACATAAAAAGGGGTTTTGTCGTAAAAATCTTAGGTTCCTTTGCTCACCTCTAGTTTATTTGACCATTTTTTCTAATAAACCCACAGAATCTAATAAAATATTACAAAAGATTTCAAAAGAAATCAGTGAAAACCTGTTTTTTTGCTGCAATTGCATTATTTTCTTATTTTAAGTAAGTTTTTGTACATAAAAAGGGGTTTTGTCGTAAAAATCTTAGGTTCCTTTGCTCACCTCAAGTTTATTTGACCATTTTTTCTAATAAACCCACAGAATCTACAAAAATATTACAAAAGATTCCAAAAGAAATCAGTGAAAACCTGTTTTTTTGTTGCAATTGCATTATTTTCTTATTTTAAGTAAGTTTTTGTACATAAAAAGGGGTTTTGTCGTAAAAATCTTAGGTTCCTTTGCTCACCTCAAGTTTATTTGACCATTTTTTCTAATAAACCCACAGAATCTACAAAAATATTACAAAAGATTCCAAAAGAAATCAGTGAAAACCTGTTTTTTTGTTGCAATTGCATTATTTTCTTATTTTAAGTAAGTTTTTGTACATAAAAAGGGGTTTTGTCGTAAAAATCTTAGGTTCCTTTGCTCACCTCAAGTTTATTTGACCATTTTTTCTAATAAACCCACAGAATCTACAAAAATATTACAAAAGATTCCAAAAGAAATCAGTGAAAACCTGTTTTTTTGTTGCAATTGCATTATTTTCTTATTTTAAGTAAGTTTTTGTACATAAAAAGGGGTTTTGTCGTAAAAATCTTAGGTTCCTTTGCTCACCTCAAGTTTATTTGACCATTTTTTCTAATAAACCCACAGAATCTACAAAAATATTACAAAAGATTCCAAAAGAAATCAGTGAAAACCTGTTTTTTTGTTGCAATTGCATTATTTTCTTATTTTAAGTAAGTTTTTGTACATAAAAAGGGGTTTTGTCGTAAAAATCTTAGGTTCCTTTGCTCACCTCAAGTTTATTTGACCATTTTTTCTAATAAACCCACAGAATCTACAAAAATATTACAAAAGATTCCAAAAGAAATCAGTAAAAACCTGTTTTTATGTTGCAATTGCATTATTTTCTTATTTTAAGTAAGTTTTTGTACATAAAAAGGGGTTTTGTCGTAAAAATCTTAGGTTCCTTTGCTCACCTCAAGTTTATTTGACCATTTTTTCTAATAAACCCACAGAATCTACAAAAATATTACAAAAGATTCAAAAAGAAATCAGTTAAAACCTGTTTTTTTGTTGCAATTGCATTATTTTCTTATTTTAAGTAAGTTTTTGTACATAAAAAGGGGTTTTGTCGTAAAAATCTTAGGTTCCTTTGCTCACCTCAAGTTTATTTGACCATTTTTTCTAATAAACCCACAGAATCTACAAAAATATTACAAAAGATTCCAAAAGAAATCAGTGAAAACCTGTTTTTATGTTGCAATTGCATTATTTTCTTATTTTAAGTAAGTTTTTGTACATAAAAAGGGGTTTTGTCGTAAAAATCTTAGGTTCCTTTGCTCACCTCAAGTTTATTTGACCATTTTTTATAATAAACCAACAGAATCTACAAAAATATTACAAAAGATTCCAAAAGAAATCAGTGAAAACCTGTTTTTTTGTTGCAATTGCATTATTTTCTTATTTTAAGTAAGTTTTTGTACATAAAAAGGGGTTTTGTCGTAAAAATCTTAGGTTCCTTTGCTCACCTCAAGTTTATTTGACCATTTTTTCTAATAAACCCACAGAATCTACAAAAATATTACAAAAGATTCCAAAAGAAATCAGTGAAAACCTGATTTTTTGTTGCAATTGCATTATTTTCTTATTTTAAGTAAGTTTTTGTACATAAAAAGGGGTTTTGTCGTAAAAATCTTAGGTTCCTTTGCTCACCTCAAGTTTATTTGACCATTTTTTCTAATAAACCCACAGAATCTACAAAAATATTACAAAAGATTCCAAAAGAAATCAGTGAAAACCTGTTTTTTTGTTGCAATTGCATTATTTTCTTATTTTAAGTAAGTTTTTGTACATAAAAAGGGGTTTTGTCGTAAAAATCTTAGGTTCCTTTGCTCACCTCAAGTTTATTTGACCATTTTTTCTAATAAACCCACAGAATCTACAAAAATATTACAAAAGATTCCAAAAGAAATCAGTGAAAACCTGTTTTTTTGTTGCAATTGCATTATTTTCTTATTTTAAGTAAGTTTTTGTACATAAAAAGGGGTTTTGTCGTAAAAATCTTAGGTTCCTTTGCTCACCTCAAGTTTATTTGACCATTTTTTCTAATAAACCCACAGAATCTACACAAATATTACAAAAGATTCCAAAAGAAATCAGTGAAAACCTGTTTTTTTGTTGCAATTGCATTATTTTCTTATTTTAAGTAAGTTTTTGTACATAAAAAGGGGTTTTGTCGTAAAAATCAGAGGTTCCTTTGCTCACCTCAAGTTTATTTGTTCATTTTTTCTAATAAACCCACAGAATCTACAAAAATATTACAAAAGATTCCAAAAGAAATTAGTGAAAACCTGTTTTTATGTTGCAATTGCATTATTTTCTTATTTTAATTAAGTTTTTGTACATAAAAAGGGGTTTTGTCGTAAAAATCTTAGGTTCCTTTGATCACCTCAAGTTTATTAACCATTTTTTACTAATAAACCCACAGAATCTACAAAAATATTACAAAAGATTCCAAAAGAAATCAGTAAAAACCTGTTTTTTTGTTGCAATTGCATTATTTTCTTATTTTAAGTAAGTTTTTGTACATAAAAAGGGGTTTTGTCGTAAAAATCTTAGGTTCCTTTGCTCACCTCAAGTTTATTTGACCATTTTTTCTAATAAACCCACAGAATCTACAAAAATATTACAAAAGATTCCAAAAGAAATCAGTGAAAACCTGTTTTTTTGTTGCAATTGCATTATTTTCTTATTTTAAGTAAGTTTTTGTACATAAAAAGGGGTTTTGTCGTAAAAATCTTAGGTTCCTTTGCTCACCTCAAGTTTATTTGACCATTTTTTCTAATAAACCCACAGAATCTACAAAAATATTACAAAAGATTCCAAAAGAAATCAGTGAAAACCTGTTTTTTTGTTGCAATTGCATTATTTTCTTATCTTAAGTAAGTTTTTGTACATAAAAAGGGGTTTTGTCGTAAAAATCTTAGGTTCCTTTGCTCACCTCAAGTTTATTTGACCATTTTTTCTAATAAACCCACAGAATCTACAAAAATATTACAAAAGATTCCAAAAGAAATCAGTGAAAACCTGTTTTTTTGTTGCAATTGCATTATTTTCTTATTTTAAGTAAGTTTTTGTACATAAAAAGGGGTTTTGTCGTAAAAATCTTAGGTTCCTTTGCTCACCTCAAGTTTATTTGACCATTTTTTCTAATAAACCCACAGAATCTAGAAAAATATTACAAAAGATTCCAAAAGAAATCAGTGAAAACCTGTTTTTTTGTTGCAATTGCATTATTTTCTTATTTAAAGTAAGTTTTTGTACATAAAAAGGGGTTTTGTCGTAAAAATCTTAGGTTCCTTTGCTCACCTCAAGTTTATTTGACCATTTTTTCTAATAAACCCACAGAATCTACAAAAATATTACAAAAGATTCCAAAAGAAATCAGTGAAAACCTGTTTTTTTGTTGCAATTGCATTATTTTCTTATTTTAAGTAGGTTTTTGAACATAAAAAGGGGTTTTGTCGTAAAAATCTTTAGTTCCTTTGCTCACCTCAAGTTTATTTGACCTTTTTTTCTAATAAACCCACAGATTATACAAAAATATTACTAAAGATAATAAAAGAAATCAGTGAAAACCTGTTTTTTTGTTGCAATTGCATTATTTTCTTATTTTAATAAAGTATTTGTACATAAAAAGGGGTTTTGTTGTGAAAATCTTAGATTCCTTTGCTCACTTTAAGTTTAATTGACCATTTTTTCTAATAAATTAACAGAATCTACAAAAATGTTACAAAAGATTCCGAAAGAAATAAGTGAAAACCTGTTTTTTTGTTGCAATTGCATTATTTTCTTATTTTAAGCAAGTTTTTGTACATAAAATAGGGTTTTGTCGTAAAAATCTTAGGTTCCTTTGCTCACCTCAGTTTTATTTGACCGTTTTTTCTAATAAACCCACAGAATCTACAAAAAAATTACAAAAGATTCCAAAAGAAATCAGTGAAAACCTGTTTTTTTGTTGCAATTACATTGTTTTCTTATTTTAAGTAAGTTTTTGTACATAAAAAGGGGTTTTGTCGTAAAAATCTTAGGTTCCTTTGCTCACCTCAAGTTTATTTGACCATTTTTTCTAATAAACCCACAGAATCTACAAAAATATTACAAAAGATTATAAAAGAAATCATTGCAAACCTGATTTTTTGTTGCAATTGCATTATTTCTTATTTTAAGTAAGTTTTTGAACATAAAAAGGGGTTTTGTCGTAAAAATCATAGGTTCCTTTGCTCACCTCAAGTTTATTTGACCATTATTTCTAATAAACCCAGAGAATCTACAAAAATATTACAAAAGATTTCCTAAGAATTCAGTAAAAATCTGTTTTTTTGTTAAAAATGCATTATTTTCTTATTTTAAGAAAGTTTTTGTACATAAAAAGGGGTTTTGTTGTAAAAATATAAGGTTCCTTTGCTCACCTCAAGTTTAATTGACCATTTTTTCTAATAAACCCAAAGAATCTACAAAAATATTACAAAAGATTCCAAAAGAAATAAGTGAAAACCTGTTTTTTTGCTTGCAATTGCATTATTTTCTTATTTTTAGTAAACTTTTGTAAATAAAAAGGGGTTTTGTCGTAAAAATCTTTGGTTCCTATGCTCACCTCAAGTTTATTTGACCAATTTTTCTAATAAACCCACAGAATCTACAAAAATATTACTAAAGATTTCAAAAGAAATCAGTGAAAACCTGTTTTTTTGTTGCAATTGCATTATTTTCTTATTTTAAGTAAGTTTTTGAACTTTAAAAAGGGTTTTGTCGTAAAAATCTTAGGTTCCTTTGCTCACCTTAAGTTCACTTGACTGTTTTTTCTAATAAACCCACAGAATCTACAAAAATATTACAAAAGATTTCAAAAGAAATCAGTGAAAACCTGATTTTTTGCTGCAATTGCATTATTTTCATATTTTAAGTAAGTTTTTGTACATAAAAAGGGGTTTTGTCGTAAAAATCTTAGGTTCCTTTGCTCACCTCAAGTTTATTTGACTATTTTTTCTAATAAACCCACAGAATCTACAAAAATATTATAAAAGATTCCAAAAGAAATCAGTGAAAACCTGTTTTTTTGTTGCAATTGCATTATTTTCTTATTTTAAGTAAGTTTTTGAACAAAAAAAGGGGTTTTGTCGTAAAAATCTTAGGTTCCTTTGCTCACCTCAAGTTTATTTGACCATTTTTTCTAATAAACCCACAGAATCTACAAAAATATTACAAAAGATTCCAAAAGAAATCAGTAAAAACCTGATTTTTTGTTGCAATTGCTTTATTTCTTATTTTAAGTAAGTTTTTGAACAAAAAAAGGGGTTTTGTCGTGAAAATCTTAGGTTCCTTTGTTCACCTCAAGTCTATTTGACCATTTTTTCTAATAAACCCACAGAATCTACAAAAATAATACAAAAGATTTCAAAAGAAATCAGTGAAAACCTGAATTTTTGTTGCAATTGCATTATTTTTATTTTAAGTAAGTTTTTGTACATAAAAAGGGGTTTTGTCGTAAAAGTCTTATGTTCCTTTGCTCACCTCAAGTTTATTTGACCATTTTTCTAATAAACCCACAGATTCTACAAAAATATTACAAAAGATTCCAAAAGAAATTAGTGAAAACCTGTTTTTATGTTGCAATTGCATTATTTTCTTATTTTAATTAAGTTTTTGTACATAAAAAGGGGTTTTGTCGTAAAAAACTTAGGTTCCTTTGCTCACCTCAAGTTTAATTAACCATTTTTTCTACTAAACCAACAGAATCTACAAAAATATTACACAAGATTCAAAAAGAAATTAGTTTAAAACTGTTTTTTTGTAGCAATTGCATTATTTTCTTTTTTTAAGTAAGTTTTTGTACATAAAAAGGGGTTTTGTCGTAAAAATCTTAGGTTCCTTTGCTCACCTCAAGTTTATTTGACTATTTTTTTTAATAAACCCTACAGAATCTACACAAATATTACAAAAGATTCCAAAGAATTCAGGGAAAACCTGTTTTTTTGTTGCAATTGCATTATTTTCTTATTTTAAGTAAGTTTTTGTACATAAAAAGGGGTTTTGTCGTAAAAATCTTAGGTTCCTTTGCTCACCTCAAGTTTATTTGACCATTTTTTCTAATAAACCCACAGAATCTACAAAAATATTACAAAAGATTCCAAAAGAAATTTGTGAAAACCTGTTTTTATGTTGCAATTGCATTATTTTCTTATTTTAATTAAGTTTTTGTACATAAAAAGGGGTTTTGTCGTAAAAATCTTAGGTTCCTTTGATCACCTCAAGTTTAATTAACCATTTTTTTTACTAAACCAACAGAATCTACAAAAATATTACAAAAGATTCCAAAAGAAATCAGTTAAAACCTGTTTTTTTGTTGCAATTGCATTATTTTCTTTTTTTAAGTAAGTTTTTGTACATAAAAAGGGGTTTTGTCGTAAAAATCTTAGGTTCATTTGCTCACCTCAAGTTTATTTGACTATTTTTTAAATAAACCCACAGAATCTACAAAAATATTACAAAAGATTCCAAAAGAATTCAGTGAAAACCTGTTTTTATGTTGCAATTGCATTATTTTCTTATTTTAATTAAGTTTTTGTTCATAAAAAGGGGTTTTGTCGTGAAAATCTTAAGTTCCTTTGCTCACCTCAAGTTTAATTGACCTTTTTTTCTACTAAACTAACAAAATCTACAAAAAAATTACAAAAGATTCCAAAAGAAATCAGTGAAAACCTGTTATTTTGTTGCAATTGCATTATTTTCCTATTTTAAATAAGTTTTTGTACATAAAAAGGGGTTTTGTCGTAAAAATCTTAGGTTTCTTTGCTCACCTCAAGTTTATTTGACCATTTTTTTTTATAAACCCACAGAATCTACAAAAATATTACAAAAGATTTCAAAAGAAATCAGTTAAAACCTGTTTTTTTGTTGCAATTGCATTATTTTCTTAATTTATTTAAGTTTTTGTACATAAAAAGGGGTTTTGTCGTAAAAATCTTAGGTTCCTTCGCTCACCTCAAGTTTAATTAACCATATTTTCTACTAAACCAACAGAATCTACAAAAATATTACAAAAGATTCCAAAAGAAATCAGTTAAAACCTGTTTTTTTGTTGCAATTTCAGTAATTTCTTTTTTTAAGTAAGTTTTTGTACATAAAAAGGGGTTTTGTCGTAAAAATCTTAGGTTCCTTTGCTCACCTCAAGTTTATTTGACTATTTTTTCTAATAAACCCACAGAATCTACAAAAATATTACAAAGGATTTCAAAAGAATTCAGTGGAAACCTGTTTTTTTGTTGCAATTGCATTATTTTCTTATTTTAGGTAAGTTTTTGTACATAAAAAGGGGTTTTGTAGTAAAAATCTTAGGTTCCTTTGCTCACCTCAAGTTTATTTGACCATTTTTTCTATAAACCCACAGATTCTACAAAAATATTACAAAAGATTCCAAAAGAAATCAGTGAAAACCTGTTTTTTTGATGCAATTGCATTATTTTCTTATTTTAAGTTAGTTTTTGTACAAAAAATGGGGTTTTGTCGTAAAAATCTCAGGTTCCTTTGCTCACCTCAAGTTTATTTGACCATTTTTTCTAATAAACCCACAGAATTTACAAAAATATTACAAAAGATTCCAAAAGAAATCAGTAAAACCTGATTTTTTGTTGCAATTGCTTTATTTCTTATTTTAAGTAAGTTTTTGAACAAAAAAAGGGGTTTCGTCGTGAAAATCTTAGGTTCCTTTGCTCACCTTAAGTTTATTTGACCATTTTTTCTAATAAACCCACAGAATTTAGAATAAATATTACAAAAGATTTCAAAAGATATCAGTGAAAACCTGAATTTTTGTTGCAATTGCATTATTTTTATTTTAAGTAAGTTTTTGTACATAAAAAGGGGTTTTGTCGTAAAAATCTTAGGTTCCTTTGCTCACCTCAAGTTTATTTGACCATTTTTTCTAATAAATCCACAAAATCTACAAAAATATTACAAAAGATTCAAAAAGAAATTAGTGAAAACCTGTTTTTTTGTTGCAATTGCATTATTTTCTTATTTTAAGTAAGTTTTTGTACATAAAAAGGGGTTTTGTCGTAAAAATCTTAGGTTCCTTTGCTCACCTCAAGTTTATTTGACCATTTTTTCTAATAAATCCACAAAATCTACAAAAATATTACAAAAGATTCAAAAAGAAATTAGTGAAAACCTGTTTTTTTGTTGCAATTGCATTATTTTCTTATTTTAAGTAAGTTTTTGTACATAAAAAGGGGTTTTGTCGTAAAAATCTTAGGTTCCTTTGCTCACCTCAAGTTTATTTGACCATTTTTTCTTATAAACATACAGAATCTACAAAAATATTACAAAAGATTCCAATCGAAATCAGTGAAAACCTGTTTTTTTGTTGCAATTGCATTATTTTCTTATTTTAAGTATGTTTTTGAACATAAAAGGGGTTTTCTCTTAAAAATCTTATGTTCCTTTGCTCACCTCAAGTTTATTTGACAATTTTTCTAATAAACCCACAGATTCTACAAAAATATTACAAAAGATTCCAAAAGAAATTAGTGAAAACCTGTTTTTTTGTTGCAATTGCATTATTTTCTTATTTTAATTAGGTTTTTGTACATAAAAAGGGGTTTTGTCGTAAAAATCTCAAGTTCCTTTGCTCACCTCATATTTAATTGACAATTTTTTCTACTAAACCAACAAAATCTACAAAAATATTACAAAAGATTTCAGAAGAAATCAGTGAAAACCTGTTTTTTCGTTGCAATTGCAATATTTTCTTATTTTAAGTAAGTTTTTGTACATTAAAAGGGGTTTTGTCGTAAAAATCTTAGGTTCCTTTGCTCACCTCAAGTTTATTTGACTATTTTTTCTAATAAACCTACAGATTATACAAAAATATTACAAAAGATTCCAAAAGAAATCAGTAAAAACCTGTTTTTTTGTTGCAATTGCATTATTTTCTTATTTTAAGTAAGTTTTTGAACATAAAAAGGGGTTTTGTCGTAAAAATCTCATGTTCCTTTGCTCACCTCAAGTTTATTTGACCATTTTTCTAATAAACCCACAGATTCTACAAAAATATTACAAAAGAATCCAAAAGAAATTAGTGAAAACCTGTTTTTTTGTTGCAATTGCAATATTTTCTTATTTTAAGTAAGTTTTTGAACATAAAAAGGGGTTTTGTCGTAAAAATCTCAGGTTCCTTTGCTCACCTCAAGTTTATTTGACCATTTTGTCTAATAAACCCACAGAATCTACAAAAATATTACGAAAGATTTTAAAAGAAATCAGTAAAAACCTGATTTTTTGATGCAATTACATTATTTTCTTTTTTTAACTAAGTTTTTGAACATAAAAAGGGGTTTTGTCGTAAAAATCTTAGGTTCCTTTGCTCACCTCAAGTTTAATTGACCATTTTTTCTACTAAACCAACAGAATCTACAAAAATATTATAAAATATTCCAGAAGAAATCAGTGAAAACCTGTTTTTTTGTTGCAACTGCATTATTTTCTTATTTTAAGTAAGTTTTTGTACATAAAAAGGGGTTTTGTCGTAAAAATCTTAGGTTCCTTTGCTCACCTCAAGTTAAATTGACCATTTTTTGTACTAAACCAACAGAATCTACAAAAATATTACAAAAGATTCCAAAAGAATTCAGTGAAAACCTGATTTTTTGTTGCAATTGCATTATTTTTTTATTTTAAGTAAGTTTTTGTACATAAAATGGGGTTTTGTCGTAAAAATCTCAGGTTCCTTTGCTCACCTCAAGTTTATTTGACCATTTTGTCTAATAAACCCACAGAATCTACAAAAATATTACAAAAGATTCAAAAAGAAATCAGGAAAAACCTGATTTTTTGTTGCAATTGCTTTATTTCTTATTTTAAGTAAGTTTTTAACCAATAAAAGGGGTTTTGTCGTGAAAATCTTAGGTTCCTTTGTTCACCTCAAGTTTATTTGACCATTTTTTCTACTAAACCAACAGAATCTACATAAATATTACAAAATATTCCAAAAAAAATCAGTGAAAACCTGTTTTTTTGTTGCAATTGCATTATTTTCTTATTTCAAGTAAGTTTTTGTACATAAAAAGGGCTTTTGTCGTAAAAATCTTAGGTTCCTTTTCTCACACCAAGTTTATTTAACCATTTTTTCTAATAAACCCACAGAATCTACAAAAATATTACAAAAGTTTCCAAAAGAAATCGGTGAAAACCTGATTTTTTTTTGCAATTGCATTATTTCTTATTTTAAGTAAGTTTTTGAACATAAAAAGGGGTTTTGTCGTAAAAATCTTTGGTTCCTTTGCTCACCTCAAGTTTATTTGACCATTTTTTCTAATAAACCCACAGAATCTACAAAAATGATACAAAAGATTCCAAAAGAAATCAGTGAAAACCAGTATTTTTGTTGCAATTGCATTATTTTCTTATTTTAAGTAAGTTTTTGTTCATAAAAAGGGGTTTTGTCGTAAAAATCTTAGGTTCCTTTGCTCACCTCAAGTTTATTTGACCATTTTTTCTAATAAATCCACAAAATCTACAAAAATATTACAAAAGATTCAAAAAGAAATTAGTGAAAACCTGTTTTTTTGTTGCAATTGCATTATTTTCTTATTTTAAGTAAGTTTTTGTACATAAAAAGGGGTTTTGTCGTAAAAATCTTAGGTTCCTTTGCTCACCTCAAGTTTATTTGACCATTTTTTCTTATAAACATACAGAATCTACAAAAATATTACAAAAGATTCCAATCGAAATCAGTGAAAACCTGTTTTTTTGTTGCAATTGCATTATTTTCTTATTTTAAGTATGTTTTTGAACATAAAAGGGGTTTTCTCTTAAAAATCTTATGTTCCTTTGCTCACCTCAAGTTTATTTGACAATTTTTCTAATAAACCCACAGATTCTACAAAAATATTACAAAAGATTCCAAAAGAAATTAGTGAAAACCTGTTTTTTTGTTGCAATTGCATTATTTTCTTATTTTAATTAGGTTTTTGTACATAAAAAGGGGTTTTGTCGTAAAAATCTCAAGTTCCTTTGCTCACCTCATATTTAATTGACAATTTTTTCTACTAAACCAACAAAATCTACAAAAATATTACAAAAGATTTCAGAAGAAATCAGTGAAAACCTGTTTTTTCGTTGCAATTGCAATATTTTCTTATTTTAAGTAAGTTTTTGTACATAAAAAGGGGTTTTGTCGTAAAAATCTTAGGTTCCTTTGCTCACCTCAAGTTTATTTGACTATTTTTTCTAATAAACCTACAGATTATACAAAAATATTACAAAAGATTCCAAAAGAAATCAGTAAAAACCTGTTTTTTTGTTGCAATTGCATTATTTTCTTATTTTAAGTAAGTTTTTGAACATAAAAAGGGGTTTTGTCGTAAAAATCTCATGTTCCTTTGCTCACCTCAAGTTTATTTGACCATTTTTCTAATAAACCCACAGATTCTACAAAAATATTACAAAAGAATCCAAAAGAAATTAGTGAAAACCTGTTTTTTTGTTGCAATTGCATTATTTTCTTATTTTAAGTAAGTTTTTGAACATAAAAAGGGGTTTTGTCGTAAAAATCACAGGTTCCTTTGCTCACCTCAAGTTTATTTGACCATTTTGTCTAATAAACCCACAGAATCTACAAAAATATTACGAAAGATTTTAAAAGAAATCAGTAAAAACCTGATTTTTTGATGCAATTACATTATTTTTTTTTTTTAACTAAGTTTTTGAACATAAAAAGGGGTTTTGTCGTAAAAATCTTAGGTTCCTTTGCTCACCTCAAGTTTAATTGACCATTTTTTCTACTAAACCAACAGAATCTACAAAAATATTATAAAATATTCCAGAAGAAATCAGTGAAAACCTGTTTTTTTGTTGCAACTGCATTATTTTCTTATTTTAAGTAAGTTTTTGTACATAAAAAGGGGTTTTGTCGTAAAAATCTTAGGTTCCTTTGCTCACCTCAAGTTAAATTGACCATTTTTTTTACTAAACCAACAGAATCTACAAAAATATTACAAAAGATTCCAAAAGAATTCAGTGAAAACCTGATTTTTTGTTGCAATTGCATTATTTTTTTATTTTAAGTAAGTTTTTGTACATAAAATGGGGTTTTGTCGTAAAAATCTCAGGTTCCTTTGCTCACCTCAAGTTTATTTGACCATTTTGTCTAATAAACCCACAGAATCTAAAAAAATATTACAAAAGATTCAAAAAGAAATCAGGAAAAACCTGATTTTTTGTTGCAATTGCTTTATTTCTTATTTTTAGTAAGTTTTTAACCAATAAAAGGGGTTTTGTCGTGAAAATCTTAGGTTCCTTTGTTCACCTCAAGTTTATTTGACCATTTTTTCTACTAAACCAACAGAATCTACATAAATATTACAAAATATTCCAAAAAAAATCAGTGAAAACCTGTTTTTTTGTTGCAATTGCATTATTTTCTTATTTTAAGTAAGTTTTTGTACATAAAAAGGGCTTTTGTCGTAAAAATCTTAGGTTCCTTTTCTCACACCAAGTTTATTTAACCATTTTTTCTAATAAACCCACAGAATCTACAAAAATATTACAAAAGTTTCCAAAAGAAATCGGTGAAAACCTGATTTTTTTTTGCAATTGCATTATTTCTTATTTTAAGTAAGTTTTTGAACATAAAAAGGGGTTTTGTCGTAAAAATCTTTGGTTCCTTTGCTCACCTCAAGTTTATTTGACCATTTTTTCTAATAAACCCACAGAATCTACAAAAATGATACAAAAGATTCCAAAAGAAATCAGTGAAAACCAGTATTTTTGTTGCAATTGCATTATTTTCTTATTTTAAGTAAGTTTTTGTTCATAAAAAGGGGTTTTGTCGTAAAAATCTTAGGTTCCTTTGCTCACCTCAAGTTTATTTGACCATTTTTTCTAATAAATCCACAAAATCTACAAAAACATTACAAAAGATTCAAAAAAAAATTAGTGAAAACCTGTTTTTTGTTGCAATTGCATTATTTTCTTATTTTAAGTAAGTTTTTGTACATAAAAAGGGGTTTTGTCGTAAAAATCTTAGGTTCCTTTGCTCACCTCAAGTTTATTTGACCATTTTTTCTTATAAACTCACAGAATCTACAAAAATATTACAAAAGATTCCAAACGAAATCAGTGAAAACCTGTTTTTTTGTTGCAATTGCATTATTTTCTTATTTAAAGTAAGTTTTTAAACATAAAAAGGGGTTTTCTCCTTAAAATCTTATCTTCCTTTGCTCACCTCAAGTTTATTTGCCCATTTTTCTAATAAATACACAGATTCTACAAAAATATTACAAAAGATTCCAAAAGAAATTAGTGAAAACCTGTTTTTTTGTTGCAATTGCATTATTTTCTTATTTTTGTTAAGTTTTTGTACATAAAAAGAGGTTTTGTCGTAAAAATCTCAAGTTCCTTTGCTCACCTCAAGTTTAATTGACCATTTTTTCTACTAAACCAACAAAATCTACAAAAATATCACAAAAGATTCCAGAAGAAATCAGTGAAAACCTGTTTTTGTGTTGCAATTGCATTATTTTCTTATTTTAAGTAAGTTTATGTACATAAAAAGAGGTTTTGTCGTACAAATCTTAGGTTCCTATGCTCACCATAAGTTTATTTGACTATTTTTTCTAATAAACCTACAGATTATACAAAAATATTACAAAAGTTTCCAAAAGAAATCAGTGAAAACCTGTTTTTTTGTTGTAATTGCATTATTTTCTTATTTTAAGTAAGTTTTTGAACATAAAAAGGGGTTTTGTCGTAAAAATCTTATGTTCCTTTGCTCACCTCAAGTTTATTTGACCATTTTTCTAATAAACCCACAGATTCTACAAAAATATTACAAAAGAATCCAAAAGAAATTAGTGAAAACCTGTTTTTTTGTTGCAATTTCATTATTTTCTTATTTTAAGTAAGATTTTAAACATAAAAAGGGGTTTTGTCGTGAAAATCTTAGGTTCCTTTGCTTACCTCAAGTTTATTTGACCATTTTTTCGAATAAACCCACAGAATCTACAAAAATATTACGAAAGATTTTAAAAGAAATCAGTAAAAACCTGATTTTTTGATGCAATTGCATTATTTTCTTATTTTAAGTAAGTTTTTGAACATAAAAAGGGGTTTTGTCGTAAAAATCTTAGGTTCCTTTGCTCACCTCAAGTTTATTTGACTATTTTTTCTAATAAACCAACAGAATCTACAAAAATATTACATAAGATTCCAGAAGAAATCAGTGAAAACCTGATTTTTTGTTGCAATTGCATTATTTTCTTATTTTAAGTAAGTTTTTTTACATAAAAAGGGGTTTTGTCGTAAAAATCTTGGGTTCCTTTGCTCACCTCAAGTTTAATTAACCATTTTTTTTACTAAACCAACAGAATCTACAAAAATATTACAAAAGATTCCAGAAGAAATCAGTGAAAACCTGTTTTTTTGTTGCAATTGCATTATTTTCTTATTATAAGTAAGTTTTTGTACATAAAAACGGGGTTTTGTCGTAAAAATCTTAGGTTCCTTTGCTCACATCAAGTTTATTTGACTAATTTTTATAATAATCCCACAGATTCTACAAAAATATTACAAAAGATTCCAAAAGAATTCAGTGAAAACCTCATTTTTTGTTGAAATTGCATTATTTTCATATTTTAAGTAAGTTTATGTGCATAAAAAGGGGTTTTGTCGTAAAAATCTTAGGTTCCTTTGCTCATCTCAAATTTATTTCACCATTTTTTCTAATAAACCCACAGATTCTACAAAAATATTACAAAAGATTCCAATAAAAATCAGTGAAAACCTGTTTTTTTGTTGCAATTGCATTATTTTCTTATTTTAATTAAGTTTTTGTACATAAAAAGGGGTTTTGTCGTAAAAATTTGAGGTTCCTTTGCTCACCTCAAGTTAAATTGACCATTTTTTTTACTAAACCAACAGAATCTACAAAAATATTACAAAAGATTCCAAAAGAAATCAGTAAAAACCTGTTTTTTTGATGCAATTGCATTATTTTCTAATTTTAAATAAGTTTTTGTACATAAAATGGGGTTTTGTCCTAAAAAACTCAGGCTCCTTTGCTCACCTCAAGTTTATTTGACCATTTTTTCTAATAAACTCACAGAATCTACAAAAATATTACAAAAGATTCCAAAAGAAATCAGTAAAAACCTGATTTTTTGTTACAGTTGCTTTATTTCTTATTTTAAGTAAGTTTTTAACCAAAAAAAGGGGTTTTGTCGTAAAAATCTTAGGTTCCTTTGTTCACCTCAAGTTTATTTGACCATTTTTTCAACTAAACCAACAGACTCTACATAAATATTACACAAGATTCCAAAAGAAATCAGTGAAAACCTGTTTTTTTGTTGCAATTGCATTATTTTCTTATTTTAAGTAAGTTTTTGTACATAAAAAGGGCTTTTGTCGTAAATATCTTAGGTTCCTTTTCTTACACCAAGTTTATTTGACCATTTTTTCTAATAAACCCACAGAATCTACAAAAATATTACAAAAGTTTCCAAAAGAAATCGGTGAAAACCTGATTTTTTGTTGCAATTGCATTATTTCTTAATTTAAGTAAGTTTTTGAACATAAAAAGGGGTTTTGTCGTAAAAATCTTAGGTTCCTTTGCTCACCTCAAGTTTATTTGACCATTTTTTCTAATAAACCCACAGAATCTACAAAAATGATACAAAAGATTCCAAAAGAAATCAGTGAAAACCTGTAATTTTGTTGCAATTGCATTATTTTCTTATTTTAAGTAAGTTTTTGTTCATAAAAAGGGGTTTTGTCGTAAAAATCTTAGGTTCCTTTGCTCACCTTAGTTTTATTTGACCATTTTTTCTAATAAACCCACAGAATCTACAAAAATATTACAAAAGATTTCAAAAGAAATCAGTGAAAACCTGTTTTTTGTTGCAATTGCATTATTTTCTTATTTTAAGTAAGTTTTTGAACATAAAAAGGGGTTTTGTCGTAAAAATCTTAGGTTCCTTTGCTCACCTCAAGTTTATTTGACCATTTATTTATATAAACCCACAGAATCTACAAAAATATTACAAAAGATTCCAAAAGAAATCAGTGAAAACCTGTTTTTTTGTTGCAATTGCATTATTTTCTTATTTTAAGTAAGTTTTTGTTCAAAAAAAGGGGTTTTGTCGTAAAAATCTTAGGTTCCATTGCTCACCTCAAGTTTATTTGACCATTTTTTCTACTAAACCAACAGAATCTACAAAAATATAACAAAAGATTCCAAAAGAGTTCAGTGAAAACCTGTATTTTTGTTGCAATTGCATTATTTTCTTATTTTAAGTAAGTTTTAGTACATAAAAAGGTGTTTTGTCGTAAAAATCTTAGGTTCCTTTGCTCACCTCAAGTTTATTTGACCATTTTTTCTAATAAACCCACAGAATCTACAAAAATATTATAAAAGATTCTATAAGAAATTAGTAAAAACCAGTTTTTTTGATGCAATTGCATTATTTCTTATTTTAAGTAAGTTTTTGTACATAAAAAGAGGTTTTGTCGTAAAATACTAAGGATCCTTTGCTTACCTCAAGTTTATTTGACCATTTTTTCTAATAAACCCACAAAATCTATAAAAATATTACAAAAGATTCCAAAAGAAATCAGTGAAAACCTGTTTTTTTGTTGCAATGGCATTATTTTCAGATTTTAAGTAAGTTTTTGTACATTAAAAGGGCTTTTGTCGTAAAATACTTAGGATCCTTTGCTCACCTCAAGTTTATTTGATCATTTTTTTTTATAAACCCACAGAATCTACAAAAATATTACAAATGATTCCAAAAGAATTCAGTGAAAACCTGTGTTTTTGTTGCAATTGCATTATTTTCTTATTTTAATTAAGTTTTTGTACATAAAAAGGGGTTTTGTCGTAAAAATCTTAGGTTTCTTTGGTCAACTCAAGTTTAATTGACCATTTTTTCTACTAAACCAAAAATATCTTCAAAAATATTACAAAAGATTCCAAAAGAAATCAGTAAAAACCTGTTTTTTTGTTGCAATTGCATTATTTTCATATTTTAAGTAAGTTTTTGTACATAAAAAGGGCTTTTGTCGTAAAAATCTTAGGTTCCTTTTCTAACACCAAGTTTATTTGACCATTTTTTCTAATAAACCCACAGAATCTACAAAAATATTACAAAAGATTTCAAAAGAATTCAGCGAAAACTTGTTTTTTTGTTGCTATTGCATTATTTTCATATTTTAAGTAAGTTTTTGTACCTAAAAAGGGGTTTTGTCGTAAAAATCTCAGGTTCCTTTGCTCACCTCAAGTTTATTTAACCATTTTTTTTAATAAACCTACAGATTCTACAAAAATATTACAAAAGATTCTAAAGGAAATCAGTGAAAACCTGTTTTTTTGTTGCAATTGCATTATTTTCTTATTTTAAGTAAGTTTTTGTACATAAAAAGGGGTTTTGTCGTAAAAATCTTAGGTTCCTTTGCTCACCTCAAGTTTATTTGAATATTTTTTCTAATAAACCCACTGAATCTACAAAAATATTACAAAAGATTCGAAAAGAAATCAGTGAAAACCTGATTTTTTGTTGCAATTGCATTATTTTCTTATTTTAAGTTAGTTTTTAAACATAAAAAGGGGTTTTGTCGTTAAAATCTTAGGTTCCTTTGCTCACCTCAAGTTTATTTGACCATTTTTCCTAATAAACCCACAGAATCTACAAAAATATTACAAAAGATTCCAAAAGAAATCAGTGAAAATCTATTTTTTAATTTTTTTTAAGAGAATTACTCATTTTCACAAAAAATTTTATTGACATAAATTACTCCTTGAGCTAAAAAGCAAAGGTGTTTATGGTTGTTTTTGATTCAAATGAACATTTTCTTTAATATTTCGACAAAATCTACAAAAATATTACAAAAGATTCCAAAAGAAATCAGTGAAAACCTGTTTTTTTGTTGCAATTGCATTATTTTCTTATTTTAAGTAAGTTTTTGTACATAAAAAGGTGTTTTGTCGTAAAAATCTTAGGTTCCTTTACTCACCTCAAGTTTATTTGACCATTTTTTCTAATAAACCCACAGAATCTACAAAAATATTACAAAAGATTCCATAAGAAATCAGTGAAAATCTATTTTTTGATTTTTTTTAAGAGAATTACTCATTTTCACAAAAAATTTTTTTGACATAAATTACTCCTTGAGCTTAAAAACATAGGTATTCATGGTTGTTTTTGATTCAAATAAACATTTTTTTGGATATTTAGACAAAATCTTCAAAAATATTACAAACGATTCAAAAAGAAATCAGTGAAAAACTGTTTTTATGTTGCAATTGCATTATTTTCTTATTTTAAGTAAGTTTTTGTACATAAAAAGAGGTTTTGTCGTAAAAATCTTAGGTTCCATTGCTCACCTCAATTTTATTTGACAATTTTCTCTAATAAACCCACAGAATCTACAAAAATATTACAAATGATTCCATAAGAATTCAGTAAAAATCTGTTTTTTTGTTGCAATTGCGTTATTTTCTTATTTTAAGTAAGTTTTTGTACATAAAAAGGGGTTTTGTCGTAAAAATCTTAGGTTCATTTGCTCACCTCAAGTTTATTTGACCATTTTTTCTAATAAACCTAAAGAATCTACCAAAAATATTACAAAAGATTCCAAAAGAAATCAGTGAAAACCTGTTTTTTTGTTGCAATTGCATTATTTTCTTATTTTAAGTAAATTTTTGTAAATAAAAAGGGGTTTTGTCGTAAAATTTTTAGGTTCCATTGCTCACCTCAAGTTTATTTGACAATTTTTTCTAATAAACCCACAGTATCTACAAAAATATTACAAAAGAATCCAAAAGAAATCAGTGAAAACCTGTATTTTTGTTGCAATTGCATTATTTTCTTATTTTAAGTAAGTTTTTGTACATAAAAAGGGGTTTTGTCGTAAAAATCTTAGGTTCCTTTGCTCACCTCAAGTTTATTTGACCATTTTTTCTAATAAACCTAAAGAATCTACCAAAAATATTACAAATGATTCCAAAAGATATCAGTGAAAACCTGTTTTTTTGTTGCAATTGCATTATTTTCTTATTTTAAGTAAATTTTTGTAAAAAAAAAAGGGGTTTTGTCGTAAAAATCTTAGGTTCCTTTGCTCACCTCAAGTTTAATTGACCATTTTGTCTAATAAACCCACAGAATCTACAAAAATGTTACAATAGATTCCAAAAGAAATCAGTGAAAACCTGTTTTTTTGTTGCAATTGCATTATTTTCTTATTTTAAGTAAGTTTTTGTACATAAAAAGGGGTTTTGTCGTTAAAATCTTAGGTTCCTTTGCTTACCTCAAGTTTATTTGACCATTTTTTCTAATAAACCCACAGAATCTACAAAAATATTACAAAAGATTCCAAAAGAAATCAGTGAAAACCTGATTTTTTGTTGCAATTGCATTATTTTCTTATTTTAAATAAGTTATTGTACATAAAAAGGGGTTTTGTCGTAAAAATTTTAGGTTCCTTTGCTCACCTCAAGTTTATTTGACCATTTTTTATAATAAACTCACAGAATCTACAAAAATATTGCAAAAGATTCCAAAAGAAATCAGTGAAAACCTGTTTTTTTTTTGCGATTGCATAATTTTCTTATTTTAATTAAGTTTTTGAACATAAAAAAGGGTTTTGTCGTAAAAATCTTAGGTTCCTTTGCTCACCTCAAGTTTAATTGACCATTTTTTTTACTAATCCAACAGAACCTACAAAAATATTACAAAAGATTCCAAAAGAAATCAGGGAAAACCTGTTTTTTTGTTGCAATTGCATTATTTTCCTATTTTAAGTAAGTTTTTGAACTTAAAAAGGGGTTTTGTCGTAAAAATCTTAGGTTCCATTGCTCACCTCATGTTTATTTGACCATTTTTTATAATAAACCTAAAGAATCTACGAAAAATATTACAAAAGATTCCAAAAGAAATCTGTGAAAATTTTTTTTTTTTTGGCAATTGCATTATTTTCTTATTTTAAGTAAAATTTTGTAAATAAAAAGGGGTTTTGTCGTAAAATTCTTAGGTTCCATTGCTCACCTCAAGTTTATTTGACAATTTTTTCTAATAAACCCACACTATCTACAAAAATATTACAAAAGAATCCAAAAGAAATCAGTGAAAACCTGTATTTTTGTTGCAATTGCATTAATTTCTTATTTTAAGTAAATTTTTGTAAAAAAAAAAGAGGTTTTGTCGTAAAAATCTTAGGTTCCTTTGCTCACCTCAAGTTTAATTGACCATTTTGTCTAATAAACCCACAGAATCTACAAAAATGTTACAAAAGATTCTAAAAGAAATCAGTGAAAACCTGTTTTTTTGTTGCAATTGCATTATTTTCTTATTTTAAGCAAGTTTTTGTACATAAAAAGGGGTTTTGTCGTAAAAATCTTAGGTTCCTTTGCTTACCTCAAGTTTATTTGACCATTTTTTCTAATAAACCCACAGAATCTACAAAAATATTACAAATGATTCTAAAAGAAATCAGTGAAAACCTGATTTTTTGTTGCAATTGCATTATTTTCTTATTTTAAATAAGTTTTTGAACATAAAAAGGGGTTTTGTCGTAAAAATCTTAGGTTCCTTTGCTCACCTCAAGTTTATTTGACCATTTTTTCTAATTAACCAACAGAATCTACAAAAATATTACAAAAGATTCACAAGGAAATCAGTGAAAACCTGTATTTTTGTTGCAATTGCATTATTTTCTTATTTTAAGTAAGTTTTTGAACATAAAAAGGGGTTTTGTCGTAAAAATCTTAGGTTCCTTTTCTTACCCCAAGTTTATTTGACCATTTTTTCTAATAAACCCACTGAATCTACAAAAATATTACAAAAGATTCCAAAAGAATTCAGCGAATACTTGTTTTATTGTTGCAATTGCATTATTTTCTTACTATAAGTAAGTTTTTGTACATTAAAAGGGGTTTTGTCGTAAAACTCTAAGGTTCCTTTGCTCACCTCAAGTTTATTTGACCATTTTATCTAATAAACCCACAGATTCTACGAAAATATTACAAAAGATTCCAAAAGAAATCAGTAAAAACCTGTTTTTTTGTTGCAATTGCATTATTTTCTAATTTTAATTAAGTTTTTGTACATAAAAAGGGGTTTTGTCGTAAAAATCTTAGGTTCCTTTGCTCACCTCAAGTTTAATTGACCATTTTTTTTACTAAACCAACAGAATCTACAAAAGTATTACAAAAGATTCCAAAAGAAATCAGTGAAAACCTGTTTTTTTGTTGCAATTGCATTATTTTCTTATTTTAAGTAAGTTTTTGTACATAAAAAGGGGTTTTGTCGTAAAAATCTTAGGTTCCTTTGCTCACCTCCAGTTTATTTGACCATTTTTTCTAATAAACCCACAGAATCTACAAAAATATTACAAAAGATTCCAAAAGAAATCAGTGAAAACACACATGACAAAAATAGGTTTTAAGTTTTAGGTCAGAGTTCCCCAAATATTTTTATGGAACTTTTTTCAGTGACTCTTCAGGATACTGAATCTAGAAGCTTAAAAATCAAAAGGTAGCCGTTTTTGAAAAAAACGATTTTAAACTTTTGTATATTATTTTAGAAAAGGGGAGGGGGTGAGAGTTGTAAAGTTAAGGTTTTCGTTATAAAAAGTCAATATTAACACTTTCTAATTATGTTATAGTTAATCCAGTATTGCAGGCAATTAAATTTTGATCATCTTAAGATGTTAATTTTTAGTTATCTAAAATTTATCTCGAAGCTAGTTATCTCAAACATTAAAAAAGTTGTATTGGCCTTGAAATGGAGCGGAATTTTTTTTTGAAGAGAAAAAATGTCAAATTCTTTTAAAAAGACAATTCTTATTATCCATATTAACTCATACCTGAATAACTATTCATGTTACAAAATGCAAATGTTAGAAAAAACTAAGATTTTTTAATACTGTTAGCTAACAATTAAAAAAAATATTTGTATCCAATGTTTTAAATTTATAAACATAAATCCAAATATCTGAATTTTTTAATCTATAAATTAGTACTGCTGAACGATTCAGCAATTCTTCTGCTTATAAGAGAGTGCTTTGAGTTTGTTTGTGAAACATTGAATCGTTCGATTATTGGCTTCATTTTTGAATGAGCCGATTCAGATGCCTGTTCATTGTATTGTCCAAGAGAATGACCAGTAAGTTCAATAAATTGTTTCAAGTGAGCTGAGATTATATGTATTTTCCAGGTTAAAGTAAGTTTCTTTCCTAGAAACTAATAAAATATTCTATAAGGTAGATAATAATAATAGTATATTAATACAAAGCCAATTTAAAGCAAGTTCATTATATTTAACTGTACCTCTGAACAGTACTCTTGTGTGGCTTTGTAGGAACAAACAAAGTCAGTTATTAGTTGAAGATAACAAGGGTTAAGATAACTTCCGAAGGTTCCTTGAACTAATTTCTCAAATTTTCTCATTGGACATAGAAGTGGTAAGAGTTCAATTGGTAGCCTTAGTGAAAGCTGGTCACAGTTTTTAAGAATAATCCTACATGTATTGCCTTCATATGTTCCCCCATGGTATCCTCTTCTAATACATCCAAGTGAGTTGACCCAGTCTTTGTATTCAGGCCAATAAAAAATTATATAAGTTGATATATGATTTACAAATCCCATTAACATATGAAGCTCCGGCAAAGGAATTACTTCAAGAACTAGTTTTGACTTGTTTCTCTCCTTTATTAGACATACATTCACCACATTCTATCAAAGTTTATTAATTTGATTACCAGTTTTGAAAAAAAGATTTTTTTATTTAATAAAAAGATTTTTAAATTTTTAAATTAAATAATAATTAACATTTACACCTTATAATCTTTCATTTCAGAACTTCGATAACCAGCTTCCATGTACCTCTGATGCCATAGATCCAATGATAAAAATGTTCTTGTCAACCCACCAAAAAGTTCACATTCTCCTTCACACCAAGCACAAGCATACATACCGCCATGAGACTAAATTTTCTTATGTTTTTTGAAAAATCCTAATTAACTAATTAAAAGTTACATAATAAATTAATTTTAAATCATAACTTACTGAAATTCCAAGAAGAATATTAATTATTTTCAAATCAGCTGCAAGAACATATTTACAATCTTCTAGCTTTAGAAGATCTAATAAAATGGCTAAATTTTTGTGTGTCTCCTGCAAGTTTTCACAATATGCAAGAACTATGGAATGGTTAATTCCAGAGTATGTTCCATGAGAACTTTGATCTTCGCATCGTTCTTTTTCTGGATCAAAGAGGTTACAAATTACCTTAAGTGATCCACCTCCTACAAAATATTAATTTTAATTTAAAATATATATATTATTAAGTTCTATATTATATATAAGTTGTATAATATTTCTTTATCTAATAACGTTTTTACCTGAATCAATTCCAATTCGTATTAATGTTTGGAAAGGGTTTTGCTTTCTGGAAGTCATTACAAAGTTGAGCAGCTCGGTTAATTGACAAACATAAACAAGGTCTCTTGACACATCGGTTGACAACTTTTTTTTTTTTCTTCTGCAAAAATTGTCTTCACATCATAAAATTCAGATAGGAGTTTACTTTTTTTGCAAAGTTTTTTTTCAAGATTCGCCTCAAATTGAATTCCACTTTTCCTTAAGGATTTCAGAAGGATGCGTGATTTGAATTGACTAAGTCCAAGTCGAATAATCATTTTTTCAGTTTCTTCAAATTTGACTTTCCTAATAACTAATTGCGGAACACCAATAGTTATAGCTAATGGCAACCCACCTGAATAATAAAATACTTTAGTTGATTTAATCAATTCGAAAACACTAATAAATCTAATAAACAAATTACCAGTATTTAGATGTGTCTGGATTCCATGCTTTAGTTTCTTTTTTTTAATAATCGATCTTAAAACATTTGAAGTGACTTTTTTCTGAACTTTTTTTGAAGCATTAAATAACTTAGCAGAAAGATTTGTATACACATTCATTTCATTACATTGATGTCGAATTCCTCTCTTTATCGCACATAAGCAAACGTTACACATCCTATTCGAACTTACTAATTTCTTTGTTTTTTTCTTATGTGGAAATCTGGATCTAGCTATTGAACAAACTGTGCATGTTTCACAATTTCTAGTGCTTACACATCTAGATAATTGGGAAGATTGCCATCGAGTTTTAACTGCATTTGGTATGTCTTTACTTCCTTTCAGTAAGTTTACATACTTTTTGCATGTTGGACAAATGCCTACATAAAGTAAATTAATTTTTAAATAATGATTATTTTCAGAAAGTATTTTTTAACAAAATAATTGCATTAGTTAATCATAATATGGAATATACCTGTTGGATAACTGTACACAGATATTGAATATTCAGGTTTTACATACCTTCTTATGTAAGCCTCTAATAACTTCGTGACTGGAATACATTTTAAGCATTTCTTCAAACAACAGCAACAAATAATTTTCTGATTCAATAAATGGTCTCGTTTTTCTTTGCTGTTTACTGTTTTGTTAGATAATATATTAGGCATTTTTCTAATAAAGTAATTTATGTTTAATATTAACAATAACGAAACAATAACTAGGGTTTGAAACATTCTATTATTATATTAAACAAATAAATTACTATCTAAAGTAAAGAATGCTTCCATCAACAATTCTAAAGGAAAATTAACATCTTAAGATGATCAAAATTTAATTGCCTGCAATACTGGATTAACTTTAACATCATTAGAAAGTGTTAATATTGACTTTTTATAAGGAAAACCTTAACTTTACAACACTCACTCCCTCCCCTTTTATAAAATAATATACAAAAGTTTGAAATCGTTTTTTTCAAAAACGGCTACCTTTTAATTTTTAAGCTTCTAGATTCAGTATCCTGAAGAATCAATGAAAAAAGTTCCATAAAAATAGTTAGGGAACTCTGACCTAAAACTTAAAACCTATTTTTGTCATGTGTGAAAACCTGTTTTTTTGTTGCAATTGCATTATTTTCTTATTTTAAGTAAGTTTTTGAACATAAAAAGGAGTTTTGTCGTAAAAATCTTAGGTTCCTTTGCTCACCTCAAGTTTATTTGACCATTTTTTCTAATAAACCCACAAAATCTACAAAAATATTACAAAAGATTCAAAAAGAAATTAGTAAAAACCTGATTTTTTGTTGCAATTGCGTTATTTTCTTATTTTAAGTAAGTTTTTGAACATAAAAAGGGGTTTTGTCGTAAAAATCTTAGGTTCCTTTGCTCACCTCAAGTTTATTTGACCATTTTTTCTAATAAACCCACAAAATCTACAAAAATATTACAAAAGATTCCAAAAGAAATCAGTGAAAACCTGCATTTTTGTTGCAATTGCATTATTTTCTTATTTTAAGTAAGTTTTTGTACATAAAAAGATGTTTTGTCGAAAAAATCTTAGGTTCCTTTGCTCACCTCAAGTTTATTTGACCATTTTTTCTAATAAACCCACAGAATCTACAAAAATATTACATATGATTCCAAAAGAAATCAGTGAAAACCTGTTTTTTTTTTGCAATTGCATTATTTTCTTATTTTAAGTAAGTTTTTGTACATAAAAAGGGGTTTTGTCGTAAAAATCTTAGGTTCCTTTGCTCACCTCAAGTTTGTTTGACCATTTTTTCTAATAAACCCACAGAATCTACAAAAATATTACAAAAGATTCCAAAAGAAATCAGTGAAAACCTGATTTTTTGTTGCAATTGCATTATTTTATTATTTTAACTAAGTTTTTGAACATAAAAAGGGGTTTTGTCGTAAAAATCTTAGGTTCCTTTGCTCACCTCATATTTATTTGACCATTTTTCCAATTAAACCCACAGAATCTACAAAAATATTACAAAAATTTGCAAAAGAAATCAGTGAAAACCTGATTTTTTTTGCAATTGCATTATTTTCTTATTTTAAGTAAGATTTTGAACATAAAAAGGGGTTTTGTCGTAAAAATCTTAGGTTCCTTTGCTCACCTCAAGTTTATTTGACCTTTTTTTTTAATAAACCCACAGAATCGACAAAAATATTACAAAAGTTTCCAAAAGAAATCAGTGAAAACCTGATTTTTTTTTGCAATTGCATTATTTTCTTATTTTAAGTAAGTTTTTGAACATAAAAAGGGGTTTTGTCGTAAAAATCTTAGGTTCCTTTGCTCACCTCAAGTTTATTTGACCATTTCTTCTAATAAACCGAAAGAATCTACAAAAATATTACAAAAGATTCCAACAGAAATCAGTGAAAACCTGTTTTTTTGTTGCAATTGCATTATTTTCTTATTTTAAGTAAGTTTTTGAACATAAAAAGGGGTTTTGTCGTAAAAATCTTAGGTTCCTTTGCTCACCTCAAGTTTATTTGACCATTTTTTCAAATAAACCCACAGAATCTACAAAAATATTACAAAAGATTCCAAAAGAATTCAGTGAAAACCTGTTTTTTTGTTGCAATTGCATTTTTTTCTTATTTTAAGTGAGTTTTTGAACATAAAAAGGGGTTTTGTCGTAAAAATCTTAGGTTCCTTTGCTCACCTCAAGTTTATTTCACCATTTTTTCTAATAAACCGACAGATTCTACAAAAATGTTACAAAAGATTCCAAAAGAAATCAGTGAAAACCTGTTTTTTTGTTGCAATTGCATTATTTTCTTATTTTAAGTAAGTTTTTGTACATAAAAAGGGGTTTTGTCGTAAAAATCTTAGGTTCCTTTGCTCACCTCAAGTTTAACTGACCATTTTTTCTACTAAACCAACATAATATACAAAAATATTACAAAAGATTCCAAAGAAATCAGTGAAAATCTATTTTTTGATTTTTTTTAAGAGATTTCCTCATTTTCGCAAAAAAATTTATCGACATAAATTACTCCTTGAGCAAAAAACATAGATATTCATAATTGATTTTTGATTCAAATAAACATTTTTGTTAATATTTCGACAAAATCTACAAAAATAATACAAAAGATTCCAAAAGAAATCAGTAAAAACCTGATTTTTTGTTGCAATTGCATTATTTTCTTATTTTAAGTAAGTTTTTGTACATAATAAGGGGTTTTGTCGTAAAAATTTTAGGTTCCTTTGCTCACCTCAAGTTTATTTGACCATTTTTTCTAATAAACCCACAGAATCTACAAAAATATTACAAAAGATTCCAAAAGAAATCAGTGAAAACCTGTTTTTTTGTTGCAATTGCATTATTTTCTTATTTTAAGTAAGTTTTTGTACATAAAAAGGGGTTTTGTCGTAAAAATCTTAGGTTCCTTTGCTCACCTCAAGTTTATTTTACCATTTTTTCTAATAAACCCATAGAATCTACAAAAATATTACATAAGATTCCAAAAGACATCAGTGAAATTCTGATTTTTTGTTGCAATTGCATTATCTTTTTTTTTTAAGTTAGTTTTTGAACATAAAAAGGGGTTTTGTCGTAAAAATCTTAGGTTCCTTTGCTCACTTCAAGTTTATTTGACCATTTTTTCTAATAAACCCACAGAATCTACAAAAATATTACAAAAGATTCCGAATGAAATCAGTAAAAACCTGATGTTTTTTTGCAATTGCATTATTTCTTAATTTAAGTAAGTTTTTGAACATAAAAAGGAGTTTTGTCGTGAAAATCTTAGGTTCCTTTGCTCACCTCAAGCTTATTTGACCATTTTTTCTACTAAACCCACAGAATCTACAAAAATATTACAAAAGATTCTAAAAGAAATCAGTGAAAACCTGTATTTTTGTTGCAATTGCATTATTATTTTATTTTAAGTAAGTTTTTGAACATAAAAAGGGGTTTTGTCGTAAAAATCTTAGCTTCCTTTGCTCACCTCAAGTTTATTTGACCATTTTTTCTAATAAACCCACAGAATCTACAAAAATATTACAAAAGATTCCAAAAGAATTCATTGAAAACCTGTTTTTTTGTTGCAATTGCATTATTTTCTTATTTTAAGTAAGTTTTTGTACATAAAAAGGGGTTTTGTCGTAAAAATCTTAGGTTCCTTTGCTCACCTCAAGTTTATTTGACCATTTTTTCTAATAAACCCACAGAATCCACAAAAATATTACAAATGATTCCAAAAGAAATCAGTGAAAACCTGTTTTTTTATTGCAATTGCATTATTCTCTTATTTTAAGTAAGTTTTTGTACATAAAAAGGGGTTTTGTCGTAAAAATCTTAGGTTCCTTTGCTCACCTAAAGTTTGTTTGACCATTTTTACTAATAAACCGACAGAATCTACAAAAATATTACAAAAGATTTCAAAAGATATCAGTGAAAACCTGATTTTTTGTTGCAATTGCATTATTTTCTTACTTTAAGTAAGTTTTTGAACATAAAAAGGGGCTTTGTCGAAAAAATCTTAGGTTCCTTTGCTCACCTCAAGTTTATTTGACCATTTTTTCTAAAAAACCCACAGAATCTACAAAAATATTACAAAAGATTCCAAAAGAAATCAGTGAAAACTTGATTTTTTGTTGCAATTGCATTATTTTCTTATTTAAAGTAAGTTTTTGTACATAAAAAGGGGTTTTGTCGTAAAAATCTTAGGTTCCTTTGCTCACCTCAAGTTTATTTGACCATTTTTTCTAATAAACCCACAGAATCTACAAAAATATTACAAAAGATTCTAAAAGAAATCAGTGAAAACCTGTTTTTTTGAGGCAATTGCATTATTTTCTTATTTTAAGTAAGTTTTTGAACATAAAAAGGGGTTTTAACGTAAAAATCTTAGGTTCCTTTGCTCACCTCAAGTTTATTTGACTATTTTTTCTAATAAATCCATAGAATCTACAAAAATATTACATAAGATTCCGAAAGACATCAGTGAAAACCTGATTTTTTGTTACAATTGCATTTTCTTTTTATTTTAAGTAAGTTTTTGAACATAAAAAGGGGTTTTGTCGTAAAAATCTTAGGTTCCTTTGCTCACTTCAAGTTTATTTGACCATTTTTTCTAATAAACCCACAGAATCTACAAAAATATTACAAAAGATTCCGAAAGAAATCAGTGAAAACCTGATTTTTTGTTGCAATTGCATTATTTCTTAATTTAAGTAAGTTTTTGAATATAAAAAGGAGTTTTGTCGTGAAAATCTTAGGTTCCTTTGCTCACCTCAAGCTTATTTGACCATTTTTTCTACTAAACCCACAGAATCTACAAAAATATTACAAAAGATTCCAAAAGAAATCAGTGAAAACCTGTATTTTTGTTGCAATTGCATTATTATTTTATTTTAAGTATGTTTTTGAACATAAAAAGGGGTTTTGTCGTAAAAATCTTAGCTTCCTTTGCTCACCTCAAGTTTATTTGACCATTTTTTCTAATAAACTTAAGGAATCTACAAAAATATTACAAAAGATTCCAAAAGAAATCAGTGAAAACCTGTTTTTTTGTTGCAATTGCATTATTTTCTTATTTTAAGAAAGTTTTTGTACATAAAAAGGGGTTTTGTCGTAAAAATCTTAGGTTCCTTTGCTCACCTCAAATTTATTTGACCATTTTTTCTAATAAACCCACAGAATCCACAAAAATATTACAAATGATTCCAAAAGAAATCAGTGAAAACCTGTTTTTTTTTTGCAATTGCATTATTTTCTTATTTTAAGTAAGTTTTTGTACATAAAAAGGGGTTTTGTCGTAAAAATCTTAGGTTCCTTTGCTCACCTCAAGTTTGTTTGACCATTTTTTCTAATAAACCCACAGAATCTACAAAAATATTACAAAAGATTCCAAAAGAAATCAGTGAAAACCTGATTTTTTGTTGCAATTGCATTATTTTATTATTTTAACTAAGTTTTTGAACATAAAAAGGGGTTTTGTCGTAAAAATCTTAGGTTCCTTTGCTCACCTCATATTTATTTGACCATTTTTCCAATTAAACCCACAGAATCTACAAAAATATTACAAAAATTTGCAAAAGAAATCAGTGAAAACCTGATTTTTTGTTGCAATTGCATTATTTTCTTATTTTAAGTAAGATTTTGAACATAAAAAGGGGTTTTGTCGTAAAAATCATAGGTTCCTTTGCTCACCTCAAGTTTATTTGACCTTTTTTTTTAATAAACCTACAGAATCGACAAAAATATTACAAAAGATTCCAAAAGAAATCAGTGAAAACCTGATTTTTTTTTGCATTTGCATTATTTTCTTATTTTAAGTAAGTTTTTGAACATAAAAAGGGGTTTTGTCGTAAAAATCTTAGGTTCCTTTGCTCACCTCAAGTTTATTTGACCATTTCTTCTAATAAACCCAAAGAATCTACAAAAATATTACAAAAGATTCCAACAGAAATCAGTGAAAACCTGTTTTTTTGTTGCAATTGCATTATTTTCTTATTTTAAGTAAGTTTTTGAACATAAAAAGGGGTTTTGTCGTAAAAATCTTAGGTTCCTTTGCTCACCTCAAGTTTATTTGACCATTTTTTCTAATAAACCCACAGAATCTACAAAAATATTACAAAAGATTCCAAAAGAATTCAGTGAAAACCTGTTATTTTGTTGCAATTGCATTTTTTTCTTATTTTAAGTGAGTTTTTGAACATAAAAAGGGGTTTTGTCGTAAAAATCTTAGGTTCCTTTGCTCACCTCAAGTTTATTTCACCATTTTTTCTAATAAACCGACAGATTCTACAAAAATGTTACAAAAGATTCCAAAAGAAATCAGTGAAAACCTGTTTTTTTGTTGCAATTGCATTAATTTCTTATTATTAGTAAGTTTTTGTACATAAAAAGGGGTTTTGTCGTAAAAATCTTAGGTTCCTTTGCTCACCTCAAGTTTAACTGACCATTTTTTCTACTAAACCAACATAATCTACAAAAATATTACAAAAGATTCCAAAGAAATCAGTAAAAATCTATTTTTTGATTTTTTTTAAGAGATTTCCTCATTTTCGCAAAAAAATTTATCGACATAAATTACTCCTTGAGCAAAAAACATAGATATTCATAATTGTTTTTGATTCAAATAAACATTTTTGTTAATATTTCGACAAAATCTACAAAAATAATACAAAAGATTCCAAAAGAAATCAGTAAAAACCTGATTTTTTGTTGCAATTGCATTATTTTCTTATTTTAAGTAAGTTTTTGTACATAATAAGGGGTTTTGTCGTAAAAATTTTAGGTTCCTTTGCTCACCTCAAGTTTATTTGACCATTTTTTCTAATAAACCCACAGAATCTACAAAAATATTACAAAAGATTCCAAAAGAAATCAGTGAAAACCTGATTTTTTGTTGCAATTGCATTATTTTCTTATTTTAAGTGAGTTTTTGTACATAAAAAGGGGTTTTGTCGTAAAAATCTTAGGTTCCTTTGCTCACCTCAAGTTTATTTGACTATTTTTTTTAATAAACCCACAGAATCTACAAAAATATTACAAAAGATTCCTAAAGAAATCAGTGAAAACCTGGTTTTTTGTTGCAATTGCATTATTTTCTCATTTTAAGAAAGTTTTTGAACATTAAAAGGGGTTTTGTCGTAAAAATCTTAGGTTCCTTTGCTCACCTCAAGTATTTTTGACCATTTTTTCCTAATAAACCCACAGAATCTACAAAAAAATTACAAAAGATTCCAGAAGAATTCATTGAAAACCTGTTTTTTTGTTGAAATTGCATTATTTTCTTATTTTAAGTAAGTTTTTGTACATAAAAAGGGGTTTTGTCGTAAAAATCTTAGGTTCCTTTGCTCACCTCAAGTTTATTTGACCTTTTTTTTTAATAAACCCACAGAATCGACAAAAATATTACAAAAGATTCCAAAAGAAATCAGTGAAAACCTGATTTTTTGTTGCAATTGCATTATTTTCACATTTTAAGAAAGTTTTTGAACATAAAAAGGGGTTTTGTCGTAAAAATCTTAGGTTCCTTTGCTCACCTCAAGTATTTTTGACCATTTTTTCCTAATAAACCCACAGAATCTACAAAAATATTACAAAAGATTCCAGAAGAATTCATTGAAAACCTGTTTTTTTGTTGCAATTGCATTATTTTCTTATTTTAAGTAAGTTTTTGTACATAAAAAGGGGTTTTGTCGTAAAAATCTTAGGTTCCTTTGCTCACCTCAAGTTTATTTTACCATTTTTTCTAATAAACCCATAGAATCTACAAAAATATTACATAAGATTCCAAAAGACATCAGTAAAATTCTGATTTTTTGTTGCAATTGCATTATCTTTTTATTTTAAGTTAGTTTTTGAACATAAAAAGGGGTTTTGTCGTAAAAATCTTAGGTTCCTTTGCTCACTTCAAGTTTATTTGACCATTTTTTCTAATAAACCCACAGAATCTACAAAAATATTACAAAAGATTCCGAATGAAATCAGTAAAAACCTGATGTTTTTTTGCAATTGCATTATTTCTTAATTTAAGTAAGTTTTTGAACATAAAAAGGAGTTTTGTCGTGAAAATCTTAGGTTCCTTTGCTCACCTCAAGCTTATTTGACCATTTTTTCTACTAAACCCACAGAATCTACAAAAATATTACAAAAGATTCTAAAAGAAATCAGTGAAAACCTGTATTTTTGTTGCAATTGCATTATTATTTTATTTTAAGTAAGTTTTTGAACATAAAAAGGGGTTTTGTCGTAAAAATCTTAGCTTCCTTTGCTCACCTCAAGTTTATTTGACCATTTTTTCTAATAAACCCACAGAATCTACAAAAATATTACAAAAGATTCCAAAAGAATTCATTGAAAACCTGTTTTTTTGTTGCAATTGCATTATTTTCTTATTTTAAGTAAGTTTTTGTACATAAAAAGGGGTTTTGTCGTAAAAATCTTAGGTTCCTTTGCTCACCTCAAGTTTATTTGACCATTTTTTCTAATAAACCCACAGAATCCACAAAAATATTACAAATGATTCCAAAAGAAATCAGTGAAAACCTGTTTTTTTATTGCAATTGCATTATTCTCTTATTTTAAGTAAGTTTTTGTACATAAAAAGGGGTTTTGTCGTAAAAATCTTAGGTTCCTTTGCTCACCTAAAGTTTGTTTGACCATTTTTTCTAATAAACCGACAGAATCTACAAAAATATTACAAAAGATTTCAAAAGATATCAGTGAAAACCTGATTTTTTGTTGCAATTGCATTATTTTCTTACTTTAAGTAAGTTTTTGAACATAAAAAGGGGTTTTGTCGAAAAAATCTTAGGTTCCTTTGCTCACCTCAAGTTTATTTGACCATTTTTTCTAAAAAACCCACAGAATCTACAAAAATATTACAAAAGATTCCAAAAGAAATCAGTGAAAACTTGATTTTTTGTTGCAATTGCATTATTTTCTTATTTAAAGTAAGTTTTTGTACATAAAAAGGGGTTTTGTCGTAAAAATCTTAGGTTCCTTTGCTCACCTCAAGTTTATTTGACCATTTTTTCTAATAAACCCACAGAATCTACAAAAATATTACAAAAGATTCTAAAAGAAATCAGTGAAAACCTGTTTTTTTGAGGCAATTGCATTATTTTCTTATTTTAAGTAAGTTTTTGAACATAAAAAGGGGTTTTAACGTAAAAATCTTAGGTTCCTTTGCTCACCTCAAGTTTATTTGACTATTTTTTCTAATAAATCCATAGAATCTACAAAAATATTACATAAGATTCCGAAAGACATCAGTGAAAACCTGATTTTTTGTTACAATTGCATTTTCTTTTTATTTTAAGTAAGTTTTTGAACATAAAAAGGGGTTTTGTCGTAAAAATCTTAGGTTCCTTTGCTCACTTCAAGTTTATTTGACCATTTTTTCTAATAAACCCACAGAATCTACAAAAATATTACAAAAGATTCCGAAAGAAATCAGTGAAAACCTGATTTTTTGTTGCAATTGCATTATTCTTAATTTAAGTAAGTTTTTGAATATAAAAAGGAGTTTTGTCGTGAAAATCTTAGGTTTCTTTGCTCACCTCAAGCTTATTTGACCATTTTTTCTACTAAACCCACAGAATCTACAAAAATATTACAAAAGATTCCAAAAGAAATCAGTGAAAACCTGTATTTTTGTTGCAATTGCATTATTATTTTATTTTAAGTATGTTTTTGAACATAAAAAGGGGTTTTGTCGTAAAAATCTTAGCTTCCTTTGCTCACCTCAAGTTTATTTGACCATTTTTTCTAATAAACTTAAGGAATCTACAAAAATATTACAAAAGATTCCAAAAGAAATCAGTGAAAACCTGTTTTTTTGTTGCAATTGCATTATTTTCTTATTTTAAGTAAGTTTTTGTACATAAAAAGGGGTTTTGTCGTAAAAATCTTAGGTTCCTTTGCTCACCTCAAGTTTATTTGACCAATTTTTCTAATAAACCCACAGAATCCACAAAAATATTACAAATGATTCCAAAAGAAATCAGTGAAAACCTGTTTTTTTTTTGCAATTGCATTATTTTCTTATTTTAAGTAAGTTTTTGTACATAAAAAGGGGTTTTGTCGTAAAAATCTTAGGTTCCTTTGCTCACCTCAAGTTTGTTTGACCATTTTTTCTAATAAACCCACAGAATCTACAAAAATATTACAAAAGATTCCAAAAGAAATCAGTGAAAACCTGATTTTTTGTTGCAATTGCATTATTTTATTATTTTAACTAAGTTTTTGAACATAAAAAGGGGTTATGTCGTAAAAATCTTAGGTTCCTTTGCTCACCTCATATTTATTTGACCATTTTTCCAATTAAACCCACAGAATCTACAAAAATATTACAAAAATTTGCAAAAGAAATCAGTGAAAACCTGATTTTTTGTTGCAATTGCATTATTTTCTTATTTTAAGTAAGATTTTGAACATAAAAAGGGGTTTTGTCGTAAAAATCTTAGGTTCCTTTGCTCACCTCAAGTTTATTTGACCTTTTTTTTTAAAAAACCCACAGAATCGACAAAAATATTACAAAAGATTCCAAAAGAAATCAGTGAAAACCTGATTTTTTTTTGCAATTGCATTATTTTCTTATTTTAAGTAAGTTTTTGAACATAAAAAGGGGTTTTGTCGTAAAAATCTTAGGTTCCTTTGCTCACCTCAAGTTTATTTGACCATTTCTTCTAATAAACCCAAAGAATCTACAAAAATATTACAAAAGATTCCAACAGAAATCAGTGAAAACCTGTTTTTTTGTTGCAATTGCATTATTTTCTTATTTTAAGTAAGTTTTTGAACATAAAAAGGGGTTTTGTCGTAAAAATCTTAGGTTCCTTTGCTCACCTCAAGTTTATTTGACCATTTTTTCTAATAAACCCACAGAATCTACATAAATATTACAAAAGATTCCAAAAGAATTCAGTGAAAACCTGTTTTTTTGTTGCAATTGCATTTTTTTCTTATTTTAAGTGAGTTTTTGAACATAAAAAGGGGTTTTGTCGTAAAAATCTTAGGTTCCTTTGCTCACCTCAAGTTTATTTCACCATTTTTTCTAATAAACCGACAGATTCTACAAAAATGTTACAAAAGATTCCAAAAGAAATCAGTGAAAACCTGTTTTTTTGTTGCAATTGCATTATTTTCTTATTATTAGTAAGTTTTTGTACATAAGAAGGGGTTTTGTCGTAAAAATCTTAGGTTCCTTTGCTCACCTCAAGTTTAACTGACCATTTTTTCTACTAAACCAACATAATCTACAAAAATATTACAAAAGATTCCAAAGAAATCAGTGAAAATCTATTTTTTGATTTTTTTTAAGAGATTTCCTCATTTTCGCAAAAAAATTTATCGACATAAATTACTCCTTGAGCAAAAAACATAGATATTCATATATGTTTTTGATTCAAATAAACATTTTTGTTAATATTTCGACAAAATCTACAAAAATAATACAAAAGATTCCAAAAGAAATCAGTAAAAACCTGATTTTTTGTTGCAATTGCATTATTTTCTTATTTTAAGTAAGTTTTTGTACATAATAAGGGGTTTTGTCGTAAAAATTTTAGGTTCCTTTGCTCACCTCAAGTTTATTTGACCATTTTTTCTAATAAACCCACAGAATCTACAAAAATATTACAAAAGATTCCAAAAGAAATCAGTGAAAACCTGATTTTTTGTTGCAATTGCATTATTTTCTTATTTTAAGTGAGTTTTTGTACATAAAAAGGGGTTTTGTCGTAAAAATCTTAGGTTCCTTTGCTCACCTCAAGTTTATTTGACTATTTTTTTTAATAAACCCACAGAATCTACAAAAATATTACAAAAGATTCCTAAAGAAATCAGTGAAAACCTGATTTTTTGTTGCAATTGCATTATTTTCTCATTTTAAGAAAGTTTTTGAACATAAAAAGGGGTTTTGTCGTAAAAATCTTAGGTTCCTTTGCTCACCTCAAGTATTTTTGACCATTTTTTCCTAATAAACCCACAGAATCTACAAAAAAATTACAAAAGATTCCAGAAGAATTCATTGAAAACCTGTTTTTTTGTTGCAATTGCATTATTTTCTTATTTTAAGTAAGTTTTTGTACATAAAAAGGGGTTTTGTCGTAAAAATCTTAGGTTCCTTTGCTCACCTCAAGTTTATTTTACCATTTTTTCTAATAAACCCATGGAATCTACAAAAATATTACATAAGATTCCAAAAGACATCAGTGAAATTCTGATTTTTTGTTGCAATTGCATTATCTTTTTATTTTAAGTTAGTTTTTGAACATAAAAAGGGGTTTTGTCGTAAAAATCTTAGGTTCCTTTGCTCACTTCAAGTTTATTTGACCATTTTTTCTAATAAACCCACAGAATCTACAAAAATATTACAAAAGATTCCGAATGAAATCAGTAAAAACCTGATTTTTTTTTGCAATTGCATTATTTCTTAATTTAAGTAAGTTTTTGAACATAAAAAGGAGTTTTGTCGTGAAAATCTTTGGTTCCTTTGCTCACCTCAAGCTTATTTGACCATTTTTTCTACTAAACCCACAGAATCTACAAAAATATTACAAAAGATTCTAAAAGAAATCAGTGAAAACCTGTATTTTTGTTGCAATTGCATTATTATTTTATTTTAAGTAAGTTTTTGAACATAAAAAGGGGTTTTGTCGTAAAAATCTTAGGTTCCTTTGCTCACCTCAAGTTTATTTGACCATTTTTTCTAATAAACCCACAGAATCTACAAAAATATTACAAAAGATTCCAAAAGAATTCATTGAAAACCTGTTTTTTTGTTGCAATTGCATTATTTTCTTATTTTAAGTAAGTTTTTGTACATAAAAAGGGGTTTTGTCGTAAAAATCTTAGGTTCCTTTGCTCACCTCAAGTTTATTTGACCATTTTTTCTAATAAACCCACAGAATCCACAAAAATATTACAAATGATTACAAAAGAAATCAGTGAAAACCTGTTTTTTTATTGCAATTGCATTATTCTCTTATTTTAAGTAAGTTTTTGTACATAAAAAGGGGTTTTGTCGTAAAAATCTTAGGTTCCTTTGCTCACCTAAAGTTTGTTTGACCATTTTTTCTAATAAACCGACAGAATCTACAAAAATATTACAAAAGATTAAAAAAAGATATCAGTGAAAACCTGATTTTTTGTTGCAATTGCATTATTTTCTTACTTTAAGTAAGTTTTTGTACATAAAAAGGGGTTTTGTCGAAAAAATCTTAGGTTCCTTTGCTCACCTCAAGTTTATTTGACCATTTTTTCTAAAAAACCCATAGAATCTACAAAAATATTACAAAAGATTCCAAAAGAAATCAGTGAAAACTTGATTTTTTGTTGCAATTGCATTATTTTCTTATTTAAAGTAAGTTTTTGTACATAAAAAGGGGTTTTGTCGTAAAAATCTTAGGTTCCTTTGCTCACCTCAAGTTTATTTGACTATTTTTTCTAATAAACCCACAGAATCTACAAAAATATTACAAAAGATTCTAAAAGAAATCAGTGAAAACCTGTTTTTTTGTTGCAATTGCATTATTTTCTTATTTTAAGTAAGTTTTTGTACATAAAAAGGGGTTTTGTCGTAAAAATCTTAGGTTCCTTTGCTCACCTCAAGTTTATTTGACCATTTTTTCTAATAAACCCACAGAATCTACAAAAATATTACAAAAGATTCCAAAAGAATTCAGTGAAAACCTCTTTTTTTGTTGCAATTGCATTATTTTCTAATTTTAAGTAAGTTTTTGTACATAAAAAGGGGTTTTGTCGTAAAAATCTTAGGTTTCTTTGCTCACCTCAAGTTTATTTGACCATTTTTTCTAATAAACCCACAGAATCTACAAAAATATTACAAAAGATTCCAAAAGACATCAGTGAAAACTTGATTTTTTGTTGCAATTGCATTATTTTCTTATTTTAAGTAAGTTTTTGAACATAAAAAGGGGTTTTAACGTAAAAATCTTAGGTTCCTTTGCTCACCTCAAGTTTATTTGACTATTTTTTCTAATAAATCCATAGAATCTACAAAAATATTACATAAGATTCCGAAAGACATCAGTGAAAACCTGATTTTTTGTTACAATTGCATTTTCTTTTTATTTTAAGTAAGTTTTTGAACATAAAAAGGGATTTTGTCGTAAAAATCTTAGGTTCCTTTGCTCACTTCAAGTTTATTTGACCATTTTTTCTAATAAACCCACAGAATCTACAAAAATATTACAAAAGATTCCGAAAGAAATCAGTGAAAACCTGATTTTTTGTTGCAATTGCATTATTTCTTAATTTAAGTAAGTTTTTGAATATAAAAAGGAGTTTTGTCGTGAAAATCTTAGGTTCCTTTGCTCACCTCAAGCTTATTTGACCATTTTTTCTACTAAACCCACAGAATCTACAAAAATATTACAAAAGATTCCAAAAGAAATCAGTGAAAACCTGTATTTTTGTTGCAATTGCATTATTATTTTATTTTAAGTATGTTTTTGAACATAAAAAGGGGTTTTGTCGTAAAAATCTTAGCTTCCTTTGCTCACCTTAAGTTTATTTGACCATTTTTTCTAATAAACTTAAGGAATCTACAAAAATATTACAAAAGATTCCAAAAGAAATCAGTGAAAACCTGCTTTTTTGTTGCAATTGCATTATTTTCTTATTTAAAGTAAGTTTTTGTACATAAAAAGGGGTTTTGTCGTAAAAATTTTAGGTTCCTTTGCTCACCTCAAGTTTATTTGACCATTTTTTCTAATAAACCCACAGAATCCACAAAAATATTACAAATGATTCCAAAAGAAATCAGTGAAAACCTGTTTTTTTATTGCAATTGCATTATTCTCTTATTTTAAGTAAGTTTTTGTACATAAAAAGGGGTTTTGTCGTAAAAATCTTAGGTTCCTTTGCTCACCTCAAGTTTGTTTGACCATTTTTTCTAATAAACCGACAGAATCTACAAAAATATTACAAAAGATTTCAAATGAAATCAGTGAAAACCTGATTTTTTGTTGCAATTGCATTATTTTCTTACTTTAAATAAGTTTTTGTACATAAAAAGGGGTTTTGTCGTAAAAATCTTAGGTTCCTTTGCTCACATCAAGTTTGTTTGACCATTTTTTCTAATAAACCTACAGAATCTACAAAAATATTACAAAAGATTCCAAAAGAAATCAGTGAAAACCTGTTATTTTGTTGCAAATGCATTATTTTTTAAATTTAAGTAAGTTTTTGAACATAAAAAGGAGTTTTGTCGTAAAACTCTTAGGTTTATTTGCTCATCTCAAGTTTGTTTGACCATTTTTTCTAATAAACCCACAGAATCTACAAAAATATTACAAAAGATTCCAAAAGAAATCATCTAAAACCTGATTTTTTGTTGCAATTGCATTATTTTATTATTTTAAGTAAGTTTTTGAATATAAAAAGGGGTTTTGTCGTAAAAATCTTAGGTTCCGTTGCTCACCTCAAGTTTATTTCACCATTTTTTCTAATAAACCCACAGAATCTACATAAATATTACAAATGATTCCAAAAGAAATCAGTGAAAACCTGTTTTTTTGTTGCAATTGCATTATTTTCCTATTTTAAGTAAGTTTTTGTACATAAAAAGGGGTTTTGTCGTAAAAATCTTAGGTTCCTTTGCTCACATCAAGTTTGTTTGACCATTTTTTCTAATAAACCTACAGAATCTACAAAAATATTACAAAAGATTCCGAAAGAAATCAGTGAAAACCTGATTTTTTGTTGCAATTGCATTATTTCTTAATTTAAGAAAGTTTTTGAACATAAAAAGGAGTTTTGTCGTGAAAATCTTAGGTTCCTTTGCTAACCTCAAGTTTATTTGACCATTTTTTCTAATAAACCCACAGAATCTACAAAAATATTACAAAAGATTCCAAAAGAAATCAGTGAAAACCTGTTATTTTGTTGCAATTGCATTATTTTTTTATTTTAAGAAAGTTTTTGAACATAAAAAGGGGTTTTGTCGTAAAACTCTTAGGTTCCTTTGCTCACCTTAAGTTTGTTTGACCATTTTTTTATTAAACCCACAGAATCTACAAAAATATTACAAAAGATTCCAGAAGAAATCATCGAAAACCTGATTTTTTGTTGCAATTGCATTATTTCTTAATTTAAGTAAGTTTTTGTACATAAAAAGGGGTTTTGTCGTATAAATCTTAGGTTCCTTTGCTCACCTCAAGTTTATTTGACCATTTTTTCTAATAAACCCACAGAATCTACAAAAATATTACAAAAGATTCTAGTAGAAATGAGTGAAAACCTGTTTTTTTGTTGCAATTGCATTATTTTTTAATTTTAAGTAAGTTTTTGAACATAAAAAGGGGTTTTGTCGTAAAAATCTTAGGTTCCTTTGCTCACCTCAAGTTTATTTGACCATTTTTTCTAATAAACCCACAGAATCTACAAAAATATTACAAAAGATTCCAAAACAATTTATTGAAAACCTGTTTTTTTGTTGCAATTGCATTAATTTCTTATTTTAAGTAAGTTTTTGTACATAAAAAGGGGTTTTGTCGTAAAAATCTTAGGTTCTTTTGCTCACCTCAAGTTTATTTGACCATTTTTTCTATTAAACCCACAGAATCTACAAAAATATTACAAATGATTCCAAAAGAAATCAGTGAAAACCTGGTTTTTTGTTGCACTTGCATTATTTTCTTATTTTAAGTAAGTTTTTGTACATAAAAAGGGGTTTTGTCGTAAAAATCTTAGGTTCCTTTGCTCACATCAAGTTTGTTTGACTATTTTTTCTAATAAACCGACAGAATCTACAAAAAAATTACAAAAGATTTCGAAAGAAATCAGTGAAAACCTGATTTTTTTTAGCAATTGCATTATTTCTTAATTTAAGTAAGTTTTTGAACATAAAATGGAGTTTTGTCGTGAAAATCTTAGGTTCCTTTGCTCACTTCAAGTTTATTTGACCATTTTTTCTAATAAACCCACAGAATCTACAAAAATATTACAAAAGATTCCAAAAGAAATCAGTGAAAACCTGTTATTTTTTTGCAATTGCATTATTTTTTTATTTTAAGTAAGTTTTTGAACATAAAAAGGAGTTTTGTCGTAAAACTCTTAGGTTTATTTGCTCACCTCAAGTTTGTTTGACCATTTTTTCTAATAAACCCACAGAATCTACAAAAATATTACAAAAGATTCCAAAAGAAATCATCTAAAACCTGATTTTTTGTTGCAATTGCATTATTTTATTATTTTAAGTAAGTTTTTGAACATAAAAAGGGGTTTTGTCGTAAAAATCTTAGGTTCCGTTGCTCACCTCAAGTTTATTTCACCATTTTTTCTAATAAACCCACAGAATCTACATAAATATTACAAATGATTCCAAAAGAAATCAGTGAAAACTTGTTTTTTTGTTGCAATTGCATTATTTTCCTATTTTAAGAAAGTTTTTGTTCATAAAAAGGGGTTTTGTCGTAAAAATCTTAGGTTCCTTTGCTCACATCAAGTTTGTTTGACCATTTTTTATAATAAACCCACAGAATCTACAAAAATATTACAAAAGATTCCGAAAGAAATCAGTGAAAACCTGATTTTTTGTTGCAATTGCATTATTTCTTAATTTAAGTAAGTTTTTGAACATAAAAAGGGGTTTTGTCGTAAAAATCTTAGGTTCCTTTGCTCACCTCAAGTTTATTTGACCATTTTTTCTATTAAACCCACAGAATCTACAAAAATATTACAAATGATTCCAAAAGAAATCAGTGAAAACCTGGTTTTTTGTTGCACTTGCATTATTTTCTTATTTTAAGTAAGTTTTTGTACATAAAAAGGGGTTTTGTCGTAAAAATCTTAGGTTCCTTTGCTCACATCAAGTTTGTTTGACTATTTTTTCTAATAAACCGACAGAATCTACAAAAATATTACAAAAGATTTCGAAAGAAATCAGTGAAAACCTGATTTTTTTTAGCAATTGCATTATTTCTTAATTTAAGTAAGTTTTTGAACATAAAAAGGAGTTTTGTCGTGAAAATCTTAGGTTCCTTTGCTCACCTCAAGTTTATTTGACCATTTTTCTAATAAACCCACAGAATCTACAAAAATATTACAAAAGATTCCAAAAGAAATCAGTGAAAACCTGTTATTTTGTTGCAATTGCATTATTTTTTTATTTTAAGTAAGTTTTTGAACATAAAAAGGAGTTTTGTCGTAAAACTCTTAGGTTTATTTGCTCACCTCAAGTTTGTTTGACCATTTTTTCTAATAAACCCACAGAATCTACAAAAATATTACAAAAGATTCCAAAAGAAATCATCTAAAACCTGATTTTTTGTTGCAATTGCATTATTTTATTATTTTAAGTAGGTTTTTGAACATAAAAAGGGGTTTTGTCGTAAAAATCTTAGGTTCCGTTGCTCACCTCAAGTTTATTTCACCATTTTTTCTAATAAACCCACAGAATCGACATAAATATTACAAATGATTCCAAAAGAAATCAGTGAAAACTTGTTTTTTTGTTGCAATTGCATTATTTTCCTATTTTAAGAAAGTTTTTGTTCATAAAAAGGGGTTTTGTCGTAAAAATCTTAGGTTCCTTTGCTCACATCAAGTTTGTTTGACCATTTTTATAATAAACCCACAGAATCTACAAAAATATTACAAAAGATTCCGAAAGAAATCAGTGAAAACCTGATTTTTTGTTGCAATTGCATTATTTCTTAATTTAAGTAAGTTTTTGAACATAAAAAGGAGTTTTGTCGTGAAAATCTTAGGTTCCTTTGCTCACCTCAAGTTTATTTGACCATTTTTTCAAATAAACCCACTGAATCTACAGAAATATTACAAAAGATTCCAAAAGAAATCAGTGAAAATCTGTTATTTTGTTGCAATTGCATTATTTTTTTATTTTAAGTAAGTTTTTGAACATAAAAAGGGGTTTTGTCGTAAAACTCTTAGGTTCCTTTGCTCACCTTAAGTTTGTTTGACCATTTTTTCTAATAAACCCACAGAATCTACAAAAATATTACAAAAGATTCCAAAAGAAATCATCGAAAACCTGATTTTTTGTTGCAATTGCATTATTTTATTGGTTTAAGTAAGTTTTTGAACATAAAAAGGGGTTTTTTCGTAAAAATCTTAGGTTCCTTTGCTCACCTCAAGTTTATTTCACCATTTTTTCTAATAAACCCACAGAATCTACATAAATATTACAAATGATTCCAAAAGAAATTAGTGAAAACCTGTTTTTTTGTTGCAATTGCATTATTTTTTTATTTTAAGTAAGTTTTTTAACATAAAAAAGGGTTTTGTCGAAAAACTCTTAGGTTCCTTTGCTCACCTCAAATTTGTTTGACCATTTTTTCTAATAAACCCAAAGAATCTACAAAAATATTACAAAAGATTCCAAAAGAATTCATTGAAAACCTGTTTTTTTGTTGAAATTGCATTATCTTCTTATTTTAAGTAAGTTTTTAAACATAAAAAGGGATTTTGTCGTAAAAATCTTAGGTTCCTTTGCTCACATTAAGATTATTCGACCATTTTTTCTAATAAACCCACAGAATCTACAAAAATATTTCAAAAGATTCCAAAAGAAATCAGTGAAAATCTATTTTTTGTTTTTTTTTAAGAGAATTACTCATTTTCACAAAAATTTTTATCGACATTAATTTCACCTTGAGCTAAAAAACATAGGTATTCATAGTTGTTTTTGATTCAAATGAACATTTTCTTTAATATTTCGACAAAATCTACAAAAATATTACAGAAGATTCCATAAGAATTTAGTGAAAACCTGTTTTTTTGTTGCAATTGCATTATTTTCTTATTTTAAGTAAGTTTTTGTACATTAAAAGGGGTTTTGTCGTAAAAATCTTAGGTTCCTTTGCTCACCTCAAGTTTGTTTGACCATTTTTTCTAATAAACGCACAGAATCTACAAAAATATTACAAAAGATTCCAAAAGAAATCAGTGAAAACCTGATTTTTTGTTGCAATTGCATTATTTTATTATTTTAAGTAAGTTTTTGAACATAAAAAGGGGTTTTGTCGTAAAAATCTTAGGTTCCTTTGCTCACCTCAAGTTTATTTTACTATTTTTTCTAATAAACCCACAGAATCTACAAAAATATTATAAAAGATTCCAAAAGAAATCAGTGAAAACCTGATTTTTTGTTGCAATTGCATTATTTTCTTATTTTAAGTAAGTTTTTGAACATATAAAGGGGTTTTAACGTAAAAATCTTAGGTTTCTTTGCTCACCTCAAGTTTTTTTGACCATTTTTTCAAATAAACCCACAGAATCTACAAAAATTTACAGAAGATTCCAAAAGAATTCATTGAAAGTCTGTTTTTTTGTTGCAATTGCATTATTTTCTTATTTTAAGTAAGTTTTTGAACATAAAAAGGGGTTTTGTCGTAAAAATCTTAGGTTCCTTTTCTCACTTCAATTTTATTTGAACATTTTTTCTAATAAACCCACAGAATCTACAAAAATATTACAAAAGATTCCAAAAGAAATCAGTGAAAACCTGTATTTTTGTTGCAATTGCATTATTTTCTTATTTTAAGTAAGTTTTTGTACATAAAAAGGGGTTTTGTCGTAAAAATCTTAGGTTCCTTTGCTCACCTCAAGTTTATTTGACCATTTTTTCTAATAAACCCACAGAATCTACAAAAATATTACAAAAGATTCCAAAAGAAATCAGTTAAAACCTGTTTTTTTGTTGCAATTGCATTATCTTCTTATTTTAAGTAAGTTTTTAAACATAAAAAGGGGTTTTGTCGTAAAAATCTTAGGTTTCTTTGCTCACCTTAAGTTTATTTGACCATTTTTTATAACAAACCCACAGAATCTACAAAATATTACAAAAGATTCCAAAAGAAATCAGTGAAAACCTGATTTTTTGTTGCAATTGCATTATTTTCATATTTTAAGTAAGTTTTTTATCATAAAAAGTGGTTTTGTCGTAAAAATCTTAGGTCCCTTTGCTCACCTCAAGTTTATTTGACCATTTTTTCTAATAAACCTAGAGAATCTACAAAAATATTACAAAAGACTCCAAAAGAATTCAGTGAAAACCTGTTTTTTTGTTGCTATTGCATTATTTTCTTATTTTAAGTAAGTTTTTGTACATAAAAAGGGGTTTTGTCGTAAAAATCTTAGGTTCCTTTGGTCACCTCAAGTTTATTTGACCGTTTTTTTATAATAAACCCACAAAATCTACAAAAATATTACAAAAGATTCCAAAAGAAGTCAGTGAAAACCTGATTTTTTGTTGCAATTGCATTATTTCTTAATTTAAGTAAGTTTTTGAACATAAAAAGGGGTTTTGTCGTAAAAATCTTAGGTTCCTTTGCTCACCTCAAGTTTATTTGACCATTTTTTCTATTAAACCCACAGAATCTACAAAAATATTACAAATGATTCCAAAAGAAATCAGTGAAAACCTGGTTTTTTGTTGCACTTGCATTATTTTCTTATTTTAAGTAAGTTTTTGTACATAAAAAGGGGTTTTGTCGTAAAAATCTTAGGTTCCTTTGCTCACATCAAGTTTGTTTGACTATTTTTTCTAATAAACCGACAGAATCTACAAAAATATTACAAAAGATTTCGAAAGAAATCAGTGAAAACCTGATTTTTTTTAGCAATTGCATTATTTCTTAATTTAAGTAAGTTTTTGAACATAAAAAGGAGTTTTGTCGTGAAAATCTTAGGTTCCTTTGCTCACCTCAAGTTTATTTGACCATTTTTTCTAATAAACCCACAGAATCTACAAAAATATTACAAAAGATTCCAAAAGAAATCAGTGAAAACCTGTTATTTTGTTGCAATTGCATTATTTTTTTATTTTAAGTAAGTTTTTGAACATAAAAAGGAGTTTTGTCGTAAAACTCTTAGGTTTATTTGCTCACCTCAAGTTTGTTTGACCATTTTTTCTAATAAACCCACAGAATCTACAAAAATATTACAAAAGATTCCAAAAGAAATCATCTAAAACCTGATTTTTTGTTGCAATTGCATTATTTTATTATTTTAAGTAGGTTTTTGAACATAAAAAGGGGTTTTGTCGTAAAAATCTTAGGTTCCGTTGCTCACCTCAAGTTTATTTCACCATTTTTTCTAATAAACCCACAGAATCTACATAAATATTACAAATGATTCCAAAAGAAATCAGTGAAAACCTGTTTTTTTGTTGCAATTGCATTATTTTCCTATTTTAAGTAAGTTTTTGTACATAAAAAGGGGTTTTGTCGTAAAAATCTTAGGTTCCTTTGCTCACATCAAGTTTGTTTGACCATTTTTTATAATAAACCCACAGAATCTACAAAAATATTACAAAAGATTCCGAAAGAAATCAGTGAAAACCTGATTTTTTGTTGCAATTGCATTATTTCTTAATTTAAGTAAGTTTTTGAACATAAAAAGGAGTTTTGTCGTGAAAATCTTAGGTTCCTTTGCTCACCTCAAGTTTATTTGACCATTTTTTCTAATAAACCCACTGAATCTACAAAAATATTACAAAAGATTCCAAAAGAAATCAGTGAAAACCTGTTATTTTGTTGCAATTGCATTATTTTTTTATTTTAAGTAAGTTTTTGAACATAAAAAGGGGTTTTGTCGTAAAACTCTTAGGTTCCTTTGCTCACCTTAAGTTTGTTTGACCATTTTTTCTAATAAACCCACAGAATCTACAAAAATATTACAAAAGATTCCAAAAGAAATCATCGAAAACCTGATTTTTTGTTGCAATTGCATTATTTTATTTGTTTAAGTAAGTTTTTGAACATAAAAAGGGGTTTTTTCGTAAAAATCTTAGGTTCCTTTGCTCACCTCAAGTTTATTTCACCATTTTTTCTAATAAACCCACAGAATCTACATAAATATTACAAATGATTCCAAAAGAAATTAGTGAAAACCTGTTTTTTTGTTGCAATTGCATTATTTTTTTATTTTAAGTAAGTTTTTTAACATAAAAAGGGGTTTTGTCGAAAAACTCTTAGGTTCCTTTGCTCACCTCAAGTTTGTTTGACCATTTTTTCTAATAAACCCAAAGAATCTACAAAAATATTACAAAAGATTCCAAAAGAATTCATTGAAAACCTGTTTTTTTGTTGAAATTGCATTATCTTCTTATTTTAAGTAAGTTTTTAAACATAAAAAGGGATTTTGTCGTAAAAATCTTAGGTTCCTTTGCTCACATTAAGATTATTCGACCATTTTTTCTAATAAACCCACAGAATCTACAAAAATATTACAAAAGATTCCAAAAGAAATCAGTGAAAATCTATTTTTTGTTTTTTTTTAAGAGAATTACTCATTTTCACAAAAAATTTTATCGACATTAATTACACCTTGAGCTAAAAAACATAAGTATTCATAGTTGTTTTTGATTCAAATGAACATTTTCTTTAATATTTCGACAAAATCTACAAAAATATTACAGAAGATTCGATATGAATTCATTGAAAACCTGTTTTTTTGTTGCAATTGCATTATTTTCTTATTTTAAGTAAGTTTTTGTACATAAAAAGAGGTTTTGTCGTAAAAATCTTAGGTTCCATTGCTCACCTCAAGTTTATTTGATATTTTTTTCTAATAAACCCACAGAAGCTACAAAAATCTTACGAAAGATTTTAAAAGAAATCAGTGAAAACCTGTTTTTTTGTTGCAATTTCATTATTTTCTTATTTTATTTAAGTTTTTGAACATAAAAAGGGGTTTTGTCGTGAAAATCTTAGGTTCCTTTGCTCACCTCAACTTTATTTGACCATTTTTTCTAATAATCCCACAGAATCTACAAAAATATTACAAAAGATTCCAAAACAATTCATTGAAAACCTGTTTTTTTGTTGCAATTGCATTATTTTCTTATTTTAAGTAATTTTTGTACATAAAAAGGGGTTTTGTCGTAAAAATCTTAGGTTCCTTTGCTCACCTCAAGTTTATTTGACCATTTTTTCTAATAAACCCACAAAATCTGCAAAAATATTACAAATGATTCCAAAAGAAATCAGTGAAAACCTGTTTTTTTGTTGCAATTGCATTATTTTCTTATTTTAAGTAAGTTTTTGAACATAAAAAGGGGTTTTGTCGTAAAAATCTTAGGTTCCTTTGCTCACCTCAAGTTTGTTTGACCATTTTTTCTATTAAACCCACAGAATCTACAAAAATATTACAAAAGATTCCAAAAGAAATCAGTGAAAACCTGATTTTTTGCTGCAATTGCATTATTTTATTATTTTAAGTAAGTTTTTGTACATAAAAAGGGGTTTTGTCGTAAAAATCTTAGGTTCCTTTGCTCACCTCAAGTTTATTTTACTATTTTTTCTAATAAACCCACAGAATCTACAAAAATATTACAAAAGATTCCAAAAGAAATCAGTGAAAACCTGATTTTTTGTTACAATTGCATTATTTTCTTATTTTAAGTAAGTTTTTGAACATATAAAGGGGTTTTAACGTAAAAATCTTAGGTTCCTTTGCTCACCTTAAGTTTTTTTGACCATTTTTTCCTAATAAACCCACAGAATCTACAAAAATTTACAAAAGATTCCAAAAGAATTCATTGAAAACCTGTTTTTTTGTTGCAATTGCATTATTTTCTTATTTTAAGTATGTTTTTGAACATAAAAAGGGGTTTTGTCGTAAAAATCTTAGGTTCCTTTGCTCACTTCAATTTTATTTGACCATTTTTTTCTAACAAACCCACAGAATCTACAAAAATATTACAAAAGATTCCAAAAGAAATCAGTGAAAACCTGTATTTTTGTTGCAATTGCATTATTTTCTTATTTTAAGTAAGTTTTTGTACATAAAAAGGGGTTTTGTCGTAAAAATCTTAGGATCCTTTGCTCACCTCAAGTTTATTTGACCATTTTTTCTAATAAACCCACAGAATCTACAAAAATATTACAAAAGATTCCACAAGAAATCAGTTAAAACCTGATTTTTTGTTGCAATTGCATTATCTTCTAATTTTAAGTATGTTTTTAAACATAAAAAAGGGTTTTGTCGTAAAAATCTTAGGTTCCTTTGCTCACCTCAAGTTTATTTGACCATTTTTTCTAATTAACCCACAGAATCTACAAAAATATTACAAAAGATTCCAAAAGAAATCAGTGAAATTCTATTTTTTGATTTTTTTTAAGAGAATTACTCATTTTCACAAAAATTTTTATCGACATTAATTACACGTTGAGCTAAAAAACATAGGTATTCATAGTTGTTTTTGATTCAAATGAACATTTTCTTTAATATTTCGACAAAATCTACAAAAATATTACAGAAGTTTCGATAAGAATTCAGTGAAAACCTGTTTTTTTGTTGCAATTGCATTATTTTCTTATTTTAAGTAAGTTTTTGTACATTAAAAGGGGTTTTGTCGTAAAATTCTTAGGTTCCTTTGCTCACCTCAAGTTTATTTGATTATATTTTCTAATAAACCCACAGAAGCTACAAAAATCTTACGAAAGATTTTAAAAGAAATCAGTGAAAACCTGTTTTTTTGTTGCAATTTCATTATTTTCGTATTTTATTTAAGTTTTTGTACATAAAAAGGGGTTTTGTCGTAAAAATCTTAGGTTCCTTTGCTCACCTCAAGTTTAATTGACCATTTTTTCTAAAAAACTCACAGAATCTACAAAAATATTACAGAAGATTTTAAAAGAAATCAGTGAAAACCTGATTTTTTGTTGCAATAGCATTATTTCTTATTTTAACTAAGTTTTTGAACATAAAAAGGAGTTTTGTCTTAAAAATCCTAGGTTCCTTTGCTCACCTCAAGTTTATTTGACCATTTTTTCTAATAAACCCACAAAATCTACAAAAAAACTACAAAAGATTCCAAAAGAAATCAGTAAAAACCTGTATTTTTGTTGCAATTGCATTATTTTCTTATTTTAAGTAAGTTTTTGTACATAAAAAGGGGTTTTGTCGTAAAAATTTTAGGTTCCTATGCTCACCTCAAGTTTATTTGACCATTTTTTCTAATAAACCCACAAAATCTACAAAAATATTACAAAAGATTCCAAAAGAAATCAGTTCAAACCTGATTTTTTGTTGCAATTGCATTATCTTCTTATTTTAATTTAGTTTTTAAACATAAAAAAAGGGGTTTTGTCGTAAAAATCTTAGGTTCCTATGCTCACCTCAAGTTTATTTGACCATTTTTTCTAATAAACCCACAGAATCGACAAAAATATTACAAAAGATTCTAAAAGAAATCAGTAAAAATCTATTTTTTGATTTTTTTTAAGAGAATTACTCATTTTCACAAAAACTTTTATTGACATAAATTACTCCTTGAGCTAAAAAACATAGGTATTCATAGTTGTTTTTGATTCAAATGAACATTTTCTTTAATATTTCGACAAAATCTACAAAAATATTACAGAAGATTCCATAAGAATTCAGTAAAAACCTGTTTTTTTGTTGCAATTGCATTATTTTCTTATTTTAAATAAGTTTTCGTACATAAAAAGGGGTTTTGCCGTAAAAATCTTAGGTCCCTTTGCTCACCTCAAGTTTATTTGACCATTTTTTCTAATAAAACTAGAGAATCTACAAAAATATTACAAAAGACTCCAAAAGAATTCAGTGAAAACCTGTTTTTTTGTTGCAATTGCATTATTTTCTTATTTTAAGTAAGTTTTTGTACATAAAAAGGGGTTTTGTCGTAAAAATCTTAGGTTCCTTTGCTCACCTCAAGTTTATTTGACCGTTTTTTCTAATAAACCCACAGAATCTACAAAAATATTACAAAAGATTCCAAAAGAAATCAGTGAAAATTCATTTTTTTGATTTTTTTAAGAGAATTACTCATTTTTACAAAAAATTTTATCGACATTAATTACACCTTGAGCTAAAAAACATAGTTATTCATAGTTGTTTTTGATTCAAATGAACATTTTCTTTAATATTTCGACAAAATCTACAAAAATATTACAGAAGATTCGATAAGAATTCAGTGAAAACCTGTTTTTTTGTTGCAATTGCATTATTTTCTTATTTTAAGTAAGTTTTTGTACATAAAAAGGGGTTTTGTCGTAAAAATCTTAGGTTCCTTTGCTCACCTCAAGTTTATTTGATTATTTTTTCTAATAAACCCACAGAAGCTACAAAAATCTTACGAAAGATTTTAAAAGATATCAGTGAAAACCAGTTTTTTTGTTGCAATTTCATTATTTTATTATTTTAAGTGAGTTTTTGTACATAAAAAGGGGTTTTGTCGTAAAAATCTTAGGTTCCTTTGCTCACCTCAAGTTTATTTCACCATTTTTTCTAATAAACCCACAGAATCTACATAAATATTACAAATGATTCCAAAAGAAATCAGTGAAAACCTGTTTTTTTGTTGCAATTGCATTATTTTCTTATTTTAAGTAAGTTTTTGTACATAAAAAGGGGTTTTGTCGTAAAAATCTTAGGTTTCTTTGCTCACTCCAAGTTTGTTTGACCATTTTTTTTAATAAACCCACAGAATCTACAAAAATATTACAAAAGATTCCGAAAGAAATCAGTGAAAACCTGATTTTTTGTTGCAATTGCATTATTTCTTAATTTAAGTAAGTTTTTGAACATAAAAAGGAGTTTTGTCGTGAAAATCTTAGGTTCCTTTGCTCACCTCAAGTTTATTTGACCATTTTTTCTAATAAACCCACAGAATCTACAAAAATAATACAAAAGATTCCAAAACAATTCATTGAAAACCTGTTTTTTTGTTGCAATTGCATTATTTTCTTATTTTAAGTAAGTTTTTGTACATAAAAAGGGGTTTTGTCGTAAAAATCTTAGGTTCCTTTGCTCACCTCAAGTTTATTTGACCATTTTTTCAAATAAACCCACAAAATCTGCAAAAATATTACAAATGATTTCAAAAGAAATCAGTGAAAACCTGTTTTTTTGTTGCAATTGCATTATTTTCTTATTTTAAGTAAGTTTTTGTACATAAAAAGGGGTTTTGTCGTAAAAATCTTAGGTTCCTTTGCTCACCTCAAGTTTGTTTGACCATTTTTTCTAATAAACCCACAGAATCTACAAAAATATTACAAAAGATTCCGAAAGAAATCAGTGAAAACCTGATTTTTTGCTGCAAATGCATTATTTTATTATTTTAAGTAAGTTTTTGTACATAAAAAGGGGTTTTGTCGTAAAAATCTTAGGTTCCTTTGCTCACCTCAAGTTTATTTTACTATTTTTTCTAATAAACCCACAGAATCTACAAAAATATTACACAAGATTCCAAAAGAAATCAGTGAAAACCTGATTTTTTGTTACAATTGCATTATTTTCTTATTTTAAGTAAGTTTTTGAACATATAAAGGGGTTTTAACGTAAAAATCTTATGTTCCTTTGCTCACCTTAAGTTTTTTTGACCATTTTTTCCTAATAAACCCACAGAATCTACAAAAATTTACAAAAGATTCCAAAAGAATTCATTGAAAACCTGTTTTTTTGTTGCAATTGCATTATTTTCTTAATTTAAGTATGTTTTTGAACATAAAAAGGGGTTTTGTCGTAAAAATCTTAGGTTCCTTTGCTCACTTCAATTTTATTTGACCATTTTTTTCTAACAAACCCACAGAATCTACAAAAATATTACAAAAGATTCCAAAAGAAATCAGTGAAAACCTGTATTTTTGTTGCAATTGCATTATTTTCTTATTTTAAGTAAGTTTTTGTACATAAAAAGGGGTTTTGTCGTAAAAATCTTAGGTTCCTTTGCTCACCTCAAGTTTATTTGACCATTTTTTCTAATAAACCCACAGAATCTACAAAAATATTACAAAAGATTCCAAAAAAAATCAGTTAAAACCTGATTTTTTGTTGCAATTGCATTATCTTCTTATTTTAAGTATGTTTTTAAACATAAAAATGGGTTTTGTCGTAAAAATCTTAGGTTCCTTTGCTCACCTCAAGTTTATTTGACCATTTTTTCTAATAAACCCACAGAATCTACAAAAATATTACAAAAGATTCCAAAAGAAATCAGTGAAAACCTGTTTTTTTGTTGCAATTGCATTATTTTCTTATTTTAAGTAAGTTTTTGTACATAAAAAGGGGTTTTGTCGTAAAAATCTTAGGTTCCTTTGCTCACCTCAAGTTTATTTGACCATTTTTTCTAATAAACCCACAAAATCTGCAAAAATATTACAAATGATTTCAAAAGAAATCAGTGAAAACCTGTTTTTTTGTTGCAATTGCATTATTTTCTTATTTTAAGTAAGTTTTTGTACATAAAAAGGGGTTTTGTCGTAAAAATCTTAGGTTCCTTTGCTCACCTCAAGTTTGTTTGACCATTTTTTCTAATAAACCCACAGAATCTACAAAAATATTACAAAAGATTCCGAAAGAAATAAGTGAAAACCTGATTTTTTGCTGCAATTGCATTATTTTATTATTTTAAGTAAGTTTTTGTACATAAAAAGGGGTTTTGTCGTAAAAATCTTAGGTTCCTTTGCTCACCTCAAGTTTATTTTACTATTTTTTCTAATAAACCCACAGAATCTACAAAAATATTACACAAGATTCCAAAAGAAATCAGTGAAAACCTGATTTTTTGTTGCAATTGCATTATTTTCTTATTTTAAGTAAGTTTTTGAACATATAAAGGGGTTTTAACGTAAAAATCTTAGGTTCCTTTGCTCACCTTAATTTTTTTGACCATTTTTTCCTAATAAACCCACAGAATCTACAAAAATTTACAAAAGATTCCAAAAGAATTCATTGAAAACCTGTTTTTTTGTTGCAATTGCATTATTTTCTTATTTTAAGTATGTTTTTGAACATAAAAAGGGGTTTTGTCGTAAAAATCTTAGGTTCCTTTGCTCACTTCAATTTTATTTGACCATTTTTTTCTTACAAACCCACAGAATCTACAAAAATATTACAAAAGATTCCAAAAGAAATCAGTGAAAACCTGTATTTTTGTTGCAATTGCATTATTTTCTTATTTTAAGTAAGTTTTTGTACATAAAAAGGGGTTTTGTCGTAAAAATCTTAGGTTCCTTTGCTCACCTCAAGTTTATTTGACCATTTTTTCTAATAAACCCACAGAATCTACAAAAATATTACAAAAGATTCCAGAAGAAATCAGTTAAAACCTGATTTTTTGTTGCAATTGCATTATCTTCTTATTTTAAGTATGTTTTTAAACATAAAAATGGGTTTTGTCGTAAAAATCTTAGGTTCCTTTGCTCACCTCAAGTTTATTTGACCATTTTTTCTAATAAACCCACAGAATCTACAAAAATATTACAAAAGATTCCACAAGAACACAGTGAAAATCTATTTTTTGATTTTTTTAAGAGAATTACTCATTTTCACAAAAATTTTATCGACATTAATTACACGTTGAGCTGAAAAACATAGGTATTCATAGTTGTTTTTGATTCAAATGAACATTTTCTTTAATATTTCGACAAAATCTACAAAAATATTACAGAAGATTCCATAAGAATTTAGTGAAAACCTGTTTTTTTGTTGCAATTGCATTATTTTCTTATTTTAAGTATGTTTTTATACATAAAAAGGGGTTTTGTCGTAAATATCTTAGGTTCCTTTGCTCACCTCAAGTTTGCTTGACCAATTTTTCTAATAAACCCACAAAATCTACAAAAATATTACAAAAGATTCCAAAAGAAATCAGTGAAAATCTATTTTTTGATTTTTTTAAGAGAATTACTCATTTTCACAAAAAATTTTATCGACATTAATTACACCTTGAGCTAAAAAACATAGGTATTCATAGTTGTTTTTGATTCAAATGAACATTTTCTTTAATATTTCGACAAAATCTACAAAAATATTACAGAAGATTCGATAAGAATTCAGTGAAAACCTGTTTTTTTGTTGCAATTGCATTATTTTCTTATTTTAAGTAAGTTTTTGTACATAAAAAGGGGTTTTGTCGTAAAATTCTTAGGTTCCTTTGCTCACCTCAAGTTTATTTGATTATATTTTCTAATAAACCCACAGAAGCTACAAAAATCTTACGAAAGATTTTAAAAGAAATCAGTGAAAACCTGATTTTTTGTTGCAATTGCATTATTTCTTATTTTAACTAAGTTTTTGAACATAAAAAGGAGTTTTGTCTTAAAAATCCTAGGTTTCTTTGCTCACCTCAAGTTTATTTGACCATTTTTTCTAATAAACCCACAAAATCTACAAAAAAACTACAAAAGATTCCAAAAGAAATCAGTGAAAACCTGTATTTTTGTTGCAATTGCATTATTTTCTTATTTTAAGTATGTTTTTGTACATAAAAAGGGGTTTTGTCGTAAAAATTTTAGGTTCCTATGCTCACCTCAAGTTTATTTGACCATTTTTTCTAATAAACCCACAGAATCTACAAAAATATTACAAAAGATTCCAAAAGAAATCAGTTAAAACCTGATTTTTTGTTGCAATTGCATTATCTTCTTATTTTAAGTAAGTTTTTAAACATAAAAAAAGGGGTTTTGTCGTAAAAATCTTAGGTTCCTTTGCTCACCTCAAGTTTATTTGACCATTTTTTCTAATAAACCCACAGAATCGACAAAAATATTACAAAAGATTCTAAAATAAATCAGTAAAAATCTATTTTTTGATTTTTTTTAAGAGAATTACTCATTTTCACAAAAACTTTTATTGACATAAATTACTCCTTGAGCTGAAAAACATAGGTATTCATAGGTGTTTTTGATTCAAATGAACATTTTCTTTAATATTTCGATAAAATCTACAAAAATATTACAGAAGATTCCATATGAATTCAGTAAAAACCTGTTTTTTTGTTGCAATTGCATTATTTTCTTATTTTAAATAAGTTTTCGTACATAAAAAGGGGTTTTGCCGTTAAAATCTTAGGTCCCTTTGCTCACCTCAAGTTTATTTGACCATTTTTTCTAATAAACCTAGAGAATCTACAAAAATATTACAAAAGACTCCAAAAGAATTCAGTGAAAACCTGTTTTTTTGTTGCAATTGCATTATTTTCATATTTTAAGTAAGTTTTTGTACATAAAAAGGGGTTTTGTCGTAAAAATCTTAGGTTCCTTTGCTCACCTCAAGTTTATTTAACCGTTTTTTCTAATAAACCCACAGAATCTACAAAAATATTACAAAAGATTCCAAAAGAAATCAGTGAAAATCTATTTTTTGATTTTTTTTAAGAGAATTACTCATTTTCACAAAAATTTTTATCGACATTATTTACACCTTAAGCTAAAAAACATAGGTATTTATAGTTGTTTTTGATTCAAATGAACATTTTCTTTAATATTTCGACAAAATCTACAAAAATATTACAGAAGATTCCATAAGAATTTAGTGAAAACCTGTTTTTTTGTTGCAATTGCATTATTTTCTTATTTTAAGTATGTTTTTGTACATAAAAAGGGGTTTTGTCGTAAATATCTTAGGTTCCTTTGCTCACCTCAAGTTTGCTTGACCAATTTTTCTAATAAACCCACAAAATCTACAAAAATATTACAAAAGATTCCAAAAGAAATCAGTGAAAATCTATTTTTTGATTTTTTTAAGAGAATTACTCATTTTCACAAAAAATTTTATCGACATTAATTACACCTTGAGCTAAAAAACATAGGTATTCATAGTTGTTTTTGATTCAAATGAACATTTTCTTTAATATTTCGACAAAATCTACAAAAATATTACAGAAGATTCGATAAGAATTCAGTGAAAACCTGTTTTTTTGTTGCAATTGCATTTTTTTCTTATTTTAAGTAAGTTTTTGTACATAAAAAGGGGTTTTGTCGTAAAAATCTTAGGTTCCTTTGCTCACCTCAAGTTTATTTGATTATATTTTCTAATAAACCCACAGAAGCTACAAAAATCTTACGAAAGATTTTAAAAGAAAGCAGTGAAAACCTGTTTTTTTGTTGCAATTTCATTATTTTCTTATTTTATTTAAGTTTTTGTACATAAAAAGGTGTTTTGTCGTAAAAATCTTAGGTTCCTTTGCTCACCTTAAGTTTAATTGACCATTTTTTCTAATAAACTCACAGAATCTACAAAAATATTACAAAAGATTTTAAAAGAAATCAGTGAAAACCTGATTTTTTGTTGCAATTGCATAATTTCTTATTTTAACTAAGTTTTTGAACATAAAAAGGAGTTTTGTCTTAAAAATCCTAGGTTCCTTTGCTCACCTCAAGTTTATTTGACCATTTTTTCTAATAAACCCACAAAATCTACAAAAAAACTACAAAAGATTCCAAAAGAAATCAGTAAAAACCTGTATTTTTGTTGCAATTGCATTATTTTCTTATTTTAAGTTAGTTTTTGTACATAAAAAGGGGTTTTGTCGTAAAAATTTTAGGTTCCTATGCTCACCTCAAGTTTATTTGACCATTTTTTCTAATAAACCCACAGAATCTACAAAAATATTACAAAAGATTCCAAAAGAAATCAGTTAAAACCTGATTTTTTGTTGCAATTGCATTATCTTCTTATTTTAAGTAAGTTTTTAAACATAAAAAAAGGGGTTTTGTCGTAAAAATCTTAGGTTCCTTTGCTCACCTCAAGTTTATTTGACCATTTTTTCTAATAAACCCACAGAATCGACAAAAATATTACAAAAGATTCCAAAAGAAATCAGTAAAAATCTATTTTTTGATTTTTTTTAAGAGAATTACTCATTTTCAAAAAAACTTTTATTGACATAAATTACTCCTTAAGCTAAAAAACATAGGTATTCATAGTTGTTTTTGATTCAAATGAACATTTTCTTTAATATTTCGACAAAATCTACAAAAATATTACAGAAGATTCCATAAGAATTCAGTAAAAATCTGTTTTTTTGTTGCAATTGCATTATTTTCTTATTTTAAATAAGTTTTCGTACATAAAAAGGGGTTTTGCCGTAAAAATCATAGGTCCCTTTGCTCACCTCAAGTTTATTTGACCATTTTTTCTAATAAACCTAGAGAATCTACAAAAATATTACAAAAGACTCCAAAAGATTTCAGTGAAAACCTGTTTTTTTGTTGCAATTGCATTATTTTCTTATTTTAAGTAAGTTTTTGTACATAAAAAGGGGTTTTGTCGTAAAAATCTTAGGTTCCTTTGCTCACCTCAAGTTTATTTGACCAATTTTTCTAATAAACCCACAAAATCTACAAAAATATTACAAAAGATTCCAAAAGAAATCAGTAAAAATCTATTTTTTGATTTTTTTAAGAGAATTACTCATTTTCACAAAAAATTTTATCGACATTATTTACACCTTAAGCTAAAAAACATAGGTATTTATAGTTGTTTTTGATTCAAATGAACATTTTCTTTAATATTTCGACAAAATCTACAAAAATATTACAGAAGATTCCATAAGAATTTAGTGAAAACCTGTTTTTTTGTTGCAATTGCATTATTTCTTATTTTAACTAAGTTTTTGAACATAAAAAGGAGTTTTGTCGTAAAAATCCTAGGTTCCTTTGCTCACCTCAAGTTTATTTGACCATTTTTTTTAATAAACCCACAAAATCTACAAAAATTATTACAAAAGATATCAAAAGAAATCAGTGAAAACCTGTATTTTTGTTGCAATTGCATTATTTTCTTATTTTAAGTAAGTTTTTGTACATAAAAAGGGGTTTTGTCGTAAAAATCTTAGGTTCCTATGCTCACCTCAAGTTTATTTGACCATTTTTTCTAATAAACCCACAGAACCTACAAAAATATTACAAAAGATTCCATAAGAAATCAGTGAAAACCTGTTTTTTTGTTGCAATTGCATTATTTTCATATTTAATGTAAGTTTTTGTACATAAAAAGGGGTTTTGTCGTAAAAATCTTAGGTTCCAATGCTCACCTCAAGTTTATTTGACCATTTTTTCTAATAAACCCACAGAATCTACAAAAATATTACAAAAGATTCTAAAAGAAATCAGTGAAAACCTGTTTTTTTGTTGCAATTGCATAATTTCTTATTTAATGTAAGTTTTTGTACATAAAAAGGGGTTTTGTCGTAAAAATCTTAGGTTCCTTTGCTCACCTCAAGTTTATTTGACCAATTTTTCTAATAAACCCACAAAAGCTACAAAAATGTTACAAAAGATTCCAAAAGAAATCAGTGAAAATCTATTTTTTGATTTTTTTAAGAGAATTACTCATTTTCACAAAAAAGTTTATCGACATTAATTACACCTTGAGCTAAAAAACATAGGTATTCATAGTTGTTTTTGATTCAAATGAACATTTTCTTTAATATTTCGACAAAATCTACAAAAATATTACAGAAGATTCGATAAGAAATCAGTGAAAACCTGTTTTTTTGTTGCAATTGCATTATTTTCTTATTTTAAATAAGTTTTTGAACATAAAAAGGGGTTTTGTCGTAAAAATCCTAGGTTCCTTTGCTCACCTCAAGTTTATATGACCATTTTTTCTAATAAACTCACAGAATCTACAAAAATATTACAAAAGATTCCAAAAGAAATCAGTGAAAACCTGTTTTTTTGTTGCATTTGCATTATTTTCTTATTTTAAGTTAGTTTTTGAAAATAAAAAGAGGATTTGTCGTATAAATCTTAGGTTCCTTTGCTCACCTCAAGTTTATTTGACCATTTTTTCTAATAAACCAACACAATCTACAAAAATATTACAAAAGATTCTAAAAGAAATCAGTGAAAACCTGTCTTTTTGTTGCAATTGCATTATTTTCTTATTTAATCAAGTTTCTGTACATAAAAAGGGGTTTTGTCGTAAAAATCAGTAAGGTTCCTTTGCTCACCCCAAGTTTATTTGACCATTTTTTCTAATAAACCCACAGAATCTACAAAAATATTACAAAAGATTCTAAAAGAAATCAGTGAAAATCTATTTTTTGATTTTTTTAAGAGAATTACTCATTTTCACAAAAAATTTTATCGACATTAATTACACCTTGAGCTAAAAAACAAAGGTATTCATAGTTGTTTTTGATTCAAATGAACATTTTCTTTAATATTTCGACAAAATCTACAAAAATATTACAGAAGATTCGATAAGAATTCAGTGAAAACCTGTTTTTTTGTTGCAATTGCATTATTTTCATATTCTAAGTAAGTTTTTGTACATAAAAAGGGGTTTTGTCGTAAAAATCTTAGGTTCCTTTATTCACCTCAAGTTTATTTGATTATTTTTTCTAATAAACCCACAGAAGCTACAAAAATCTTACGAAAGATTTTAAAAGAAATCAGTGAAAACCTGTTTTTTTGTTGCAATTTCATTATGTTCTTTTTTTTATTTAAGTTTTTGTACATAAAAAGGGGTTTTGTCGTAAAAATCTTAGGTTCCTATGCTCACCTCAAGTTTATTTGACCCTTTTTTCTAATAAACTCACAGAATCTACAAAAATATTACAAAAGATTTTAAAAGAAATCAGTGAAAACCTGATTTTTTGTTGCAATTGCATTATTTCTTATTTTAACTAAGTTTTTGAACATAAAAAGGAGTTTTGTCGTAAAAATCCTAGGTTCCTTTGCTCACCTCAAGTGTAATTGACCATTTTTTCTATAAACTCACAGAATCTACAAAAATATTACAAAAGATTTTAAAAGAAATCAGTGAAAACCTGTATTTTTGTTGCAATTGCAATATTTTCTTATTTTAAATAAGTTTTTGTACATAAAAAGGGGTTTTGTCGTAAAAATCTTAGGTTCCTATGCTCACCTCAAGTTTATTTGACCATTTTTTCTAATAAACCCACAGAATCTACTAAAATATTACAAAAGATTCCAAGAGAAATCAGTGAAAACCTGTTTTTTCGTTGCAATTGCATTATTTTCTTATTTAATGTAAGTTTTTGTACATAAAAAGGGGTTTTGTCGTAAAAATCTTAGGTTCCTATGCTCACCTCAAGTTTATTTGACCATTTTTTCTAATAAACTCACAAAATCTTCAAAAATATTACAAAAGATTCCAAAAGAACTCAGTGAAAACCTGTTTTTTTGTTGCAATTGCTTTATTTTCTTATTTAATGTAAGTTTTTGTACATTTAAAGGGGTTTTGTCGTAAAAATCTTAGGTTCCTTTGCTCACCTCAAGTTTATGTGACTATTTTTTCAAATAAACCCACAGAATCTACAAAAATATTACAAAAGATTCCAAAAGAAATCAGTGAAAATCTATTTTTTGATTTTTTTTAAGAGAATTACTCATTTTCACAAAAAATTTTATTGACATAAATTACTCCTTGAGCTAAAAAACATAGGTATTCATAGTTGTTTTTGATTCAAATGAACATTTTCTTTAATGATTCGACAAAATCTACAAAAATATTACAGAAGATTCGATAAGAATTCAGTGAAAACCTGTTTTTTTGTTGCAATTGCATTATTTTCTTATTTTAAGTAATTTTTTTTACATAAAAAGGGGTTTTGTCGTAAAAATCTTAGGTTCCTTTGCTCACCTCAAGTTTATTTGACCATTTTTTCTAATAAACCCACAGAATCTACAAAAATATTACGAAAGATTTTAAAAGAAATCAGTGAAAACCTGTTTTTTTGTTGCAATTGCATTATTTTCTTATTTTATTTAAGTTTTTGTACATAAAAAGGGGTTTTGTCGTGAAAATCTTAGGTTCCTTTGCTCCCCTCAAGTTTAATTGACCATTTTTTCTAATAAACTCACAGAATCTACAAAAATATTACAAAAGATTTCAAAAGAAATCAGTGAAAACCTGATTTTTTGTTGCAATTGCATTATTTCTTATTTTAACTAAGTTTTTGAACATAAAAAGGAGTTTTATCGTAAAAATCCTTAGTACCTTTGCTCACCTCAAGGTTATTTGACCATTTTTTCTAATAAACCCACAGAATCTACAAAAATATTACAAAAGATTCCAAAAGAAATCAGTGAAAATCTATTTTTTGATTTTTTTTAAGAGAATTACTCATTTTCACAAAAAATTTTATCGACATTAATTACACCTTGAGCTAAAAAACATAGGTATTCATATTTGTTTTTGATTCAAATAAACATTTTCTTTAATATTTCGACAAAATCTACAAAAATATTACAGAAGATTCGATAAGAATTCAGTGAAAACCTGTTTTCTTGTTCCAATTGCATTATTTTCTTATTTTAAGTAATTTTTTTTACATAAAAAGGGGTTTTGTCGTAAAAATCTTAGGTTCCTTTGCTCACCTCAAGTTTAATTGACCATTTTTTCTAATAAACTCACAGAATCTACAAAAATATTACAAAAGAATTCAAAAGAAATCAGTGAAAACCTGATTTTTTGTTGCAATTGCATTATTTCTTATTTCTAACTAAGTTTTTGAACATAAAAAGGAGTTTTATCGTAAAAATCCTTAGTACCTTTGCTCACCTCAAGGTTATTTGACCATTTTTTCTAATAAACCCACAGAATCTACAAAAATATTTTAAAAGATTCCAAAAGAAATCAGTGAAAATCTATTTTTTGATTTTTTTTAAGAGAATTACTCATTTTCACAAAAAATTTTATCGACATTAATTACACCTTGAGCTAAAAAACATAGGTATTCATATTTGTTTTTGATTCAAATAAACATTTTCTTTAATATTTCGACAAAATCTACAAAAATATTACAGAAGATTCGATAAGAATTCAGTGAAAACCTGTTTTCTTGTTGCAATTGCATTATTTTCTTATTTTAAGTAATTTTTTTTACATAAAAAGGGGTTTTGTCGTAAAAATCTTAGGTTCCTTTGCTCACCTCAAGTTTAATTGACCATTTTTTCTAATAAACTCACAGAATCTACAAAAATATTACAAAAGAATTCAAAAGAAATCAGTGAAAACCTGATTTTTTGTTGCAATTGCATTATTTCTTATTTTAACTAAGTTTTTGAACATAAAAAGGAGTTTTATCGTAAAAATCCTTAGTACCTTTGCTCACCTCAAGGTTATTTGACCATTTTTTCTAATAAACCCACAGAATCTACAAAAATATTACAAAAGATTCCAAAAGAAATCAGTGAAAACCTGTAATTTTTTGTTGCAATTGCATTATTTTCTTATTTTAAGTATGTTTTTGTACATAAAAAGGGGTTTTGTCGTAAAAATCTTAGGTTCCTATGCTCACCTCAAGTTTATTTGACCAATTTTTCTAATAAACCCACAGAATCTACGAAAATATTACAAAAGATTTCAAAAGAAATCAGTGAAAACCTGTTTTTTTGTTGCAATTGCATTATTTTCTTATTTTAAGTAAGTTTTTGTACATAAAAAGGGGTTTTGTCGTAAAAATCTTAGGTTCCTTTGCTCACCTCAAGTTTATATGACCATTTTTTCTAAAAAACCTACAGAATCTACAAAAATATTACAAAAGATAACAATAGAAATCAGTGAAAATCTATTTTTTGATTTTTTCTAAGAGTATTACTCATTTTAACAAAAAGTTTTATCGACATAAATTACACCTTGAGCTAAAAAACATAGGTATTTATAGTTGTTTTTGATTCAAATGAAAATTTTCTTTAATATTTCGAATAAATCTACAAAACTATTACAGAAGATTCCATAAGAGTTCAGTGAAAACCTCTTTTTCTGTTGCAATTGCATTATTTTCTTATTTTAAGTAAGTTTTTGAACATAGAAAGGGGTTTTGTCGTAAAAATCTTAGGTTCCTTTCCTCTCCTTCAGTTTATTTCACCATTTTTTCTAATAAACCCACAGAATCTACAAAAATATTACGGAAGATTTTAAAAGAAATCAGTGTAAACCTGTTTTTTTGTTGCAATTGCATTATTTTCTTATTTTATTTAAGTTTTTGTACATAAAAAGGGGTTTTGTCGTAAAAATCTTAGGTTCCTTTGCTCACCTCAAGTTTATTTACCCATTTTTTGTAATAAACCCACAGAATGTACAAAAATATTACAAAAGATTCCAAAAGAAATCAGTGAAAAGCTGATTTTTTGTTGCAATTGCATTATTTTTATATTTTAAGTAAGTCTTTGAACATAAAAAGGGGTTTTGTCGTAAAATTCTTAGGTTCCTTTGCTCACCTCAAGTTTATTTGACCATTTTTTCTAATAAACCTACAAAATCTACAAAAATATTACAAAAGATTCCAAATGAAATTAGTGAAAATCTATTTTTTGATGTTTTTTAAGAGAATAACTCATTTTCACAAAAAAATTTTATCGACATTAATTACTCCTTGAGCTAAAAAACATAGGTATTCATGGTTGTTTTTTTTGATTCAAATAAACATTTTCTTTAATTTTTCGACAAAATCTACAAAAATATTACAAAAGATTCTAAAAGAATTCAGTGAAAACATGTTTTTTTGTTGCAATTGCATTATTTTCTTATTTTAAGTAAGTTTTTGTACATAAAAAGGGGTTTTGTCGTAAAAATCTTAGGTTCCTTTGCTCACCTCAAGTTTATTTGACCATTTTTTTTAATAAACCCACAGAAGCTACAAAAATATTACAAAAGATTCCAAAAGAAATAAGTGAAAAGCTGATTTTTTGTTGCAATTGCATTATTTTCATATCTTAAGTAAGTTTTTGAACATAAAAAGTGGTTTTGTCCTAAAAGTCTTAGGTTCCTTTGCTCACCTCAAGTTTATTTGACCATTTTTTTTAATAAACCCACAGAATCGACAAAAATATTACAAAAGATTATAAAAGAAATTAGTGAAAATCTATTTTTGGTTTTTTTTTAAGAGAATTACTCATTTTCAAAAAAAATTTTATCGACATTAATTACTCCTTGAGCTAAAAAACAAAGGTATTCATGGTTGTTTTTTTTGATTCAAATAAACATTTTCTTTAATATTTCGACAAAATCTACAAAAATATTACCGAAAGATTCCAGAAGAATTCAGTGAAACCTGTTTTTTTGTTGCAATTGCATTATTTTCATATTTTAAGTAAGTTTTTGTACATAAAAAGTGGTTTTGTCCTAAAAGTTTTAGGTTCCTTTGCTCACCTCAAGTTTATTTGACCATTTTTTCTAATAAACCCACAGAATCTTCAAAAATATTACAAAAGATTCCAAAAAAAATAAGTGAAAACCTGATTTTTTGTTGCAATTGCATTATTTTCATATTTTAAGTAAGTTTTTGAACATAAAAAGAGGTTTTGTCGAAAAATCTTAGGTTCCTTTGCCCACCTCAAGTTTATTTGACCATTTTTTCAAATAAACGCACAGAATCTACAAAAATATTACAAAAGATTCCAAAAGAAATCAGTGAAAACCTCATTTTTTGTTGCAATTGCATTATCTTCTTATTTTAAGTAAGTTTTTGAACATAAAAAGGGGTTTTGTCGTAAAAATCTTAGGTTCCTTTGCTCACCTCAAGTTTAATTAAACCATTTTTTCTAATAAACCCACAGAATCGACAAAAATATTACAAAAGATTATAAAAGAAATTAGTGAAAATCTATTTTTGGTTTTTTTTTAAGAGAATTACTCATTTTCACAAAAAATTTTATCGACATAAATTACTCCTTGAGCTAAAAAACATAGGTATTCATGGTTGTTTCTTTTTATTCAAATAAACATTTTCTTTAATATTTCGACAAAATCTACAAAAATATTAACGAAAGATTCCAGAAAAATTCAGTGAAACCTGTTTTTTTGTTGCAATTGCATTATTTTCATATTTTAAGTAAGTTTTTGTACATAAAAAGTGGTTTTGTCCTAAAATTCTTAGGTTCCTTTGCTCACCTCAAGTTTATTTGACCATTTTTTCTAATAAACCCACATAATCTACAAAAATATTACAAAAGATTCCAAAAAAAATCAGTGAAAACCTGATTTTTTGTTGCAATTGCATTATTTTCATATTTTAAGTTGGTTTTTGTTCATAAAAAGGGGTTTTGTCGTAAAAATCTTAGGTTCCTTTGCTCACCTCAAGTTCATTTGACCATTTTTTCTAATAAACCCACAGAATCTACAAAAATATTACAAAAGATTCCAAAAGAAATCAGTGAAAACCTGATTTTTTGTTGCAATTGCTTTATTTTCATATTTTAAGTATGTTTTTGAACATAAAAAGGGGTTTTGTCGTAAAAATCTTAGGTTCCTTTGCTTACCTCTAGTTTATTTGACCATTTTTTCTAATAAACCCACAGAATCTACAAAAATATTACAAAAGATTCCAAAAGAAATTAGTGAAAATCTATTTTTTGATTTTTTTTAAGAGAATTACTCATTTTCACAAAAAAATTTATTGAAATAAATTACTTCTTGAGCTAAAAAACATACGTATTCATAGTTGTTTTTGATTCAAATGAACATTTTCTTTAATATTTCGACAAAATCAACAAAAATATTACCAAAGATTCCAAAAGAATTCAGTGAAAACCTGTTTTTTTGTTGCAATTGCATTATTTTCTTATTTTAAGTAAGTTTTTGTACATAAAAAGGGGTTTTGTCGTAAAAATCTTAGGTTCCTTTGCTCACCTCAAATTTATTTGACTATTTTTTCTAATAAACCCACAGAATCTACAAAAATATTACAAAAGATTCAAAAAGAAATCAGTGAAAAGCTGATTTTTTGTTGCAATTGCATTATTTTCATATTTTAAGTAAGTTTTTAAACATAAAAAGGGGTTTTGTCGTAAAAATCTTAGGTTCCTTTGCTCACCTCAAGTTTATTTACCCATTTTTTGTAATAAACCCACAGAATGTACAAAAATATTACAAAAGATTCCAAAAGAAATCAGTGAAAAGCTGATTTTTTGTTGCAATTGCATTATTTTCATATTTTAAGTAAGTCTTTGAACATAAAAAGGGGTTTTGTCGTAAAAATCTTAGGTTCCTTTGCTCACCTCAAGTTTATTTGACCATTTTTTCTAATAAACCTACAAAATCTACAAAAATATTATAAAAGATTCCAAATGAAATTAGTGAAAATCTATTTTTTGATGTTTTTTAAGAGAATAACTCATTTTCACAAAAAAATTTTATCGACATTAATTACTCCTTGAGCTAAAAAACATAGGTATTCATGGTTGTTTTTTTTGATTCAAATAAACATTTTCTTTAATTTTTCGACAAAATCTACAAAAATATTACAAAAGATTCTAAAAGAATTCAGTGAAAACATGTTTTTTTGTTGCAATTGCATTATTTTCTTATTTTAAGTAAGTTTTTGTACATAAAAAGGGGTTTTGTCGTAAAAATCTTAGGTTCCTTTGCTCACCTCAAGTTTATTTGACCATTTTTTTTAATAAACCCACAGAAGCTACAAAAATATTACAAAAGATTCCAAAAGAAATAAGTGAAAAGCTGATTTTTTGTTGCAATTGCATTATTTTCATATCTTAAGTAAGTTTTTGAACATAAAAAGTGGTTTTGTCCTAAAAGTCTTAGGTTCCTTTGCTCACCTCAAGTTTATTTGACCATTTTTTTTAATAAACCCACAGAATCGACAAAAATATTACAAAAGATTATAAAAGAAATTAGTGAAAATCTATTTTTGGTTTTTTTTTAAGAGAATTACTCATTTTCACAAAAAATTTTATCGACATTAATTACTCCTTGAGCTAAAAAACAAAGGTATTCATGGTTGTTTTTTTTGATTCAAATAAACATTTTCTTTAATATTTCGACAAAATCTACAAAAATATTACCGAAAGATTCCAGAAGAATTCAGTGAAACCTGTTTTTTTGTTGCAATTGCATTATTTTCATATTTTAAGTAAGTTTTTGTGCATAAAAAGTGGTTTTGTCCTAAAAGTTTTAGGTTCCTTTGCTCACCTCAAGTTTATTTGACCATTTTTTCTAATAAACCCACAGAATCTACAAAAATATTACAAAAGATTCCAAAAAAAAATAAGTGAAAACCTGATTTTTTGTTGCAATTGCATTATTTTCATATTTTAAGTAAGTTTTTGAACATAAAAAGAGGTTTTGTCGAAAAATCTTAGGTTCCTTTGCCCACCTCAAGTTTATTTGACCATTTTTTCAAATAAACGCACAGAATCTACAAAAATATTACAAAAGATTCCAAAAGAAATCAGTGAAAACCTCATTTTTTGTTGCAATTGCATTATCTTCTTATTTTAAGTAAGTTTTTGAACATAAAAAGGGGTTTTGTCGTAAAAATCTTAGGTTCCTTTGCTCACCTCAAGTTTAATTAAACCATTTTTTCTAATAAACCCACAGAATCGACAAAAATATTACAAAAGATTCCCAAAGAAATCAGTGAAAATCTATTTTTTAATTTTTTTTAAGAGAATTACTCATTTTCACAAAAAGTTTTATCGACATAAATTACTCCTTGAGCTAAAAAACAAAGGCATTCATAGTTGTTTTTGATTCAAATAAACATTTTCTTTAATATTTCAACAAAATCTACAAAAATATTACCAAAGATTCTAAAATAATTCAGTGAAAACCTGTGTTTTTGTTGCAATTGCATTATTTTCTTATTTTAAGTAAGTTTTTGTACATAAAAAGGGGTTTTGTCGTAAAAATCTTAGGTTCCTTTGCTCACCTCAAGTTTATTTGACCATTTTTTATAATAAACCCACAGAATCTACAAAAATATTACGAAAGATTTTAAAAGAAATCAGTGAAAATCTGTTTTTTTGTTGCAGTTGCATTATTTCTTATTTTAACTTAGTTTTTGAACATAAAAAGGAGTTTTGTCAGAAAAATCCTAGGTTCCTTTGCTCACCTCAAGTTTATTTGACCATTTTTTTAATAAACCCACAGAATCTACAAAAATATTACAAAAGATTCCAAAAGAATTCAGTGAAAACCTGTTTTTTTGTTGCAATTGCATTATTTTCTTATTTTAAGTTGGTTTTTGTACATAAAAAGGGGTTTTCTCGTAAAAATCTTAGGTTCCTTTGCTCACCTCAAGTTCATTTGACCATTTTTTCTAATAAACCCACAGAATCTACAAAAATATTACAAAAGATTCCAAAAGAAATCAGTGAAAACCTGATTTTTTGTTGCAATTGCTTTATTTTCATATTTTAAGTATGTTTTTGAACATAAAAAGGGGTTTTGTCGTAAAAATCTTAGGTTCCTTTGCTCACCTCAAGTTTATTTGACCATTTTTTCTAATAAACCCACAGAATCTACAAAAATATTACAAAAGATTCCAAAAGAAATCAGTGAAAACCTGATTTTCTGTTGCAACTGCATTATTTTCTTATTTTAAGAAAGTTTTTTTACATAAAAAGGGGTTTTGTCGAAAAAATCTTAGGTTCCTTTGCTCACCTCAACTTTATTTGACCATTTTTTCTAATAAATCCACAGAATCTACAAAAATATTACAAAAGATTCCAAAAGAAATCAGTAAAAATTTTTTTTTTGATTTTTTTTAACAGAATTACTCATTTTCACAAAAAATTTTATCGACATAAATTACTACTTGAGCTAAAAAAGATAGGTTTTTTATTGTTGTTTTTGATTCAAATGAACATTTTCTTTAATATTTCGACAAAATCTACAAAAATATTACAAAAGATTCCAAAAGAATTCAGTGAAAACCTGTTTTTTTGTTGCAATTGCATTATTTTCTTATTTTAAGTAATTTTTTGTACATATAAAGGGGTTTTGTCGTAAAAATCTTAGGTTCCTTTGCTCACCTCAAGTTTATTTGACCATTTTTTCTAATAAACCCACAGAATCTACAAAAATATTACAAAAGATTCCTAAAGAAATCAGTGAAAACCTGATTTTTTGTTGCAATTGCATTATTTTCATATTTTAAGTAAGTTTTTGTACATAAAAAGGGGTTTCGTCGTAATAATCTTAGGTTCCTTTGCTCACCTTAAGTTTATTTGACCATTTTTTCTAATAAACCCACAGAATCTACAAAAATATTACAAAAGATTCCAAAAGAAATCAGTGTAAACCTGTTTTTTTGTTGCAATTGCATTATTTTCTTATTTTATTTAAGTTTTTGTACATAAAAAGGGGTTTTGTCGTAAAAATCTTAGGTTCCTTTGCTCACCTCAAGTTTATTTACCCATTTTTTGTAATAAACCCACAGAATGTACAAAAATATTACAAAAGATTCCAAAAGAAATCAGTGAAAAGCTGATTTTTTGTTGCAATTGCATTATTTTTATATTTTAAGTAAGTCTTTGAACATAAAAAGGGGTTTTGTCGTAAAATTCTTAGGTTCCTTTGCTCACCTCAAGTTTATTTGACCATTTTTTCTAATAAACCTACAAAATCTACAAAAATATTACAAAAGATTCCAAATGAAATTAGTGAAAATCTATTTTTTGATGTTTTTTAAGAGAATAACTCATTTTCACAAAAAAATTTTATCGACATTAATTACTCCTTGAGCTAAAAAACATAGGTATTCATGGTTGTTTTTTTTGATTCAAATAAACATTTTCTTTAATTTTTCGACAAAATCTACAAAAATATTACAAAAGATTCTAAAAGAATTCAGTGAAAACATGTTTTTTTGTTGCAATTGCATTATTTTCTTATTTTAAGTAAGTTTTTGTACATAAAAAGGGGTTTTGTCGTAAAAATCTTAGGTTCCTTTGCTCACCTCAAGTTTATTTGACCATTTTTTTTAATAAACCCACAGAAGCTACAAAAATATTACAAAAGATTCCAAAAGAAATAAGTGAAAAGCTGATTTTTTGTTGCAATTGCATTATTTTCATATCTTAAGTAAGTTTTTGAACATAAAAAGTGGTTTTGTCCTAAAAGTCTTAGGTTCCTTTGCTCACCTCAAGTTTATTTGACCATTTTTTTTAATAAACCCACAGAATCGACAAAAATATTACAAAAGATTATAAAAGAAATTAGTGAAAATCTATTTTTGGTTTTTTTTTAAGAGAATTACTCATTTTCAAAAAAAATTTTATCGACATTAATTACTCCTTGAGCTAAAAAACAAAGGTATTCATGGTTGTTTTTTTTGATTCAAATAAACATTTTCTTTAATATTTCGACAAAATCTACAAAAATATTACCGAAAGATTCCAGAAGAATTCAGTGAAACCTGTTTTTTTGTTGCAATTGCATTATTTTCATATTTTAAGTAAGTTTTTGTACATAAAAAGTGGTTTTGTCCTAAAAGTTTTAGGTTCCTTTGCTCACCTCAAGTTTATTTGACCATTTTTTCTAATAAACCCACAGAATCTTCAAAAATATTACAAAAGATTCCAAAAAAAATAAGTGAAAACCTGATTTTTTGTTGCAATTGCATTATTTTCATATTTTAAGTAAGTTTTTGAACATAAAAAGAGGTTTTGTCGAAAAATCTTAGGTTCCTTTGCCCACCTCAAGTTTATTTGACCATTTTTTCAAATAAACGCACAGAATCTACAAAAATATTACAAAAGATTCCAAAAGAAATCAGTGAAAACCTCATTTTTTGTTGCAATTGCATTATCTTCTTATTTTAAGTAAGTTTTTGAACATAAAAAGGGGTTTTGTCGTAAAAATCTTAGGTTCCTTTGCTCACCTCAAGTTTAATTAAACCATTTTTTCTAATAAACCCACAGAATCGACAAAAATATTACAAAAGATTATAAAAGAAATTAGTGAAAATCTATTTTTGGTTTTTTTTTAAGAGAATTACTCATTTTCACAAAAAATTTTATCGACATAAATTACTCCTTGAGCTAAAAAACATAGGTATTCATGGTTGTTTCTTTTTATTCAAATAAACATTTTCTTTAATATTTCGACAAAATCTACAAAAATATTAACGAAAGATTCCAGAAAAATTCAGTGAAACCTGTTTTTTTGTTGCAATTGCATTATTTTCATATTTTAAGTAAGTTTTTGTACATAAAAAGTGGTTTTGTCCTAAAATTCTTAGGTTCCTTTGCTCACCTCAAGTTTATTTGACCATTTTTTCTAATAAACCCACATAATCTACAAAAATATTACAAAAGATTCCAAAAAAAATCAGTGAAAACCTGATTTTTTGTTGCAATTGCATTATTTTCATATTTTAAGTTGGTTTTTGTTCATAAAAAGGGGTTTTGTCGTAAAAATCTTAGGTTCCTTTGCTCACCTCAAGTTCATTTGACCATTTTTTCTAATAAACCCACAGAATCTACAAAAATATTACAAAAGATTCCAAAAGAAATCAGTGAAAACCTGATTTTTTGTTGCAATTGCTTTATTTTCATATTTTAAGTATGTTTTTGAACATAAAAAGGGGTTTTGTCGTAAAAATCTTAGGTTCCTTTGCTTACCTCTAGTTTATTTGACCATTTTTTCTAATAAACCCACAGAATCTACAAAAATATTACAAAAGATTCCAAAAGAAATTAGTGAAAATCTATTTTTTGATTTTTTTTAAGAGAATTACTCATTTTCACAAAAAAATTTATTGAAATAAATTACTTCTTGAGCTAAAAAACATACGTATTCATAGTTGTTTTTGATTCAAATGAACATTTTCTTTAATATTTCGACAAAATCAACAAAAATATTACCAAAGATTCCAAAAGAATTCAGTGAAAACCTGTTTTTTTGTTGCAATTGCATTATTTTCTTATTTTAAGTAAGTTTTTGTACATAAAAAGGGGTTTTGTCGTAAAAATCTTAGGTTCCTTTGCTCACCTCAAATTTATTTGACTATTTTTTCTAATAAACCCACAGAATCTACAAAAATATTACAAAAGATTCAAAAAGAAATCAGTGAAAAGCTGATTTTTTGTTGCAATTGCATTATTTTCATATTTTAAGTAAGTTTTTAAACATAAAAAGGGGTTTTGTCGTAAAAATCTTAGGTTCCTTTGCTCACCTCAAGTTTATTTACCCATTTTTTGTAATAAACCCACAGAATGTACAAAAATATTACAAAAGATTCCAAAAGAAATCAGTGAAAAGCTGATTTTTTGTTGCAATTGCATTATTTTCATATTTTAAGTAAGTCTTTGAACATAAAAAGGGGTTTTGTCGTAAAAATCTTAGGTTCCTTTGCTCACCTCAAGTTTATTTGACCATTTTTTCTAATAAACCTACAAAATCTACAAAAATATTATAAAAGATTCCAAATGAAATTAGTGAAAATCTATTTTTTGATGTTTTTTAAGAGAATAACTCATTTTCACAAAAAAATTTTATCGACATTAATTACTCCTTGAGCTAAAAAACATAGGTATTCATGGTTGTTTTTTTTGATTCAAATAAACATTTTCTTTAATTTTTCGACAAAATCTACAAAAATATTACAAAAGATTCTAAAAGAATTCAGTGAAAACATGTTTTTTTGTTGCAATTGCATTATTTTCTTATTTTAAGTAAGTTTTTGTACATAAAAAGGGGTTTTGTCGTAAAAATCTTAGGTTCCTTTGCTCACCTCAAGTTTATTTGACCATTTTTTTTAATAAACCCACAGAAGCTACAAAAATATTACAAAAGATTCCAAAAGAAATAAGTGAAAAGCTGATTTTTTGTTGCAATTGCATTATTTTCATATCTTAAGTAAGTTTTTGAACATAAAAAGTGGTTTTGTCCTAAAAGTCTTAGGTTCCTTTGCTCACCTCAAGTTTATTTGACCATTTTTTTTAATAAACCCACAGAATCGACAAAAATATTACAAAAGATTATAAAAGAAATTAGTGAAAATCTATTTTTGGTTTTTTTTTAAGAGAATTACTCATTTTCACAAAAAATTTTATCGACATTAATTACTCCTTGAGCTAAAAAACAAAGGTATTCATGGTTGTTTTTTTTGATTCAAATAAACATTTTCTTTAATATTTCGACAAAATCTACAAAAATATTACCGAAAGATTCCAGAAGAATTCAGTGAAACCTGTTTTTTTGTTGCAATTGCATTATTTTCATATTTTAAGTAAGTTTTTGTGCATAAAAAGTGGTTTTGTCCTAAAAGTTTTAGGTTCCTTTGCTCACCTCAAGTTTATTTGACCATTTTTTCTAATAAACCCACAGAATCTACAAAAATATTACAAAAGATTCCAAAAAAAAATAAGTGAAAACCTGATTTTTTGTTGCAATTGCATTATTTTCATATTTTAAGTAAGTTTTTGAACATAAAAAGAGGTTTTGTCGAAAAATCTTAGGTTCCTTTGCCCACCTCAAGTTTATTTGACCATTTTTTCAAATAAACGCACAGAATCTACAAAAATATTACAAAAGATTCCAAAAGAAATCAGTGAAAACCTCATTTTTTGTTGCAATTGCATTATCTTCTTATTTTAAGTAAGTTTTTGAACATAAAAAGGGGTTTTGTCGTAAAAATCTTAGGTTCCTTTGCTCACCTCAAGTTTAATTAAACCATTTTTTCTAATAAACCCACAGAATCGACAAAAATATTACAAAAGATTCCCAAAGAAATCAGTGAAAATCTATTTTTTAATTTTTTTTAAGAGAATTACTCATTTTCACAAAAAGTTTTATCGACATAAATTACTCCTTGAGCTAAAAAACAAAGGCATTCATAGTTGTTTTTGATTCAAATAAACATTTTCTTTAATATTTCAACAAAATCTACAAAAATATTACCAAAGATTCTAAAATAATTCAGTGAAAACCTGTGTTTTTGTTGCAATTGCATTATTTTCTTATTTTAAGTAAGTTTTTGTACATAAAAAGGGGTTTTGTCGTAAAAATCTTAGGTTCCTTTGCTCACCTCAAGTTTATTTGACCATTTTTTATAATAAACCCACAGAATCTACAAAAATATTACGAAAGATTTTAAAAGAAATCAGTGAAAATCTGTTTTTTTGTTGCAGTTGCATTATTTCTTATTTTAACTTAGTTTTTGAACATAAAAAGGAGTTTTGTCAGAAAAATCCTAGGTTCCTTTGCTCACCTCAAGTTTATTTGACCATTTTTTTAATAAACCCACAGAATCTACAAAAATATTACAAAAGATTCCAAAAGAATTCAGTGAAAACCTGTTTTTTTGTTGCAATTGCATTATTTTCTTATTTTAAGTTGGTTTTTGTACATAAAAAGGGGTTTTCTCGTAAAAATCTTAGGTTCCTTTGCTCACCTCAAGTTCATTTGACCATTTTTTCTAATAAACCCACAGAATCTACAAAAATATTACAAAAGATTCCAAAAGAAATCAGTGAAAACCTGATTTTTTGTTGCAATTGCTTTATTTTCATATTTTAAGTATGTTTTTGAACATAAAAAGGGGTTTTGTCGTAAAAATCTTAGGTTCCTTTGCTCACCTCAAGTTTATTTGACCATTTTTTCTAATAAACCCACAGAATCTACAAAAATATTACAAAAGATTCCAAAAGAAATCAGTGAAAACCTGATTTTCTGTTGCAACTGCATTATTTTCTTATTTTAAGAAAGTTTTTTTACATAAAAAGGGGTTTTGTCGAAAAAATCTTAGGTTCCTTTGCTCACCTCAACTTTATTTGACCATTTTTTCTAATAAATCCACAGAATCTACAAAAATATTACAAAAGATTCCAAAAGAAATCAGTAAAAATTTTTTTTTTGATTTTTTTTAACAGAATTACTCATTTTCACAAAAAATTTTATCGACATAAATTACTACTTGAGCTAAAAAAGATAGGTTTTTTATTGTTGTTTTTGATTCAAATGAACATTTTCTTTAATATTTCGACAAAATCTACAAAAATATTACAAAAGATTCCAAAAGAATTCAGTGAAAACCTGTTTTTTTGTTGCAATTGCATTATTTTCTTATTTTAAGTAATTTTTTGTACATATAAAGGGGTTTTGTCGTAAAAATCTTAGGTTCCTTTGCTCACCTCAAGTTTATTTGACCATTTTTTCTAATAAACCCACAGAATCTACAAAAATATTACAAAAGATTCCTAAAGAAATCAGTGAAAACCTGATTTTTTGTTGCAATTGCATTATTTTCATATTTTAAGTAAGTTTTTGTACATAAAAAGGGGTTTCGTCGTAATAATCTTAGGTTCCTTTGCTCACCTTAAGTTTATTTGACCATTTTTTCTAATAAACCCACAGAATCTACAAAAATATTACAAAAGATTCCAAAAGAAATCAGTAAAAATTTTTTTTTTGATTTTTTTTAACAGAATTACTCATTTTCACAAAAAATTTCATCGACATAAATTACTACTTGAGCTTAAAAAAACATAGGTATTCATGGTTGTTTTTGATTCAAATAAACATTTTCTTTAATATTTCGACAAAATCTACAAAAATATTACAATATATTCCAAAAGAATTCAGTGAAAACCTGTTTTTTTGTTGCAATTGCATTATTTTCATATTAAGTAAGTTTTTGTACATAAAAAGGGGTTTTGTCGAAAAAATCTTAGGTTCCTTTGCTCACCTTAAGTTTATTTGACCATTTTTTCTAATAAACCCACAGAATCTACAAAAATATTACAAAAGATTCCAAAATAAATCAGTAAAAATTTTTTATTTGATTTTTTTTAACAGAATTACTCATTTTCACAAAAAATTTTATCGACATAAATTACTTCTTGAGCTAAAAAAGATAGGTATTCATTGTTGTTTTTGATTCAAATGAACATTTTCTTTAATATTTCGACAAAATCTACAAAAATATTACAAAAGATTCCAAAAGAATTCAGTGAAAACCTGTTTTTTTGTTGCAATTGCATTATTTTCTTATTTTAAGTAATTTTTTGTACATATAAAGGGGTTTTGTCGTAAAAATCTTAGGTTCCTTTGCTCACCTCAAGTTTATTTGACCATTTTTTCTAATAAACCCACAGAATCTACAAAAATATTACAAAAGATTCCTAAAGAAATCAGTAAAAACCTGATTTTTTGTTGCAATTGCATTATTTTCATATTTTAAGTAAGTTTTTGTACATAAAAAGGGGTTTCGTCGTAATAATCTTCGGTTCCTTTGCTCACCTTAAGTTTATTTGACCATTTTTTCTAATAAACCCACAGAATCTACAAAAATATTACAAAAGATTCCAAAAGAAATCAGTAAAAATTTTTTTTTTGATTTTTTTTAACAGAATTACTCATTTTCACAAAAAATTTCATCGACATAAATTACTCCTTGAGCAAAAAAGCAAAGGTATTTACGGTTGTTTTTGATTCAAATAAACATTTTCTTTAATATTTTGACAAAATCTACAAAAATATTACAAAAGATTCCAAAAGAAATAAGTGAAAACCTGTTTTTTTGTTGCAATTGCATTATTTTCTTATTTTAAGTAAGTTTTTGTACATGAAAAGGGGTTTCGTCGTAAAAATCTTAGGTTCCTTTGCTCACCTCATGTTTATTTGACCATTTTATCTAATAAACCCACAGAATCTACAAAAATATTACAAAAAATTCCAAAAGAAATCAGTGAAAACCTGATTTTTTGTTGCAATTGCATTATTTTTATATTTTAAGTAAGTTTTTGAACATAAAAAGGGGTTTTGTCGTAAAAATCTCAGGTTCCTTTGCTCACCTCAAGTTTATTTGATCATTTTTTCTAATAAACCCACAGAATCTACAAATATATAACAAAAGATTCCCAAAGAAATCAGTGAAAAGCTGATTTTTTGTTGCAATTGCATTAGTTTCTTATTTTAAGTAAGTTTTTGTACATAAAAAGGGGTTTTGTCGTAAAAGTCTTAGGTTCCTTTGCTCACCTCAAGTTTATTTGACCATTTTTTCTTATAAACCCACAGAATCTACAAAAATATTACAAAAGATTCCAAAAGAATACAGTGAAAACCTGTTTTTTTGTTGCAATTGCATTATTTTTATATTTTTAATAAGTTTTTGTACATAAAAAGGGGTTTTGTCGTAAAAATCTTTGGTTCCTTTGCTTACCTCAAGTTTATTTGACCAATTTTTCTGATAAACCCACAGAATATACAAAAATATTACAAAAGATTCCAAAAGAAATCACTGAAAACCTGGTTTTTTGTTGCAATTGCAATATTTTCTTATTTTAAGTAAGTTTTGGTACATAAAAAGGGGTTTTGTCGTAAAAATCTTAGGTTCCTTTGCTCACCTCAAGTTTATTTGACCATTTTTTCTAATAAACCCACAGAATCTACAAAAATATTACAAAAGATTCCAAAAGAATACAGTGAAAACCTGTTTTTTTGTTGCAATTGCATTATTTTTATATTTTTAATAAGTTTTTGTACATAAAAAGGGGTTTTGTCGTAAAAATCTTTGGTTCCTTTGCTTACCTCAAGTTTATTTGACCAATTTTTCTGATAAACCCACAGAATATACAAAAATATTACAAAAGATTCCAAAAGAAATCACTGAAAACCTGGTTTTTTGTTGCAATTGCAATATTTTCTTATTTTAAGTAAGTTTTGGTACATAAAAAGGGGTTTTGTCGTAAAAATCTTAGGTTCCTTTGCTCACCTCAAGTTTATTTGACCATTTTTTCTAATAAACCCACAGAATCTACAAAAATATTACAAAAGATTCCAAAAGAAATCAGTTAAAATCTATTTTTTGATTTTTTTTAAGAGAATTACTTATTTTCACAAAAAATTTTATCGACATAAATTACTACTTGAGCTAAAAAACATAGGTATTCATGGTTGTTTTTGATTCAAATGAACATTTTCTTTAATATTTCGACAATTCTACAAAAATATTACAAAAGATTCCAAAAGAATTCAGTGAAAACCTGGTATTTTGTTGCAATTGCATTATTTTCTAATTTTAATTAAGTTTTTGTACATGAAAAGGGGTTTCGTCGTAAAAATCTTAGGTTCCTTTGCTCACCTCATGTTTATTTGACCATTTTATCTAATAAACCCACAGAATCTACAAAAATATTACAAAAAATTCCAAAAGAAATCAGTGAAAACCTGATTTTTTGTTGCAATTGCATTATTTTTATATTTTAAGTAAGTTTTTGAACATAAAAAGGGGTTTTGTCGTGAAAATCTCAGATTCCTTTGCTCACCTCAAGTTTATTTGACCATTTTTTCTAATAAACCCACAGAATCTACAAAAATATTACAAAAGATTCCTAAAGAAATCAGTGAAAACCTGATTTTTTGTTGCAATTGCATTATTTTCTTATTTTAAGTAAGCTTTTGTTCATAAAAAGGCGTTTAGTCGTAAAAATCTTAGGTTCCTTTGCTCACCTCAAGTTTATTTGACCATTTTTTCTAATAAACCCACAGAATATACAAAAATATTACAAAAGATTCCAAAAGAAATCAGTGAAAACCTGATTTTTTGTTGCAATTGCATTATTTTCTTATTTTAAGTAAGCTTTTGTACATAAAAAGGAGTTTTGTCGTAAAAATCTTAGGTTCCTTTGCTCACCTCAAGTTTATTTGACAATTTTTTTAAATAAACCCACAGAATCTACAAAAATATTACAAAAGATTCTAAAAGAAATCAGTGAAAATTTTTTTTTATTTTTTTAAACAGAATTACTCATTTTCACAAAAAATTTTATCGACATAAATTACTTCTTGAGCTAAAAAAGATAGGTATTCATTGTTGTTTTTGATTCAAATGAACATTTTCTTTAATATTTCGACAAAATCTACAAAAATATTACAAAAGATTCCAAAAGAATTCAGTGAAAACCTGTTTTTTTGTTGCAATTGCATTATTTTCTTATTTTAAGTAATTTTTTGTACATATAAAGGGGTTTTGTCGTAAAAATCTTAGGTTCCTTTGCTCACCTCAAGTTTATTTGACCATTTTTTCTAATAAACCCACAGAATCTACAAAAATATTACAAAAGATTCCTAAAGAAATCAGTGAAAACCTGATTTTTTGTTGCAATTGCATTATTTTCATATTTTAAGTAAGTTTTTGAACATAAAAAGGGGTTTCGTCGTAATAATCTTAGGTTCCTTTGCTCACCTTAAGTTTATTTGACCATTTTTTCTAATAAACCCACAGAATCTACAAAAATATTACAAAAGATTCCAAAAGAAATCAGTAAAAATTTTTTTTTTGATTTTTTTTAACAGAATTACTCATTTTCACAAAAAATTTTATCGACATAAATTACTACTTGAGCTAAAAAACATAGGTATTCATGGTTGTTTTTGATTCAAATAAACATTTTCTTTATTATTTCGACAAAATCTACAAAAATATTACAAAATATTCCAAAAGAATTCAGTGAAAACCTGTTTTTTTGTTGCAATTGCTATATTTTTTTATATTAAGTAAGTTTTTGTACATATAAAGGGGTTTTGTCGTAAAAATCTTAGGTTCCTTTGCTCACCTTAAGTTTATTTGACCATTTTTTCTAATAAACCCACAGAATCTACAAAAATATTACAAAAGATTCCAAATGAACTCAGTGAAAATTTTTTTTTTGAATTTTTTTAACAGAATTACTCATTTTCACAAAAAATTTTATCCACATAAATTACTACTTGAGCTAAAAAACAAAGGTATTCATGGTTGTTTTTGATTCAAATAAACATTTTCTTTAATATTTCGACAAAATCTACAAAAATATTACAAAAGATTCCAAAAGAATTCAGTGAAAACCTAGTATTTTGTTGCAATTGCATTATTTTTTAATTTGAAGTAAGTTTTTGTACATGAAAAGTGGTTTTGTTGTAAAAATCTTAGGTTTCTTTGCTCACCTCAAGTTTATTTGATCATTTTTTCTAATAAACCCACAGAATCTACAAATATATAACAAAAGATTCCCAAAGAAATCAGTGAAAAGCTGATTTTTTGTTGCAATTGCATTATTTTCTTATTTTAAGTAAGTTTTTGTACATAAAAAGGGGTTTTGTCGTAAAAGTCTTAGGTTCCTTTGCTCACCTCAAGTTTATTTGACCATTTTTTCTTATAAACCCACAGAATCTACAAAAATATTACAAAAGATTCCAAAAGAATACAGTGAAAACCTGTTTTTTTGTTGCAATTGCATTATTTTTATATTTTTAATAAGTTTTTGTACATAAAAAGGGGTTTTGTCGTAAAAATCTTTGGTTCCTTTGCTTACCTCAAGTTTATTTGACCAATTTTTCTGATAAACCCACAGAATATACAAAAATATTACAAAAGATTCCAAAAGAAATCACTGAAAACCTGGTTTTTTGTTGCAATTGCATTATTTTCTTATTTTAAGTAAGTTTTGGTACATAAAAAGGGGTTTTGTCGTAAAAATCTTAGGTTCCTTTGCTCACCTCAAGTTTATTTGACCATTTTTTCTAATAAACCCACAGAATCTACAAAAATATTACAAAAGATTCCAAAAGAAATCAGTTAAAATCTATTTTTTGATTTTTTTTAAGAGAATTACTTATTTTCACAAAAAATTTTATCGACATAAATTACTACTTGAGCTAAAAAACATAGGTATTCATGGTTGTTTTTGATTCAAATGAACATTTTCTTTAATATTTCGACAATTCTACAAAAATATTACAAAAGATTCCAAAAGAATTCAGTGAAAACCTGGTATTTTGTTGCAATTGCATTATTTTCTAATTTTTATTAAGTTTTTGTACATGAAAAGGGGTTTCGTCGTAAAAATCTTAGGTTCCTTTGCTCACCTCATGTTTATTTGACCATTTTATCTAATAAACCCACAGAATCTACAAAAATATTACAAAAAATTCCAAAAGAAATCAGTGAAAACCTGATTTTTTGTTGCAATTGCATTATTTTTATATTTTAAGTAAGTTTTTGAACATAAAAAGGGGTTTTGTCGTAAAAATCTCAGGTTCCTTTGCTCACCTCAAGTTTATTTGACCATTTTTTCTAATAAACCCACAGAATCTACAAAAATATTACAAAAGATTCCTAAAGAAATCAGTGAAAACCTGATTTTTTGTTGCAATTGCATTATTTTCTTATTTTAAGTAAGCTTTTGTTCATAAAAAGGCGTTTAGTCGTAAAAATCTTAGGTTCCTTTGCTCACCTCAAGTTTATTTGACCATTTTTTCTAACAAACCCACAGAATATACAAAAATATTACAAAAGATTCCAAAAGAAATCAGTGAAAACCTGATTTTTTGTTGCAATTGCATTATTTTCTTATTTTACGTAAGCTTTTGTACATAAAAAGGAGTTTTGTCGTAAAAATCTTAGGTTCCATTGCTCACCTCAAGTTTATTTGACAATTTTTTCAAATAAACCCACAGAATCTACAAAAATATTACAAAAGATTCTAAAAGAAATCAGTGAAAATTTTTTTTTGATTTTTTTAAACAGAATTACTCATTTTCACAAAAAATTTTATCGACATAAATTACTACTTGAGCTAAAAAACATAGGTATTCATGGTTGTTTTTGATTCAAATAAACATTTTCTTTAATATTTCGACAAAATCTACAAAAATATTACAAAAGATTCCAAAAGAATTCAGTGAAAACCTGGTATTTTGTTGCAATTGCATTATTTTCTAATTTTAAGTAAGTTTTTGTACATGAAAAGGGGTTTTGTCGTAAAAATCTTAGGTTCCTTTGCTCACCTCAAGTTTATTTGAACATTTTTTCATATAAACCCACAGAATCTACAAAAATTTTACAAAAGATTCCCAAAGAAATCAGTGAAAACCTGATTTTTTGTTGCAATTGCATTATTTTCTTATTTTAAGTAAGTTTTTTTACATAAAAAGGGGTTTTGTCGTAAAAATCTTAGATTCCTTTGCTCACCTCAAGTTTATTTGACCATTTTTTCTAATAAACCCACAGAATATACAAAAATATTACAAAAGATTCCAAAAGAAATCAGTGAAAACCTGATTTTTTGTTGCAATTGCATTATTTTCTTCTTTAAAGTAAGTTTTTGTACATAAAAAGGGGTTTTGTCGTAAAAATCTCAGGTTCCTTTGCTCACCTCATGTTTATTTTACCATTTTATCTAATAAACCCACAGAATCTACAAAAATATTACAAAAAATTCCAAAAGAAATCAGTGAAAACCTGATTTTTTGTTGCAATTGCATTATTTCTTATTTTAAGTAAGTTTTTGAACATAAAAAGGGGTTTTGTCCTAAAAATCTTAAGTTCCTTTGCTCACCTTAAGTTTATTTGACCATTTTTTCTAATAAACCCACAGAATCTACAAAAATATTACAAAAGATTCCAAAAGAAATCAGTTAAAATCTATTTTTTGATTTTTTTTAAGAGAATTACTTATTTTCACAAAAAAGTTTATCGACATAAATTACTACTTGAGCTAAAAAACATAGGTATTCATGGTTGTTTTTGATTCAAATGAACATTTTCTTTAATATTTCGACAATTCTACAAAAATATTACAAAAGATTCCAAAAGAATTCAGTGAAAACCTGGTATTTTGTTGCAATTGCATTATTTTCTAATTTTAATTAAGTTTTTGTACATGAAAAGGGGTTTCGTCGTAAAAATCTTAGGTTCCTTTGCTCACCTCATGTTTATTTGACCATTTTATCTAATAAACCCACAGAATCTACAAAAATATTACAAAAAATTCCAAAAGAAATCAGTGAAAACCTGATTTTTTGTTGCAATTGCATTATTTTTATATTTTAAGTAAGTTTTTGAACATAAAAAGGGGTTTTGTCGTAAAAATCTCAGGTTCCTTTGCTCACCTCAAGTTTATTTGACCATTTTTTCTATTAAACCCACAGAATCTACAAAAATATTACAAAAGATTCCTAAAGAAATCAGTGAAAACCTGATTTTTTGTTGCAATTGCATTATTTTCTTATTTTAAGTAAGCTTTTGTTCATAAAAAGGCGTTTAGTCGTAAAAATCTTAGGTTCCTTTGCTCACCTCAAGTTTATTTGACCATTTTTTCTAATAAACCCACAGAATATACAAAAATATTACAAAAGATTCCAAAAGAAATCAGTGAAAACCTGATTTTTTGTTGCAATTGCATTATTTTCTTATTTTAAGTAAGCTTTTGTACATAAAAAGGAGTTTTGTCGTAAAAATCTTAGGTTCCTTTGCTCACCTCAAGTTTATTTGACAATTTTTTCAAATAAACCCACAGAATCTACAAAAATATTACAAAAGATTCTAAAAGAAATCAGTGAAAATTTTTTTTTGATTTTTTTAAACAGAATTACTCATTTTCACAAAAAATTTTATCGACATAAATTACTTCTTGAGCTAAAAAAGATAGGTATTCATTGTTGTTTTTGATTCAAATGAACATTTTCTTTAATATTTCGACAAAATCTACAAAAATATTACAAAAGATTCCAAAAGAATTCAGTGAAAACCTGTTTTTTTGTTGCAATTGCATTATTTTCTTATTTTAAGTAATTTTTTGAACATATAAAGGGGTTTTGTCGTAAAAATCTTAGGTTCCTTTGCTCAACTCAAGTTTATTTGACCATTTTTTCTAATAAACCCACAGAATCTACAAAAATATTACAAAAGATTCCTAAAGAAATCAGTGAAAACCTGATTTTTTGTTGCAATTGCATTATTTTCATATTTTAAGTAAGTTTTTGAACATAAAAAGGGGTTTCGTCGTAATAATCTTAGGTTCCTTTGCTCACCTTAAGTTTATTTGACCATTTTTTCTAATAAACCCACAGAATCTACAAAAATATTACAAAAGATTCCAAAAGAAATCAGTAAAAATTTTTTTTTTGATTTTTTTTAACAGAATTACTCATTTTCACAAAAAATTTCATCGACATAAATTACTACTTGAGCTAAAAAACATAGGTATTCATGGTTGTTTTTGATTCAAATAAACATTTTCTTTATTATTTCGACAAAATCTACAAAAATATTACAAAATATTCCAAAAGAATTCAGTGAAAACCTGTTTTTTTGTTGCAATTGCTATATTTTTTTATATTAAGTAAGTTTTTGTACATATAAAGGGGTTTTGTCGTAAAAATCTTAGGTTCCTTTGCTCACCTTAAGTTTATTTGACCATTTTTTCTAATAAACCCACAGAATCTACAAAAATATTACAAAAGATTCCAAATGAACTCAGTGAAAATTTTTTTTTTGAATTTTTTTATCAGAATTACTCATTTTCACAAAAAATTTTATCCACATAAATTACTACTTGAGCTAAAAAACAAAGGTATTCATGGTTGTTTTTGATTCAAATAAACATTTTCTTTAATATTTCGACAAAATCTACAAAAATATTACAAAAGATTCCAAAAGAATTCAGTGAAAACCTAGTATTTTGTTGCAATTGCATTATTTTTTAATTTGAAGTAAGTTTTTGTTCATGAAAAGGGGTTTTGTTGTAAAAATCTTAGGTTTCTTTGCTCACCTCAAGTTTATTTGATCATTTTTTCTAATAAACCCACAGAATCTACAAATATATAACAAAAGATTCCCAAAGAAATCAGTGAAAAGCTGATTTTTTGTTGCAATTGCATTATTTTCTTATTTTAAGTAAGTTTTTGTACATAAAAAGGGGTTTTGTCGTAAAAGTCTTAGGTTCCTTTGCTCACCTCAAGTTTATTTGACCATTTTTTCTTATAAACCCACAGAATCTACAAAAATATTACAAAAGATTCCAAAAGAATACAGTGAAAACCTGTTTTTTTGTTGCAATTGCATTATTTTTATATTTTTAATAAGTTTTTGTACATAAAAAGGGGTTTTGTCGTTAAAATCTTTGGTTCCTTTGCTTACCTCAAGTTTATTTGACCAATTTTTCTGATAAACCCACAGAATATACAAAAATATTACAAAAGATTCCAAAAGAAATCACTGAAAACCTGGTTTTTTGTTGCAATTGCATTATTTTCTTATTTTAAGTAAGTTTTGGTACATAAAAAGGGGTTTTGTCGTAAAAATCTTAGGTTCCTTTGCTCACCTCAAGTTTATTTGACCATTTTTTCTAATAAACCCACAGAATCTACAAAAATATTACAAAAGATTCCAAAAGAAATCAGTTAAAATCTATTTTTTGATTTTTTTTAAGAGAATTACTTATTTTCACAAAAAATTTTATCGAAATAAATTACTACTTGAGCTAAAAAACATAGGTATTCATGGTTGTTTTTGATTCAAATGAACATTTTCTTTAATATTTCGACAATTCTACAAAAATATTACAAAAGATTCCAAAAGAATTTAGTGAAAACCTGGTATTTTGTTGCAATTGCATTATTTTCTAATTTTAATTAAGTTTTTGTACATGAAAAGGGGTTTCGTCGTAAAAATCTTAGGTTCCTTTGCTCACCTCATGTTTATTTGACCATTTTATCTAATAAACCCACAGAATCTACAAAAATATTACAAAAAATTCCAAAAGAAATCAGTGAAAACCTGATTTTTTGTTGCAATTGCATTATTTTTATATTTTAAGTAAGTTTTTGAACATAAAAAGGGGTTTTGTCGTAAAAATCTCAGGTTCCTTTGCTCACCTCAAGTTTATTTGACCATTTTTTCTAATAAACCCACAGAATCTACAAAAATATTACAAAAGATTCCTAAAGAAATCAGTGAAAACCTGATTTTTTGTTGCAATTGCATTATTTTCTTATTTTAAGTAAGCTTTTATTCATAAAAAGGCGTTTAGTCGTAAAAATCTTAGGTTCCTTTGCTCACCTCAAGTTTATTTGACCATTTTTTCTAATAAACCCACAGAATATACAAAAATATTACAAAAGACTCCAAAAGAAATCAGTGAAAACCTGATTTTTTGTTGCAATTGCATTATTTTCTTATTTTAAGTAAGCTTTTGTACATAAAAAGGAGTTTTGTCGTAAAAATCTTAGGTTCCTTTGCTCACCTCAAGTTTATTTGACAATTTTTTCAAATAAACCCACAGAATCTACAAAAATATTACAAAAGATTCTAAAAGAAATCAGTGAAAATTTTTTTTTGATTTTTTTAAACAGAATTACTCATTTTCACAAAAAATTTTATCGACATAAATTACTACTTGAGCTAAAAAACATAGGTATTCATGGTTGTTTTTGATTCAAATAAACATTTTCTTTAATATTTCGACAAAATCTACAAAAATATTACAAAAGATTCCAAAAGAATTCAGTGAAAACCTGGTATTTTGTTGCAATTGCATTATTTTCTAATTTTAAGTAAGTTTTTGTACATGAAAAGGGGTTTTGTCGTAAAAATCTTAGGTTCCTTTGCTCACCTCAAGTTTATTTGAACATTTTTTCATATAAACCCACAGAATCTACAAAAATATTACAAAAGATTCCCAAAGAAATCAGTGAAAACCTGATTTTTTGTTGCAATTGCATTATTTTCTTATTTTAAGTAAGTTTTTTTACATAAAAAGGGGTTTTGTCGTAAAAATCTTAGGTTCCTTTGCTCACCTCAAGTTTATTTGACCATTTTTTCTAATAAACCCACAGAATATACAAAAATATTACAAAAGATTCCAAAAGAAATCAGTGAAAACCTGATTTTTTGTTGCAATTGCATTATTTTCTTCTTTAAAGTAAGTTTTTGTACATAAAAAGGGGTTTTGTCGTAAAAATCTTAGGTTCCTTTGCTCACCTCATGTTTATTTGACCATTTTATCTAATAAACCCACAGAATCTACAAAAATATTACAAAAAATTCCAAAAGAAATCAGTGAAAACCTGATTTTTTGTTGCAATTGCATTATTTCTTATTTTAAGTAAGTTTTTGAACATAAAAAGGGGTTTTGTCCTAAAAATCTTAAGTTCCTTTGCTCACCTTAAGTTTATTTGACCATTTTTTCTAATAAACCCACAAAATCTACAAAAATATTACAAAAGATTTCAAAAGAAATCAGTGAAAACCTGTTTTTTTGTTGCAATTGCATTATTTTCTTATTTTAAGAAAGTTTTTCTACATAAAAAGGGGTTTTGTCATAAAAATCTTAGGTTCCTTTGCTCACCTCACGTTTATTTAACCATTTTTTCTAATAAACCGACAGATTCTACAAAAATATTACAACAGATTCCAAAAGAAATCAGTGAAAACCTCATTTTTTGTTGCAATTCCATTATTTTCTTATTTTAAGTAAGTTTTTCTCCATAAAAAGGGGTTTTGTCATAAAAATCTTAGGTTCCTTTGCTCACCTCAAGTTCAATTGACCATTCTTTCTAATAAACCCACAGATTCTACAAAAATATTACAAAAGATTTCAAAAGAATTCAGTGAAAACCTGTTTTTTTGTTGCAATTGCATTATTTTCTTATTTTAATTAAGTTTTTGAACATAAAAAGGGGTTTTGTCGTAAAAATCTTAGGTTCCTTTGCTCACCTCATATTTAATTGACCATTTTTTCTACTAAACCAACAGAATCTACAAAAATGTTACAAAAGAATCCATAAGAAATCAGTGAAAACCTGTTTTTTTGTTGCAATGGCATTATTTTCTTATTTTAAGTAAGTTTTTGTACATAAAAAGGGGTTTTGTCGTAAAAATCTTAGGTTCCTTTGCTCACCTCAAGTTTATTTGATAACTTTTTCTAATAAACTCTCAGAATCTACAAAAATATTACGAAAGATTCCAAAAGAAATCAGTGAAAACCTGATTTTTTGTTGCAATTGCATTATTTCATATTTTAAGTAAGTTTTTGAACATAAAAAGGTGTTTTGTCGTAAAAATCTTAGGTTCCTTTGCTCACCTCATGTTTAATTGACCATTTTTTCTAATAAACCCACAGAATCTACAAAAATATTACAAAAGATTCCAAAAGAATTCAGTGAAAACCTGTTTTTTTGTTGCAATTGCATTATTTTCTTATTTTAAGAATGTTTTTGAACATAAAAAGGGGTTTTGTCGTAAAAATCTTAGGTTCCTTTGCTCACCTCAAGTTTATTTGACTATTTTTTCTAATAAACCCACAGAATCTACAAAAACATTACAAAAGATTCCGAAAGAAATCAGTAAAATCCTGTATTTTTGTTGCAATTGCATTATTTCTTACTTTAAGAAAGTTTTTGAACATAAAAAGGGGTTTTTTTTCGTAAAAATCTTAGATTCCTTTGCTCACCTCAAGTTTATTTGACCATTTTTTCTAATAAACCCACAAAATCTATAAAAATATTACAAAAGATTCCAGAAGAATTCAGAGAAAACCTGTTTTTTTGTTGCAATTGCATTATTTTCATATTTTAAGTAAGTTTTTGTACATAAAAAGGGGTTTTGTCGTAAAAATCTTAGGTTCCTTTGCTCACCTCAAGTTTATTTGACCATTTATTCTACTAAACCAACAGAATCTACAAAAATATTACAAAAGATTCCATAAGAAATCAGTCAAAACCTGTTTTTTGTTGCAATTGCATTATTTTCTTATTTTTAGTAAGTTTTTGTACATAAAAAGGGGTTTTCTCGTAAAAATCTTAGGTTCCTTTGCTCACCTCAAGTTTATTTGACCATTTTTTCTAATAAACCCACAGAATCTACAAAAATATTACAAAAGATTATAAAAGAAATCAGTGAAAACCTGTATTTTTGTTGCAATTGCATTATTTTCTTATTTAAAGTAAGTTTTTGTACATAAAAACAGGTTTTGATGTAAAAATCTTAGGTTCATTTGCTCACCTCAAGTTTATTTGACCTTTTTTCTAATAAACCCACAGAATCTACAAAAATATTACAAAAGATTCCAAAAGAAATCAGTAAAAACCTGATTTTTTGTTGCAATTGCATTATTTTCTTATTTTAAGAATGTTTTTGAACATAAAAAGGGGTTTTGTCGTAAAAATCTTAGGTTCCTTTGCTCACCTCAAGTTTATTTGACCATTTTTTCTAATAAACCCACAGAATCTACAAAAACATTACAAAAGATTCCAAAAGAAATCAGTAAAATCCTGTATTTTTGTTGCAATTGCATTATTTCTTACTTTAAGAAAGTTTTTGAACATAAAAAGGGGTTTTTTTTCGTAAAAATCTTAGATTCCTTTGCTCACCTCAAGTTTATTTGACCATTTTTTCTAATAAACCCACAAAATCTATAAAAATATTACAAAAGATTCCAGAAGAATTCAGAGAAAACCTGTTTTTTTGTTGCAATTGCATTATTTTCATATTTTAAGTAAGTTTTTGTACATAAAAAGGGGTTTTGTCGTAAAAATCTTAGGTTCCTTTGCTCACCTCAAGTTTATTTGACCATTTATTCTACTAAACCAACAGAATCTACAAAAATATTACAAAAGATTCCATAAGAAATCAGTCAAAACCTGTTTTTTTGTTGCAATTGCATTATTTTCTTATTTTTAGTAAGTTTTTGTACATAAAAAGGGGTTTTCTCGTAAAAATCTTAGGTTCCTTTGCTCACCTCAAGTTTATTTGACCATTTTTTCTAATAAACCCACAGAATCTACAAAAATATTACAAAAGATTATAAAAGAAATCAGTGAAAACCTGTATTTTTGTTGCAATTGCATTATTTTCTTATTTAAAGTAAGTTTTTGTACATAAAAACAGGTTTTGATGTAAAAATCTTAGGTTCATTTGCTCACCTCAAGTTTATTTGACCTTTTTTCTAATAAACCCACAGAATCTACAAAAATATTACAAAAGATTCCAAAAGAAATCAGTAAAAACCTGATTTTTTGTTGCAATTGCATTATTTTCTTATTTTAAGAATGTTTTTGAACATAAAAAGGGGTTTTGTCGTAAAAATCTTAGGTTCCTTTGCATACCTCAAGTTTATTTGACTATTTTTTCTAATAAACCCACAGAATCTACAAAAACATTACAAAAGATTCCAAAAGAAATCAGTAAAAACCTGTATTTTTGTTGCAATTGTATAATTCTCTTATTTAAAATATGTTTTTGTACATAAAAAGGGGTTTTGTCGTAAAAATCTTAGGTTCCATTGCTCGCCTCAAGTTTATTTGATCATTTTTTCTAATAAACCTACAGAATCTACAAAAATATTACAAAAGATTCCAAAAGAAATCAGTGAAAACCTGTTTTTTTGTTGCAATTGCACTATTTTCTTATTTTAAGTAAGTTTTTGTACATAAAAAGGGGTTTTGTCGTAAAAATCTTAGGTTCCTTTGCTCACCTCAATTTTATTTGACCATTTTTTCAAATAAACCTACAGAATCTACAAAAATATTACAAGAGATTCCTAAAGAAATCAGTAAAAACCTGATTTTTTATTGCAATTGCATTGCTTTCATATTTTTAGTAAGTTTTTGTACATAAAAAGGGGTTTTGTCGTAAAAACTTAGGTTCCTTTTCTCACCTTAAGTTTATTTGACCATTTTTTCTAATAAACCCACAGAATCTACAGAAATATTACAAAAGATTCCAAAAGAAATTAAAGAAAATTTTTTTTTTGATTTTTTTTAACAGAATTACTCATTTTTACAAAAAATTTTATCGACATAAATTACTACTTGAGCTAAAAAACATAGTTATTCATGGTTGTTTTTGATTCAAATGAACGTTTTCTTTAATATTTCGACAAGATCTACAAAAATATTACAAAAGATTCCTAAAGAAATCAGTGAAAACCTGATTTTTTGTTGCAAATGCAATATTTTCTTATTTTAAGTAAGTTTTTGTACAAAAAAGGGGTTTTGTCGTAAAAATCTTAGGTTCCTTTGCTCACCTAAAGTTTATTTGACCATTTTTTCTAATAAACCCACAGAATATACAAAAATATTACAAAAGATTCCAAAAGAAATTAGTGAAAACCTGATTTTTTGTTGCAATTGAATTATTTTCATATTTTAAGTAAGTTTTTGTACATAAAAAGGGGTTTTGTCGTAAAAGTCTTAGGTTCCTTTGCTCACCTCAAGTTTAATTGACCATTTTTTCTAATAAACCCACAGAATCTACAAAAATATTACAAAAGATTCCAAAAGAAATCAGTGAAAACCTGATTTTTTTTGCAATTGCATTATTTTCATATTTTAAGTAAGTTTTTGAACATAAAAAGTGGTTTTGTCGTAAAAATCTTAGGTTCCTTTGCTCACCTCAAGTTTATTTAACAATTTTTTCTAATAAACCCAAAGAATCTACAAAAATATTACAAAAGATTCCAAAAGAAATCAGTGAAAACCTGATTTTTTGTTGCAATTGCATTATTTTCTTTTTTTAAGTAAGTTTTTGAACATAAAAAGGGGTTTGTCGTAAAATTCTTAGGTTCCTTTGCTCACCTCAAGTTTATTTGACCATTTTTTCTAATAAACCCACAGAATCTAAAAAAATATTACAAAAGATTCCAAAAGAAATTAGTGAAAATCTATTTTTTTATTTTTTTCAAGAGAATTACTCATTTTCACAAAAAATTTTATCGACACAAATTACTCCTTGAGCTAAAAAACATAGGTATTCATAGTTGTTTTTGATTCAAATGAACATTTTCTTTATTATTTCGACAAAATCTACAAAAATTGTACCAAAGATTCCAAAAGAATTCAGTGAAAACCTGTTTTTTTGTTGCAATTGCATTATTTTCTTATTTTAAGTAAGTTTTTGTACATAAAAAGGGGTTTTGTCGTAAAATTCTTAGGTTCCTTTGCTCACCTCAAGTTTATTTGACCATTTTTTCTAATAAACCCACAGAATCTACAAAAATATTACAAAAGATTCCAAAAGAAATCAATGAAAACCTGATTTTTTATTGCAATTGCATTATTTTCTTATTTTAAGTATGTTTTTGTACATAAAAAGGGGTTTTGTCGTAAAAATAATAGGTTCCTTTGCTCACCTCAAGTTTATTTGACCATTTTTTCTAATAAACCCACAGAATCTACAAAAATATTACATAAGATTTTAAAAGAAATTAGTGAAAATCTATATTTTAATTTTTTTTTAGAGAATTACTCATTTTCACAAAAAATTTTATCGACATAAATTACTCCTTGAGCAAAAAAACATAGGTATTCATAGTTGTTTTTGATTCAAATGAACATTTTCTTTAATATTTCGACAAAATCTACAAAAATTGTACCAAAGATTACAATAGAATTCAGTGAAAACCTGTTTTTTTGTTGCAATTGCACTATTTTCTTATTTAAGTAAATTTTTGTACATAAAAAGGGGTTTTGTCGTAAAAATCTTAGGTTCCTTTGCTCACCTCAAGTTTATTTGACCATTTTTTCTAATAAACCCACAGAATCTACAAAAATATTACAAAAGATTCCAAAAGAAATCAGTGAAAAGCTGATTTTTTGTTGCAATTGCATTATTTTCATATTTTAAGTAAGTTTTTGAACATAAAAAGGGGTTTTGTCGTAAAAATCTTAGGTTCCTTTGCTCACCTCAAGTTTATTTGACCATTTTTTCTAATAAACCCACAGAATCTACAAAAATATTACAAAAGATTCCAAAAGAAATTAGTGAAAATCTATTTTTTGATGTTTTTTAAGAGAATTACTCATTTTCACAAAAAATTTTATCGACACAAATTACTCCTTGAGCTAAAAAACATAGGTATTCATGGTTGTTTTTTTTGATTCAAATGAACATTTTCTTTAATATTTCGACAAAATCTACAAAAATATTACAAAAGATTCCAAAAGAATTCAGTGAAAACCTGTTTTTTTGAAACAATTGCATTATTTTTTTATTTTAAGTAAGTTTTTGTACATAAAAAGGGGTTTTGTCGTAAAAATCTTAGGTTCCTTTGCTCACCTCAAGTTTATTTGACCATTTTTTATAATAAACACACAGAATCTACAAAAATATTACAAAAGATTCCAAAAGAAATCAGTGAAAACCTGTTTTTTTGTTGCAATTGCATTATTTTCTTATTTTAAGTAAGTTTTTGTACATAAAAAGGGGTTTTGTCGTAAAAATCTTAGGTTCCTTTGCTCACCTCAAGTTTATTTGACCATTTTTTCTAATAAACCCACAGAATCTACAAAAATATTACAAAAGATTCCAAAAGAAATTAGTGAAAGTCTATTTTTTGATGTTTTTTAAGAGAAATACTCATTTTCACAAAAAATTTTATCGACATAAATTACTCCTTGAGCTAAAAAACATAGGTATTCATGGTTGTTTTTTTTGATTCAAATGAACATTTTCTTTAATATTTCGACAAAATCTACAAAAATATTACAAAAGATTCGAAAAGAAATCAGTGAAAACCTGTTTTTTTGTTGCAATTGCATTATTTTCTTATTTTAAGTAAGTTTTTGTACATAAAAAGGGGTTTTGTCGTAAAAATCTTAGGTTCCTTTGCTCACCTCAAGTTTATTTGACCATTTTTTCTAATAAACCCACAGAATCTTCAAAAATATTACAAAAGGTTCCAAAGGAAATCAGTGAAAAGCTGATTTTTTGTTGCAGTTGCATTATTTTCAAATTTTAAGTAAGTTTTTGAACATAAGAAGTGGTTTTCTCGTAAAAATCTTAGGCTCCTTTGCTCACCTCAAGTTTATTTGACCATTTTTTCTGATAAACCCACAGAATCTACTAAATTATTTCAAAAGATTCCAAAAGAAATAAGTGAAAATCTACTTTTTGATTTTTTTTAAGAGAATTACTCATTTTCACAAAAAAATTTTATCGACACAAATTACTCCTTGAGCTAAAAAACAACGGTATTCATAGTTGTTTTTGATTCAAATGAACATTTTCTTTAATATTTCGACAAAATCTACAAAAATATTACAGAAGATTCCATAAGAATTCAGTGAAAACCTGTTTTTTTGTTGCAATTGCATTATTTTCTTATTTTAAGAAAGTTTTTGTACATAAAAAGGTGTTTTGTCGTAAAAATCTTAGGTTTTTTTGCTCATCTCAAGTTTATTTGACCATTTTTTCTAATAAAACCACAGAATCTACAAAAATATTACAAAAGATTTTAAAAGAAATCAGTGAAAACCAGTTTTTTTGTTGCAATTGCATTATTTTCTTATTTTAAGTAAGTTTTTGTACATAAAAAGGGGTTTTGTCGTAAAAATCTTAGATTCCTTTGCTCACCTCAAGTTTATTTGACCTTTTTTTATAATAAACCTACAGAATTTACAAAAATATTACAAAAGATTCCAAAAGAAATCAGTGAAAGTCTATTTTTTGATTTTTTTTAACAGAATTACTCATTTTCACAAAAAATTTTATCGACATAAATTACTCCTTGAGCTAAAAAACTTAGGTATACATAGTTGTTTTTAATTCGAATGAACATTTTCTTTAATATTTCGACAAAATCTACAAAAATATTACAAAAGATTCCAAAAGAAATCAGTGAAAACCTGTTTTTTTGTTGCAATTGCATTATTTTCTTATTTTAAGTAAGTTTTTGTACATAAAAAGGGGTTTTGTCGTAAAAATCTTAAGTTCCTTTGCTCACCTCAAGTTTATTTGACCATTTTTTCTAATAAACCCACAGAATCTACAAAAATATTACAAAAGATTCCAAAATAAATCAGTGAAAACCTGATTTTTTGTTGCAATTGCGTTATTTTCTTCTTTTGAGTAAGTTTTTGTACATAAAAAGGGGTTTTGTCGTAAAAATCTTAGGTTCCTTTGCTTACCTCATGTTTATTTGACCATTTTTTCTAATAAACCCACAGAATCTACAAAAATATTACAATAGATTTCAAAGGAAATCAGTGAAAACCTGATTTTTTGTTGCAATTGCATTATTTTTTATTTTAAGTAAGTTTTTGAACATAAAAAGTAGTTTTGTCGTAAAATTTCTAGGTTCGTTTGCTCACCTCAAGTTTTTTTGACCATTTTTTCTAATAAACCCACAGAATCTACAAAAATATTACAAAAGATTTCAAAAGAAATCAGTGAAAACCTGATTTTTTGTTGCAATTGCATTATTTTTATATTTCAAGTAAGTTTTTGAACATAAAAAGGGGTTTTGTCGTAAAAATCTTAGATTCCTTTGCTCACCTCAAGTTTACTTGACCATTTTTTCTAATAAACCAACAGAATCTACAAAAATATTACAAGAGATTCCTAAAGAAATCAGTGAAAACCTGATTTTTTAATGCAATGGCATTATTTTCATATTTTAAGTAAGTTTTTGTACATAAAAAGGGGTTTTGTCGTAAAAACTTAGGTTCCTTTGCTCACCTTAAGTTTATTTGACCATTTTATCTAATAAACCCATAGAATCTAGAAAAATATTACAAAAGATACCAAAAGAAATTAGTGAAATTTTTTTTTTGATTTTTTCTAACAGAATTACTCATTTTCACAAA
>NC_088932.1:26447500-26582500 GCF_038396675.1 Hydra vulgaris | reverse complement strand
ACGATACAGGCCTAGTAGGTTGCAAAAAAGTCATATCCCTAATATATATATATATATATATATATATATATATATATATATAGTGTATATATATATATATATATATATATATATATATATATATATATATAGGCCTCGTATATAGGTATAAATATATATGTATATATATATATATATATACATATATATATATATATATATATATATATATATATATATATATATATATATATATATATAATATATATATATATATAGGCCTCGACGGGAAGCAAAAGCTTCAACTCTCGCTCCTACTACACTAAAATGTTTTACAGGAGCAATTTACGACTCTTGCAAATGTATAATTTTTTTCTCTTAAAAGTATAAATATCATTGTGACTAAAATGAAAAACACAATGTAATTTTTATAAAAAAAATTGATTTCACAATAAACTGCTTTTTAAAAAACTTTAGCTAAACTTTTTTTAATCAAGGATTTTTTTAACAACCTTGTATTTATGCTAAGAGATATGCAAATTTGTATTGTGCTGTTTTATTTTTTCTTTATTAAAGTTTTTTAATAAAATTTTGTTAAGTTGTGCAACTTATGGTATGAAATATTTTCATTATAAAATAGAGGTATTGTTGAACTGTTGTACAACATTTCTATAATTATTGAAAAAAAAGAAAAAGAAAATTAAAAGGGGACTAATTGAAATGCATATGTTTTTGATTAGATTGGACTAACTGATAAATATAAAATGATTACACTGTAAATTATATTAATAAAATATAAAATTATTACATTTTAAATTATTGAATAATTATTTTTATTCTATGTTATGAATTATATATTTTATATATTAATAAGAAATAATAATAATATATTAATATTTTATATAATAATTACTTTAATATATTAATTACTTTTATTGTGGAATTGTATTCTTAAAAAACTTGCATTTTATTACAATAAGAAAATATAAAATACTTTTTAGAAGCAGAAAAATTTTTATTGCCCTTTGTCAAATTTTTTATCAAACTAAGTAATGTTATTAATAAATAAGTAATGTTGTTAATAAATAAATGGATACCTATTGTGAAAACCCAAAAACAATGCTCGCCAATAAAAAATTTTTACAGCGTAATAAATGACACTTCTTATGTATATACTCTTGTAATATTAACGATACAAACATATGCTTGTTACAAGTATAAAACCAAATTTTGTTTCAATAAACAATTTTTAATTAATAAATAGCTTTGGCTATTTACCAAAACCTCTTAAAAAAACCTCCTGTAAAAAGCTGTTTAAAGGAGCAGTTCTCGTCGCTTGCTATTTCATTTTTTTCATTTTTGCTTTTTTCTGCTCACGCGCTCATTTACTCCCGACGAGGCCTGTATATATATACATATATATACAGGCCTTGTTTTAAATAAAAAAATATATTATTATGATCCTTGCTTCAAACTTAAAAAATCAATCATTACAATAAAATAAAAACAAAATAAAAATAAACTTTTAAGTTTATTTGAGTTTTTTTCAAATAAATAAATAAGTAAATATGGCTTATATCAAACATAATTGTCATTCAAACTTTTGTAAAAAATATTTTTACATAAAGGTCATTCAAAAGTTAATGTGACATTTTTTAAAATTAATTACTTCTTTTATCTTACCGCTTATTGAATAATTTAAAAGATAAAAAATGATAAAAATTCGCTTAACCAAAATCTCTTACTGCTGGCATAAAATTGCTTAAGGGTAAATAAATTGCTTTAAATATGCAGTTTGTGGTAAAAAACAGCCTGCGGCTTGTCTATAATTTTAAACTGACAAAACTAAGGTTAGATTATAACAAAAAGCAATAGTTTAATTGAGGAACTAATTAAATTTAATGTTTTTTCAAAAAATCTCAAAAACGCAAATTAAAAGGCTAGAATGTTTTTAAAAACAATGTTTTTATTTTATTTTTCAAAAATAAAAACATTCTGAATGTTTTTATTTTTATCTTTTTACTGTACAACATGCGCAGAGTATTGCTACAAGGACTATCTTATAGCCTGCTGCTACAAGGGAGTGCTGCTACATCGACTATCTTATAGCCTGCTGCTACAAGGGAGTGCTGCTACATCGACTATCTTATAGCCTGCTGCTACAAGGAAATACCGCTACATTGACTGAGGGTAACTTTGGTTAGGGCAGGCAATGAATCAAATAATAATAAAAAAAAACTTTTTCGGTCTTCAATCATTTAACATCTCTAAATACAAAAATGATACTGAACTCTCAAAACATGTATGGAAGTTAAAAGAAGCTAATTTAGTTCCTATAGTTAAGTGGAAAATTCTCAGGCAATGTAAAGCATATAATCCAACATCCAAATCTTGGGAATTATGTCTCACCGAAAAAAATGAAATTCTATATTATAAAAATACTAATTTATTGAATAAAAGGAGTGAGATTGTTTCTAAGTGTAGACATAGAAACAGATTCCTTCTTTCCCAATATGACACTGATGATTAAAAAAGATGTTTTTCCATATTATTATTATTGCTATTATTATTATTATTATCATTATTTGACATCAGAACTCATTCCATATATATACATATATATATATATATATTTGTGTGTGTATATCTATATATATATATATATATATATATATATATATATATATATATATATATATATATATATATATTAGGGTGTTAGACAGAAAAAAAATTAATAGAGAGTTTTAGCGAAATTGGGAATTTAGGTGCGGCTAAAAAAAAAAGAAGGACATTCCATTCTGACATTTAAAAAAGAACATACAATACTTTAGATACAATTAAGTGTCAATTAAAATTTTCTATTTTTGCTGGGTTATTCATAGGAATATTTTTCTGTTTTATTTTTCAGGAATATTTTTATATTTTATCAATGTTTAATTATAATTATTTAAGTTGTTTCATTTTTAGCAATTTTCGTCAGGTTTCATTTTTAACCCTTGTGTGCACAACCGGGTACCCGGGTGCCCACTACAGCACATTTTTTAATGTAAATAAGTTTGTAGATAAAATTTTACTCTGGGCATTTAGATATGCATTATATGGCTCAAATTTAACATAGTTGTGCATAAAAAATACCAGAAACAAAAAAATTTCCTAAAATAATTAAGTTTGAAGTGAACATGCTTTGTGGACGCAACCAGGTACCCTGGTACCCGCAATAAGAAATCTCAAGATTGGTTGAACTTAAAAACTCAGTTATCAATTTGCTACATTTTTCTAAATAAAATATAAAGTTTATAAAAAAAGTTAACAAAAAAACACCCATATATTACATTCAACACATTTAACAAACCCAAATGAATGTTTGTCACACACAGGATTATTGCATTGAGAGCAACTCTTTCTTGTTTTTCTTCTCTTCTTTGTAGGCTGTTGGTAACAAATATGGCAAGAACCAGTAATTTTTTTTCTTCCAGATGAATCTCTTTCAACTGATGTAATTAAAACTTGATCAACTAAAACACTTTGCTGTCCAATCACACTTTCAATAGCAATCTTAGTATTGTAATGCCTTCTTACCTGCAAATTTTGATACCGAATGTTTATCATTGGTTTAGCAAGCTCTTCACTTAATTGGCGCATAAACAACCTTCGCTGATTGGTTTTTTTTTAAATCATCTTATTATTTTCATAACAAATCAAATACCATGCAAGTGTACTGATGTCTAACATGTTAAAAAATATTAACAGTGACCATCTTAAAGTGCGACGTTGTGTAGTGTATCTACTTATCATTTGGTCCATGGTATCAACTCCTGTTTTGCATTTGTTATAATAAGTAATAATGTGTGGCTTTTTTTTTTAGATCCTCATTTACAGCAATATCAGAGTGCATTGTTGATAAAAGAATTACTGATTTATTTTTTTTTGGTATGTAAAAGCACATTGTTATGTTTTCATGGAAGGCAAATATAGATGAGTATAATTCTCTTGATTTATTTGGACCCATTATCGGTGGAATGTATGGTTTGTTTTTCTTTAATGTGCCAACTATAGTCAAGTTCCATGAGAGCAATTGTTGAGCAAGAGATAAACTAGTAAAAAAATTATCCATGCAAATATTTCTCCCACTGCCTTTGTACGCAACTGTGAGTTCTTTAACAACTCTTTCATCTTGGTTTTTTTCTCGTATATGACCAGTTTTCCCAGTGTAAATGATACCATTAAGAGGAAAAGCATTTTCAGCATTACAAACCCACCATATTTTAATGCCATATTTGGCTGGTTTTGAGAGAATGTACTGAGTAAACTTTGTACAACCACGAAAAGGATAAAGTTGTTTATCTACTGTTATTTTTTCTGTTGGCTTGTAGATTTGCGATAAATTTTTGTTAAGCATTGTCCAGATATCACGAATTGGAGCTGCTTTATCTGTTATTTTGCGCTGCTTGCGATCATCAAATCTAATAAAACGCATAATGTTTCGAAACCAATTGATTCTCGACCATTGTTGCTCGAATAGTGGGTATGAGCTAGAATGCCACATATCACTAACGTGGTCAGTATAAGAGTTATTTACACCAGAACAAATCAAAATAGCCATAAAAGAGTATATTTGCTGAACTATAACTTCCATTCTCTTTTAGAATCTGAATTGAGAATGAGCGATGAGTATACTGAGAATGCTTTTTTATTTGTATGTCGAGTAGCAATATCTGCCATTTCCACAGTAAATATCTTTAAGAAAATGTCACTAATCGAGAGTGTTTCGGTGCTCTTACTAGGACCACTTCGCTGACGCACTATGTTTCAGAATGGGGTTTTATTTTGTTGAGAAGGGATTTTATTCCATACAATTCCTTTAGCTATGTAAGTACTCTGTAATTCTGCTAAAATTAAGAAGAAACATTTATTTCATAAACATAAAATAAAAAAAATAATGACTTTTTATATATCACTTTTATTAACTACCTTCTTGTGCTTCAAATGCTTTTTTATCATTTCTCTCATTGTCACTATTTTCACCTTGGGATGCTTCTATTTCTTCTTCATTTTCTTTGTCTGAAAATAATAAGTTTAAAAAGTAAAATATGGAAATATTTATACTAGTTAATTCAGTGATTAAGATTTGCAAAATGCAGTAAGTTAAGCACCTTCTTCTGCAGATATATCTAATATATATATTTATATATATATGTCTGACTTTATTAAAACTAACCTGAAATATAAACATTATCATCATTATCAGAAACCTCATGCTCTAACATATTGTTAGACACCCAATCACCATCCTCGCCATCAGAGTTATTGCTAGAAATATCACTGTTGGATCCTATCAATGCAACCAAATAGGCCTCTTTTTTTCTACATCACATAATCTGAAATAAAATTATAGTTTTATTATTCAATATTGTGATTCTTTAATAAAATAATACACTAGAATTAAATTTATTTTACCTTTCAAATTCTGCTATTGATAATTCCTCCATAACTCAGTTGTTAATTTTCTATTGTTATCTTAATATTATATTATTCCAGCACTATAGCTTGAATAATAATTGAAAAACTATTTTAAATATAACAATAAACAAAAAAATAATTTAAATTATAGTTTGCATAGAATTTACATTTTAAAGCCTGAAAAAAAAAGTTGGGTAACCCGGTACCCTGGTTGTCTAACAATGATAGTAAATTTGGTTGTGTACACAAGGGTTAAATTGCTTCTTTCCTTTGTTTAATATTGTTGAGAAAAAACTAGAACAAAATACAATTGTTCTAATAAATGAATTAATAAATTTATTTATTGAAACTTTGGTTTATTTTAACTGCGTAAATCGCTTTTAAATACAGTTTTAAAAGGTTTAAAGGATTAGTTACATATATTGCCTTCTTTTATTTTTATTTTCATTTTTAAATTATAAATATAAAAAAAATGCTAAATAGTATTTAATTTTTAACAAAACATTTTTGACGATTTCCAAGATCTTCTTGTAACTTTTTAATTTGCTAAAACAACTTTTTAACGACAGTCGATAAAAAAAACTATACATTTTACTTAGGAATGCCAGAATTTTACGGCTTTTACGAAGAAAAACACTAAAAAAAAAATTATTACAGGTTTATAAAATCCGTAAAATTGTAATTTTTGTAAAATCCAGACGTTTGACAACCCTAATTATATGGAAAGATTTCGAATATTTCAGATTTAAAATACTTAGTATTTTAAAACTAAAAATTATAAAATAGTTAAAAAAAAATTTTAACTTTCTTACATAGGCAATCGTATTATTGTTCATCATATTTTATATTACAATTTTTATCATAAGATAAATTAAAATAGTAAAAAACTTATTTAAATTGATAGCTTTTAAATGAAAGTTAAATTAAAGTTTTCGAAATTTTAATAACCTTTTATTGAAAAATTGGTTGGCTCGCTAATTTCCGTCAAATATAATTCTACTTTTATTTAAATACTTGGTGTAGTTAAGGCGATTTACAAATTATTCGAACTTATTTATTTGAAATTGGCATGACTATATAGGCGTATTATGTCCAAACAAAAGCTTTAGATGTTGTTTTTTTTTTCGCTTCAGGTTTTTTTAATATTTGAAGAATTTTTTTCTTTTTTACATAATTTTCTAATCCTTTTTACTACCCCTAATTGTGAATACAAAGAATACCATTTTGGAGCCTTTAGATCACTTTCGCTCATCGAAGTTAACATGAATTTAGTTAAAATCTTTTGAAAAAGTGCCTTAATTTACTATAGATCCTAGTTCTAATTGGTTCTGACCTATTAGCTTTATATAGTTGTCAAAATACAATATTTCTATCAATTTTTACAAAAAATACAAGAATTCCGACCAAAAAAGAACTTGCAATCAAGAAAAAGTTTAATAATAATAATTACAATAAACGTTTTAAGTTTTTAATCTATGATGTTCATATTACCTAAAAATCGTATTTATTTAAAATCTTATACAAATTTGGACAAGCGAATTAGGATTTTAAGAAGATTTTAAAAAAAAAATTAATCTGCGGTCTGGGTTTTTTCGCTTCAAACATTTATATTTTATGATACCGCAAAATTTATCATTTTATTTTTTCTGTCTTTTCATGATTCACAGACCTGATCATTTAACGGAAATATGTAGTAGTCAACAAAATATCATACAGACGCTACAGTATTTTAAAATTGCCTTAACTACGCCGAGTAAGTAACAAAGATATTTAAGGGGCAGATCGATTTTTTTCAATTTACAAATATACATTAAATATCTACGTAAATTTTGAATTTGTAAATTAATAAAAAATTAATTATTGTAATTATTGTAAACATTGGTTAATAATTAATAATATTATAATATTATTTAATTATCTTCTTTTATGTTTTAAGCAAATATAACATACAATACGTTTTATTGCAAGTTTTGATTTTTTGTTGTTGTTGTTATTTTCGGTTTACTTTACCAGCTAATTTATTTTACCAAAATTATTAATAAATCTTTTAATATAAAAACCTTAATAACTTATTTTATATTATAATATTTATTATTATGCAAATTTTATTTGTAACTTTCCTAAATTAAGATAAAAAGCAAGAATGTAAATAAAGAGTTTTTGAATAACAAAATAAATTAATAAAATAATTTATTAAACGCATTGAACAATTTTAACTGGAGAATAACTGACGTCAATTAAAAATTAAAAACATTTTTTTTAACTTTTGAATAAATGATCTTGCTTGTTAATGACGACACTTTTTTTTTCACATTAAAAAATCGATCTTAATTCTTAATTGATTAACTTAATTCATTTCCTTGTCGCGCGTACTAATTGCGTTTTTTACTAGTCTAGCGCAACAATTTAAATCTGAGACTGATTAAATTTTTTTTTTACCACGATCTTACAAACCTTTGGGAATTTTAAACCAATTGGGAAATCGCGTTATACGCGGCGCCATCAGGCTGGCTAACACCCTGTATGTATGTATGTATGTATGTATGTATGTATGTATGTATGTATGTATGTATGTATGTATGTATGTATGTATGTATGTATGTATGTATGTATATATATATATATATATATATTTATATATATATATATATATATATATATATATATATATATCAAACACTATACAACATATATATTAGGTATTATTATAAACATTATGTAAAACAAATTGTTGAGAACAAAGATTTTTATCGTTATTGAGACAAAATAATCATACTTCTTCCTGAGGGTGAGGATTATCAGATGACCAAACTCGAAGTGCTTTACTATGAAGTTTGTTGCGTTTACTAAATGCAATTATTATACAATTATTTTTATTAATATTAATTATTAAATGAAAGTAATAATAAAATAATATTAAATAATGTTAAATATTATTATTATTATTTATTATATAAAATTACATAAAAATTTCGATAATAGAAAATATAGTTACATCCAAGTGCTGACATTTTAAAAATTTTCTATACCTTTATCACAAATCATTAACAAAAAATGCAGAAATTTCTGGAAACTCAAAAGAGTTGAATTTCTAGAATTCCTGAATATACCAGAAAAAAATTATATATGTGTGTAGTGTAACTATATGACATTTTTTGTTTAAGATTAAGTACATTAAATATATAAATATATTATATATTCAAAACTATATATATATAATTATATATATGTGGTAGTGGTGTAGTGGCAGAGCACTCACTTCATAAGCGAGAGGTTCCGAGTTGGATTCCCACCATGCCCCTGGTAGTACCGTGCTCAACTTGCTTCTCCACGCAGCGGCCTTGCTCGTCGACGTTCATATTTTGGAGCTATAGAGTTGGGAGAGGGTTATAACCACAAGTAGCCTCCTCATCTGTGGTGGCCTTGATTGCATAATCAGAATTAATTTAGCGTGAAAATGGAGCTAACATGTTCAAATTGTTGTTAGTCACACTTTATACTGTATAAAATATATATATTTCAAGATAATAACAAAAGAACTTTTGCAAGTTTCATGCAACATAAGTTAACAAAAACATGATAAAATTTCTTTTTTTTTCAAAATTTAGTTTCATCATTTAGAACCTTTTTTTTGTTTTGTTTTATTAAAACAAATCGTTTGTAAATGCTATTAAGTGGGATCATCTATAAAACACATCACCCTAATTTTGTCAATTCTAAATCCCTTCCCTCCTGTCACAAACAATCACATATACCTGAACCCCTCATCCTTCTAAACCGTGATAGCAGTTTTAACGTCAAAAGTATTTTAAAGGATTTTAATGTAAATTCTTTGCAGCATTTTAAATAGTCAACCTAATGAAAATAAGGCAATACGCATAAGAAGTAAGAAGTGTAAGTAAAACTTTGACAAGCCAAAGATTTTCTTATTTAAATGACTCAAATAAGTATTAATAAAGTTGTACTAAAATAATTTTTCAAAGTTGCTCTTTGTCTTGCGGAAAAACTGTTTTCGATTTGATTACTTTCATAAATGTTATGAAAAATCAATCAGGAAGAAAGGCACCAGTTTTTAAAAATTTCCATTGTTAATTATTTTTAATGTTCAATACTTTTGCAATTTTTTTTTTACATAATTCTAACTCTTAATAATAGATACAAAAAATCAGCAATAATATTCACTCGGTAATGTAGGTGATGTAACATAAGTTAAATATATATTATCAAAAAAAAACAGTTTATTTCTTTAGCCGGTCACATCTGAAAATTTTTTAGATATTTTTTAAACTGGTATAGAATTTTCAACATCTAGTGAATGTTTTTAATACAAACCGGCTAACTGATTTGCAGAAATCTCCCAAAAAATTAATTAAAAGTAATTAAATTAATCTACTATAGCATATATATGTAACAAAATGTTATCATATTTTTGTTACTTTAATTAAGTATGCATAATCAGAAAAAGAAGAAAAAAATGAAGAATAATGAAAGAAAAGATTGCTGCCTCATGCCATCCACTGCAAGTCAGGCTATTTGTCAGTTGATGTATGTACTAAAGCCCCGGCAGCAGGCTATTTCGGTATGACGTCAGAATACTCACCTAAACCAGCAGTAAAAGATATATAGAGTACATTAAGGGGGTTTTAGCATATATTTTATAAAATATATGCTGAGTACCCTTTTAATGTATTCTATATGATAAAAAGCACTGGTTTTTAAAAATTTTAAATAAAAAATATTTTTATGGGTGCAAATGCAAAATATTTAATGCATGCAAATTAACACCTGTTTTGGAAAAAAAGCAAAAACTTTATAATAAACACCTTTTTTTTAAACCAATATTAAACACTTTTTTATTTAAGATCATATCAAAAGTTTATAACAATAATAATTGCTTTTATGTTTATTATTATATGTTGCTAAGATATGTTTAAGTCAATTATTTAGACAAAGGAACTAAAATCAGGATATTTTCTGGTTAATTTATTTTCTGTGCCATGTATTTGATGCTGAATATATGTTTAAGTTTAAAGATAAAGTAAATAAAATTAATAAAACCTGTCTTAACTTGAAATCACTAAAATTATGTTACCAAAATTATTAGTAAATGTCTTCAAGTCAGTTATTACTTATAGACTGATAAGATAGTTCTTTAAAAGCTGCACTAAACAAATGACAGTGAAGTGTTGCTTTTAGAAATTTTTTTATCTTTTAATTTATAATGGCAAAACGGTCACAGTTAACATTAGATAAATAAAGTGCAATTCGCACACTTAGGGGAGAAGGATATAGTTCAAGGAAAAACTCCAAAAAACTCGATATTTCTGAACAATGGATCATTATATATTAAAATGCAACAAGAAACAAACAGTAATCAAAACAGAAAACATAGTGGGAGACCAAAAATAGAAAAGCAGAAGATCAATTTATAAAAGTAACTTTAAAGCAAAATTGTTGGTTAACAACCCCTAAAATACAGCGAAATTTAATATATATATATATATATATATATATATATATATATATATATATATATATATATATATATATATATATATATATATATTTCAGCCCTTGGAATTAGGATCGGCATTCAGCAATGTTGACCTATTTGCCGACCTAGAAGTGTTTGAAGTTGGCAAAAAATCGCTACATTTGTTTCTGTTTTATAGTAAAACATTTTGTTTCTCTGCCGACCTCAATCTGTTTGAGGTCAGCATCGATAAATTATTACTGACCTTATTTTTCCTAAATCTGAGGGCTGAGCTGTATATATACAGTAGAATCTCTCTAATTCGAATTCGATGGGGAAAAATAAAAGTTCGATTTAGAGAGATTTTCGAATTATAGAAAGTTAATTTCTCATAAACGCATTTCACGGTGACTTTGCATTTAATCGAATTATGGAGGTTTTCGAATTAAGGAGATTCGAATTAGAGAGATTGTACTGTATATGCATGTATGTATGTATGTGTGTGTGCATATATATATATATATATATATATATATATATATATATATATATATATATATATAAATATATTTATATATATTTATATATAATATATAAATATATATATATATATATATATATATATATATATATATATATACACATACACATATATAAAACATAACATATATAAACTCAGGCCTTGTTTTAAATTGTTACACGTAGAGCGATTTACATACACCTTAAGCGATTTTATATGAAAGCAGTAAGCGATTTTGGTTAAGCTAATTTTAACAATTTTTTAACTTTTAAATTATTCTATAAGTGGAAAGATAAAAGAAGTAATTAATTTAAAAAAAAAGCATATTAGCTTTTGAATGACGTTTATGTAAAAAAAATTGTTACAAAGTTTGAATGACAACTATAGATGTAAATGCTATTTACTAATAAAAAAAACTCAAATAAAATTAAAAATTTATTTTTATTTTGTTTTAATTTTATGGTAATGATTTATTATTTTGCTTAGAAAATGCTAATACTTTACGCTTGGAGCAAGATAATAATAATATAATTAAATTGATAAAAAATATATCATTTAATTTGAAACTAATTTAACAAAAATTTATAATTTTATTCTGATAAAAAAAATAGATAACTCAATTTAGATTTAAAAAATATGAAACTTATTTTAATTTAAAATAAAAATTTAACTTTCTTAAAATTAAAGTTAATGCTTGGCTTTAACTTAACTGTCAAATTTATTCAAAAATATTACTAACTATTGTTCCATATTTAAATTTCATTCGTTCTTAAAAAAATATTAGCACATTTTTATTGCAATTATTTTTTGGTTTTCCTTCCTGGACATTTTTTTTTTACTCTAAATTGAACTTTTTTTTTTGTATCTTCGCTTCCAACAAGGCTGCAAGCAACCACTATAAGAGTTGGAAGTTACCGGAAGTAAAAAGATGAAGTTTGTAGAGCAAGATCATGATTGACAGACAACTTCAAAGATTGCAAATTATATGAATCAGGAAAGATAACTATAAGAGTTGGAAGTTACCGGAAGTAAAAAGATGAAGTTTGTAGAGCAAGATCATGATTGACAGACAACTTCAAAGATTGCAAATTATATGAATCAGGAAAGCAAGATGAAGAAAGCGAAGAAAAAGCAAGACGAAGGAAGCAAGATGAAGGAAGCAAGATGAAGGAAAAAAACTAGACGAATAAGAGTTTTTGGAGCACTTAGGAACAGTCACAGAAAAAGGATGAGATTTAATTAAATAAAGAGTAACACAAGAATGAATTTTAGTAGATGGCACAAGAGATGCTGGCTCTTTGGAATGCCCATTATAGTATTTATAGAAAAGAGAAAGAGAAGCAACATTACAACGATGTAATAATGGTTGTCTCCAACAATGTAATAATGAGTCGGCTCCAAGAGCATGTCCAACTATGTTTACAATGTGTTTTTACCCCTCGGCATCATAAGAAGATCCGCCCCAGAAATGGAAACAGTATTCCATACAAGGCCGGATTTGAGATTTATAGAGATAGAGAATAGAATCCGGAGTAAAAAAGTGTAGAGCTCATTGTAGAGGATTGGCAGAAAAAAATGAGTTTTATCTGAACTCAAGTTCACCAGCCGCTGAGCCACATGCTGTAGCAGATCCTAAGATCCTTTTCAAGCTCAGATGCCCCCTCCATGCAATCAGTAAGTGTTGGCTTCTTATCATAACAAGAATAAATGGTAGTGTCATCATAAAAAGAGTATAGGGCCAAGGATTGAATTTTGAGGAACCCCTGAAGTTACAGGATATGAAGACTGTCCATTGAGGACAACTTATAGGAGGCCTTCTTCAAGACAGTAGCCAGATGCGTTTAACATCTGCCCAAGATGAGTATTTTTATCAAGACACCATCTTTAGCCATTACTCAACCAAGAGCCTCAAGGCAGGGGGTGTTTTAAGCCAGAGTTGACTTTTCCTAGCCTTTGCCTAAAAAAGCGTATCCTACAAGGCAGCAGGACATGAAGCAGATTGTATTGGGTTACATGTTATCAGGACAGGATAACCTGACAGACATTGTATTTCATTAAACATTATATATATATATGTCGTATATTTTATAAATACAAAAATAACTTTATATATACAATAATTGATATATATATTTACAACCCTTAAATTAACAGCTGCATATGCAGCTGCATCAAAAATTTGCACAAAATAAAATATGCATACAAAACTTTTTTTTTTATAACGCAAGTTAAATTGCAACAACTATTTTTTAATAAATAATTATACAACATATAATTTTTAAATTATATGTTGTATAACTATTTATTAAATGATGTTAGAAAAAATAACCATTGCTATCACAACAAAATTGTTAACGATTTTGTTGTGAAAGCAAAGTAAAATAATAAATAAAGCAAAGTAAAATTTTTAATAAATAAAATAAATTAACGTAATTTTTTTATTTGTAACTCGCTAATTTTTTTAAATAAAAAATAAGTTGTAGCCACAATTAAATAAAAGCCACAAATAAATAAAAAATAAGTTGTAGCCACAATTAGGCATTTAAGAATTATTAATTTAAAAGTTCAAAAATTTTACATATTTTATTTCATTAATGGAAACATCAAGAAAAGAAAGAAATTTGTTAATATTAAACAATTTTTAAAATGTAATATTAAATTTAATTATTTAATATTAAAAAAAAAAATAAAAGAAAGTAACATTCCCTTATAGTATTAATAAAAAGAAGTTAAATAAAATTCATCTCGTTTTGCGGTAATAAATATTGTTGCAGTAATTTAAAAAAGTTTATGCCTTTAAAAAAGAAAATAAATAAAAGAGAATTTCATGACTTCAAATTCAAATTAGGCTATTGTGTTAAGCATTTTTTATTTAAAACAAGGCCAGTAATCAGTTGTTATACTGAATAAGGGAGCTGTGAGGGCTTCAATACATACATCAACTGATTAAGGGAGAACATGCAAAGGAGTCGCTGCTACATCAACTGAGGGTTTGGGTTAAGGAAACAGTTTTTTTCCTTACTTCGTTATATCTTTTTTTTTTTTCTCCGAAAAAAGTTGTCATTTTTGATGCAAAAATACATCTATACACTCCATAGTAAAAATACATTTGTACATACATACATACATACATCAGCGCTAGATATGTACGCCAAGAGCGATTTACACGAAGCAACTTTGATATTTTTTAACTTTTAAATTGGTCTATTAAGCGGTAAGATAAAAGAAGTAATTAATTTTACATAAACCATTTTGACGATTATGTAAAAAAGTTTGAATGACAATTATGTTGGATATATGCGCTATTTACTAATGAAAAAACTTAGGCTTTTTTTCATCAAAATATATTGTATACTATATATTTTGTTAAATAATGACATGTTTTAAAATAAAAAATCATTAATAAAATTGTTTATTGCTATTAGTAACAAAAATCAAGTTTGTTCAATTTTTGCTTTGTGTACAAAGTTACTAAATGTTACTTAAAAGAAAACCATAAAAGAAATATGTATAAGTAAATGTTGCGATAAACTTTTTTATGTATCATTTTTTTATTTAGCAAGCCCAAGTATATTTATTTATAAAAGTTTTTATAGCAATAAAAAGAAATTCCTTCAACCTCTATTGAAGAGTAAAAGCAAGTGAATAACAAAAAAGTTATATTTTATATTTTCGCTGTTTATGTTAATTTTATTTTTATTTTGTTTTATGGTAACGATCGATTGTTTTGCTTGATAAGCGCAAATATTGAACGCAAACACGCTTGAAGCAAACCAAAACAAAATATATAATAAAAATAAGGTCTTGCAATGTCATACTTTATATAACATATTTATTTATTCAAAATGTATTTATTTTTAACAGCAGCTTTACATAATTAACAGTTTATGCGCTATTCAAAAAGTGAACAGAAAAATCCTTAAAGCTTAAAAAAAAAATTGATTAAAAAGTTATTTAAACTATTCTTTTAATTTTTGATATGTTAAAGGTGTGTGTAATATTCAGACTTTCCAATAAAGTTAGCACACAAACTGATCTTTACCCGTTTTATTTTTTAGTAGCAGATATATTTACTATTAAAGTTTTGTATTTCCTCAAATATTATTAAATTTTTGGAAAATGCATTTTTTATTTTTTTATTTTTGGAAAGAAAGGATGCAGACAATTAACTGTTATTCTCAACATTTAATTGACACTCTGTTGATGATGACAATGTCTTCTATGAACAGGGCAATAAAATTGTTAAGAAAACTTAAATTTAGATAAATCAAGAATAGAGTATAATTTCCACTTAACACTTTTATTGCGCCAATAAGGAAATTTCCTAATGAAGGTACACATTGCAGACTCCATGAAATTTATAACAAGACACATTTTAATGAAAGTTGTTAATCTTTACTAATGACTATTTATATTTCTATATAAATAAAGACAAACTAGAATACATAAAAAATTTACTTTTCCTATTCTTTGCCAAATTTTTAAAATTAAAATATGGATAGTACTTTGAAAAACAAGAGAGTTCTTTTGAAGACTTTTAATAGATGGGAGTTTGTCAAGGATTTTCAAATTGAAACCATTACAGAAAAAGAAACTATTTATGTAGTTAAAATCATATGTAAATTGTGTGCTCTTCATCGAAGTACTATTTTATTAAGAACTAATGGAGCAGTAAGAGCAGCTGCCTTACGATTTATAAATGGTACAAGTAATATTAAAAAAGATAGCACTAGTAGACATATATCAAGTAGGACTCACCAATATGCTATACAATTGGAAAATGAAGACTTTGACAATAATAAAGAAGGAGCAAAAAATGTAAGGGTTTAATTTAAACTGTTGATGTTTTATTTTAATAACTTCTTCTACTTTCAAGCCATTTCAATTTAAAAGCAAATAAGTTAATAGCAGACCACCGAGAGCGGTCACGCTCTGGGACAGCAACCCTGATTGGTGCCCTTATTAAAATTTTTCGATATTATAGATAAAGGACCTTATTTTATTTTTTTTAAGTTACCTTTTCATTTGGCACCCTTTAAAAAATTGTAAAAATTAAAAGTAATTTAATTTTTACAATTTTTTTTAATAATATTTGTTGTAACTTAGTGAATATGAATCCATAAAAAAAGATATCGTTTAATTGTGACCTTCTGATACAATTTGTTTGCTTAACTTTTTGATTTGCTTCTAAAGTTTATTTTTGATTATTAACTGTTATTTCTTTTTTTTTAAATACTTTAATTTTAAAATGTTTCACACACTCGTAAATTATGCGCAGTTCCTATAGTCTTTGTAGATGGTACATTTCATCATTTAGTAACATGTTACTGATTGACAAAAATGACATAAAAAAAATGTTTTGAATTTATTTTAAATTGTTTTATTTTATTGAAAATTTGTGTGTAAATAACGTTTTAAATAACAAAATGCAGGCAAAATATTTTTTTGAAAAAAAAATTTGATTTTTAACAATAACAATTGCATTATGTAACCTTTCTAAGGGCTGAAGAAGTCATTTTTTTAAGACCCGAATTTAATTGAAAGACAAATTTAGGCTATTTTAAAGAATATTTGCTGCTCTTAGACCAAACTTATACGATGGAATTGAATTTTCTATCAAACTTGTACTGGTTCTATATAAAATGTTAAATGCTATTTTTTTTTTCCTAATTATTTAGTTCGTACAAATTAAATAAACGCCTCAACTATTTTTATATTTCAGGGTGTGGATATTAAAAAATACTTCTTTATGCCAGAAATAAAAATGTTTAAAAGTTAGGTTACCAAACTTGGCAATTTTTACAATATATAGAAATGAAAAGATTTGAAATTCGAAATTTATATGTTCAAGTAACTTACTAACGTAACTTAACAAATAGTTTTTTACTTTTAGTAACTTACTAAAAGTAAAAAACTATTTGGTTATAAATTGTTCCAGCTGTTATATATATTGAATTTAGCATTTACGTTTTACTGTTAAGCAAATTTTGGCGCTGTTATTAACTTATATTCTTTTCAAAAACATAACTAGTAATCGTATTACTGCCATATTCATTATTGTTGATGATGGAGTAACCACTTTAAAAATATTTTAGATGAAATAGAAATGAGCGTTTTATCAATAAAAAAAGATTCGCTTTCCGCTAATTTTTTTGTACCATGAAAAAATGTCTTCACAAGCAAAAAAATAAAATAAATTGATAATATTCGGTAATCAAATTGATAGAGGTTGAACTCTGTTTAAAAATCATTTATATATATATATTAACAGGTGGATTTAAAGAATTTTAAAAAAGCTTTTACAAAAAGCTTTTACTTAAATCTATCGTCACAGAAAGAAATACTCATGATAAATTGCTACCGCAATCTGGTAAAATTGCCTATGAAATGGGGTGCCATCCTACAATGTCTCAATCACATTTTTCTTTTCTGGTAAGATTTAAAACTTTTCTGACATATGAGTGAAATACCATTTTTGCCATTATAACATTTTATTTAACTGTTAGGGTATTATGAGCACCTTAAGCCAAAATTGGAATTTTTTCTAAATTAATTATGCTTAATCCAAAATTTTTTAAATAAACAATTTTTAGGGATCACTACTTATGATCTACTTAGATATTCGGACACCCAAAATACTTTTCTTAAAAACAGAAAGGTTTTAAAAAAGTAGTCTAAGTGCTCATATTACCCCGACCATTTGGTAATACGAGCACTTTAAATTAAGTTTAAAAATTAATATTAAGTATAAAAAATAACAACATAACAATTTGAACTAATTTGTGGAATATAATGAATCGTTATTAACAAAATTTATTATATAAATCATTAAAAAATCAAATTTTAAGCCATTTTTTATTGAAACAAAATTACTTTGTTTTATGTAACAACAACAACAAAAAAAAACAATAACATAGTCTGTTATTTTTTCAATTTTATTAACACAAACCTTGAAAACAATAAAATTACAAATTTTTTGAATTTAACTTAAAGATATTTTGTATTGCTAATATATTAAAAATTTTTGCTATGTTTTGCTTTTATTCAAAAAGCAATCAAAACCACTGCAGTTTTAGGACTTTAAACTAGGTAATTTTAATTAAAAACACTGGGTAATTTGAGCACGTTAGTGTTACACAAAAATGTTTTTTTTTAAAATAAAGTCAAAACTAAGTGTTTAATATAAAACTAAATGTTTGATAACGAATGACGATTTATGCGTAATGCGTAATGATAATATTTTAACAAAAAATTAAATAGCGTTTTAATAAGACGAGAGCTATTTACTAAATATAATTTTACGCAAATTATACTGATTCTTGTTATAACCATATTGTTGTCACAATTCCATATAAAGTTGATTCAAAAATTATAAAGCAACTTTAGCTTCACTGCTTACATGTTAGAAGTTTTTGGGTATGCTCATAATAACCAAGGTGCTCATGTTACCCTAATCTACCCTATTTGTTTTATTTTTCTACCTGTATATGCTTACAAGTTCTATTTTTTTAATGGATGCGTTTAATATTTTTATTTAAGGTGAAGTGTGCAAAATTACCTGGCGCAAGCTTAATTAAACGAAATGAGAATAGTCATACTGGAAGAAAAATGATTAAATGTTGTGCTGACTCAGTAGGTGAAAAATGTGTTGAAAACCTTTATACGGTACAACTTTTTTTCTATTCTTAGTGACGGTAGTCAAGCAAAAAAAACGGGCAAAGAAAAAGAACTGGTTTTAGTTCAAACGGAAAGAAATAGTATACCGATCTATATGGTCACAGAGTTGCTGGACATATCACTCTTCAGTGGCAGTGACTCAAACTCAGTAACTAATGGTATAAACAGCATATTTGAATCAGATGCATCATTATTTAAAATAAGATCTTAACATTATACTAACAAAGTGATATGTGTAACTGCAGATGGTGCAAATGTAAATTTTGGTGTACATAACGGTGTATTGACACAATTGCACCAGAGTCGCCCATGGTTGATAAAAATCCATTGCATTAATCATAGGGTTGAATTGGCAGTAAAAGAAGCATTTAAAGAAATCCCTGATTTTACAAAAATTGATGACTTTTATATCGCTAACTACTATCTATTAAGGAACTCTGGTAAATTAAAAGCGGAAGTTGAAGCAGCCTCAAAATGCCTTGGTATAACACACCACAATTTACCAAAAATTATAGGAACAAGGTTTGTTGGACATAGGAGGAAAGGAGTTTGTAGTCTGTAAAAAACATGTAGTTATTTTTATTTAATCTCGTCAAAAAATCAATTATATATATATATATATATATATATATATATATATATATATATATATATATATATATATATATATATACATATATATATATATATATATATATTGATTGCCTGCTAAATCAAAACTCTTAATCGATGTTGCAGTCAAAAAATCAATTATATATATATATATATATATATATATATATATATATATATATATATATATATATATATATATATATATATATATATATATATATATATTGATTGCCTGCTAAATCAAAACTCTTAATCGATGTTCCTCAGTATTCCTCGCTTCCAATCAGTATTCCTCGCTTGTTTTACCTATTTGTCAGTCAATGTATGTAAACAGTAAAAAAAAAAAAAAGACTTTCATGGTCGGCATTTGGCAATGCAGTCTATATATATTGAACAATATTTATTAATATTTTTAAATAAAATTGGCAGTTAAGTTCTACTCAAACATAAACTTTGTTTTTTTATTATCTATATATATATATATATATATATATATATATATATATATATATATATATATATATATATATATATATATATATATATATATATATATATATATATATATATATATAGTTTGTTGCATTTGGGAAGCACTTAAGGAAAAAAATGATTCTTACGCCAACACATACGTCACTATTAATTACTTTTGACTTTCGCCCAACATTTGTGCGTTGAACAAAAGTCAAAACCATTAATTTAATTACAAATCAATCCTTTTTTAAAAAAACCACAAAAACGCAAATTTAATTGACCAGAATGTTTTTATAAATATTCTGAATGTTTTTAACAATATAAACAATGTTTTTATTTTTATTTTTTTTAATAAAATGTTTTTATTTTTAATTTTTTTAGTAAAATGTTTTTATTTTATTTTTTTTACTGTAAATCATGCGCGGAGTGTTGCTACATCGACTATCTTATAGCCTGACTTGCAACGGAGTGCTGCTACATTGACTGACAAATAGCATGACTCGCAAGGGAGTACTGCTATATCGACTGACAAATAGCCTGACTCACAATGGAGTGCTGCTACACTTACTATCTTTTAGCCTGACCCGCCAGGGAGTGCTGTTACATCGACTTAAGATTTGGTTGGGGCAGGCAGTCTATCAATTAATAAATAAAAAAATTCCGGTCTTGCATTTTAGTTTTTACTTTTTGTCAACAAAATATGGAAAAAACTTTCGGACAACATATAAGAGTTCTATATATATATATATAAATATATTTATATATATATATTTTTTGTTATTCACCTCCTCAAGACCGAGAAGGCCACTAAAGATGAGGAGGCTACTTATTAGTGGTTATAACCCTCTCTTGTGTCATTTATATCGTTTGTTTCAATTATTTGATCAAAGTCAAATAATTGTTAGATATTCTCTATGCTTTTGCATATATTTTGCGAGAGAACTCTCAATAATTTCATTATAATCTTCAACCGACCAAAGACTATGGTTTCCAAGAATTTCAACACAATCAGCAAGTGCCTCGTGACTCAAAGAAAGTCTTTTATCTGATAAAATATTTGTGACAGTGTTAAATGTCCTTTCAACTTGTGAATTCGATCCAGATATACTCATATATATATATATATATATATATATATATATATATATATATATATATATATATATATATTTTTTTTTTTTTTTTTTTACTGTTTACATACAATGACTGACAAATAGGTAAAACAAGTATATATATATATATATATATATATATATATATATATATATAAAATATATATATATACACTACCGTGCAAAAGTCTCCGCTCATTTGTAATATTTCAATAAAGTAACAAAAGTTTGCAAGAAAATTGCGTTTATTTTTAATTGTTTATTTAACAACGAATTAGACAGTAAATACAATACATTTTAGGATGATTTTAAATATATAAAATCAATAAAATGTTAATATACAAAGTTGTGAATGTTAAATTTTATTTTCATCAATATGAGACCCCTTGGAGCGTATAACAGCAGCACATAATCTTGGCATTCGGGCTAATAATTTATTCATGGTTTCCGCTGTTATCTCATTCCAAGCTTTTTGCAAACGTTCCCATAGCATTTGCTGATTAATAAAAGATGTTTCACCTGCTTCTCTGATCTTCCGATCCAGTTCATCCCACAACTTTTCGATGGGTGATAGATCTGGTGATTGAGGAGGCCAAGTCATAATTTTGCAAACTTTTCCCCTTTCTTTTAGTTTCAAATAATTTTTGCATAATCCAGATGCAAGTTATGGATCGTTGTCCTGCTGCATGATGAATCCTTTCCCAATTATACGAATACCAGATGGAATCGCGTGCTTAACCAAAATATTATGGTACATGTGTTTATCCATGGTAGATGTGATTTTAACTAAATCTCCAGTTAACCCATTGCCAAAACATCCCCAAAGCATAATATTACCACCTCCATGTTTTACAGTACTTTGTATACATTGAGGAAGCACTCTTTCATTAGGTAAACGCCTAACATGCACGCGACGTCGGGTACCAAAAAGTTCGAACCTACTCTCGTCTGTCCATAGAACTTTCTTCCAATCTTCTAATCCCCAATTTTTATGCATTTTTGCCCATTCCAATCTTTTCTTCTTATTTACTGCCCTCAACAAAGGTTTACGTGCAGCAACGCATCCAATTAAGTTGACTGATCTTAGTCTTCTTTTTACAGTATCAGTTGATACTGGCTTTACCCTTGTTTTGTTGAGTTCTGCTGTTAAAATTGTGGCTGGAATTTTTCTATTTCTTTTGCTGGACACAACAATAAACGTATCTTCTTGCTGTGATGCAACTCTTGGTCTTCCAGAACGTGATCTGTCACTGTTGGAACCAATATCATGCAATCGTTGTAGAGCATATCTCACACCTGATTCGGATATTTTTAACCTGGAAGCAATTTTTCTATATGAATAACCTTCTTCACGTAAAATACATATTTTGCCACGAAGTTCTTCACAATATTCTTTCTTTACTTTCACCATTTCTCAAATTCTTTATTAAATTCAAGACATTAAATGCGCACACTAATGCCATTTTCAAGTATAAATATAAACATAAGTCTATTAAAAGCAACCAATTAAAATTACTGAAAACATCCTTACCATGCCGGAAAGTATCATGCTACTGTCAAACCTAAGCTTACAAAAAATATTTTGGTTAAAACTTTTGTGCAGTTTTAAATTTAATAAAGAATACTGAAGAACTTTATATGTATTTTACGTGAAAAAGGTTATTCATATAGAAAAATTTCTGCCATGTTTTTAGCAGCAGAACTCAACAAAACAAAGGTAAACAAAATTATTTGAAACAAAAAGAAAAGGAAAAAGTATGCAAAATTATGATTTGGCCTCATCAACTTTTTATATTAACATTTTATTCTTTTTATATATTTAAAATCATCCTAAAATGTATTGCATTTACTGTTCCTTGCAAATATTACACATGAGCGGAGACTTTTGCACGGTAGTGTATATATATATATATATATACATATATATATATATATATATATATATATATATATATATATATATATATATATATATATATATATATATATATATATATATGTATATATATACAGGCCTTGATCTAAAGCGTTTAGTGTAAAGCAATTTACGTACCCTTAACCGATTTTACATAAGCAGTAAGAGATTTCGGTTAAGCGACTTTTTATCATTTTTTATCTTTTAAATTATTCAATAAGCGGTAAGATAAAAGAAATAATTAATTTTAAAAAAAGTCACATTAACTTTTGAATGACCTTTATGTAAAAATATTTTTACTAAAGTTTGAATGACGATTATGTTTGATATAAACACTATTCAAATAATAAATTTAAATAATAATTTTTTTTTATAAGTAAACATTTACTAATGAAAAAAACTCAAAATTATAAGTTTGTTTTTATTTTGTTCTTATTTTATTGTAATGATATATATATATATATATATATATATATATATATATATATATATATATATATATATATATATATATATATATATATATATACATAATATGATATATATACATAATATATGTATATATATATATATATATATATACATAAAAATATCAGGCCTTGTTTTAAAGCGTTAATTCTTTAAGCAATTTTACGTAAGCAGTAAGCGATTTCGGTTAAGCGACTTTTAATTGTTTTTTAACTTTTTAATTATTTAATAAGCGGTAAGATAAAAAAAGTAATTGATTTTAAAAAGAGTCACATTAAATTTTGAATGATGTTTATGTAAAAATATTTGTTACAAAAGTTTGAATGAATGACAATTATGTTTGACATAAGCCCTATTTACTAATGAAAAAACATCAAATAAAATTAAAAGTTTATTTTTATTGTTTTTATTTTATTCTAATGATTGATTTTTTTAAGCTTGAACCAAAGATCATAAAAGCATAATTTAATTCTTAAAAAAAAAATGATTTAATTTAAAACTAATTTAATAAGAATATATAATTTTATTCTGATAATAAAATTATATATAGATAACATTTAACTCATTAAATATTTCAAATATCATTCAAGTCATTTTGCGGTAATTAATATTATTGCAGTAATTTAAAAAAGTCCTTAAAAATAAAAAGAATTTTATGACGTCAAATATTAAGCTAATGCATTAAGCATTTTTTATTTAAAACAAGGCCTGTATATATATAATAAAATTATTTTATTCATGCTTTATTTTATACTCTATACTTTAATAAAAAATTTTATGAGACAATATGAATATATTAAGCCAAACAAAAGTTTATTTCATAACTAAGAATTAATTTCAGTCTATTAACTCTAAATAAAGAAAAATACCCAAAGTGAGTTGGCCTAAAATTGACTAAAAACACAGTACACACCTTAAGTAGGATTAAAATGTGTGGTATTCGATCTGCACTAGTGCAAAGTTTTTCACATACCTAGCATATATAAGACGTGTAATGACACCACATCTTGAATTTATTTCCGACCAAAACTGATATATGGATGATGTTAAACACAATGAAGTTTAGAAAAGTTAGTTTAGAGAAAAAGGCAAAATAGCTTGGATAATAATAACTCAATAATAAATTTTTTGAAAATGTATGGTTGGTTCCTTTGTGTCTAACACCATCCGTATATATAGAGTGTTACATTGATTTAAAAACTTAGTTTGCAATATAATAAGTTCAGTGCTAAACTAACTAATCACTATTTATGTAATGGCATGTATTTATTAACATTCATATTTACATAAATATGTACATTTTGTGTGTTTTTGTGTTTCCCTTGTTCACTTTAATGTTAACTTTGAACTATGAAATTTTTTTTTTTAAATCAAACCTTATAAAAACCTCTATTGATTCAAGTAGTCGTCCAAATTCATTAGGCTTTTTAGTTGAAAGCTCTTTTCCACACTGTAAAAAAAAATTAAAACTAACATATAGTATTGATAATGAAAGAAAAGCAAATAAATAAAAAATATCTATTTAAAAAAAAAATTGAAACTGCAAATATTTTTTCAATTTTAAATTAAAACAATATTGTAAAAGTTGTATTGATGAAAATGCTGAAAATGCATTACTATCCATGCTCTTCAGCCCTCGGAATTTGGGTCAACATTCAGCAATGCCGACCTAACTGCTAACCAAAAAGTGTTTGGGTGGGAAAAAATTGCGGACCACATTTCTATGTTTTGTGGTAACCCTTTTGTGTCATTTTTTTGCCGACCCCTAAGAATTTATGTTTGGCAATTTATCGCCAACTTCATTCTTAATAATTTTGAGGGCTGAATGGGCATATGTCATTGCAGTGCTATATATGCAGAGGAAAAAGATCTAGCTAGTGCGTAAAAATGAACTCCTGATGTAAAAAGTTGAATTTTTTTCTGGAAGATTGCAAAGTAAATCAGTATTAACAATTAATACATCATCTAGTAATGTTATATACAATCAAAGTAAATCACTATTAACTATTATAACATTATTGTTACATAAAAATAAATAGTTTTGCTTAGTTTGCAGTTGAAAAAATAAATATTTTTTAGGAGAAGTAAATTTTACAATATTATCCAAATAAGTTCAATCCCCACCGCGTACCTGGTAGTACCGCGCTTAATTTGTTTCTCTGCGCAGCAGCCTTGTTTGTCAAGATTTGTGTTTCGGAGTTATAGAGTTGAGAGAGGGTTATAACCACAACTAAGTAGCCTCCTCGCCTGTAGTGGCCTAGTCGCTGTAGTTCTCAGCCCTGGGGAGGTGAATTAACAAAAAAACAAAAAAAGTTTAAAACTAAGTTAATTAAAATTAAATTTAAAGTTTACAGTATTATCTAAAATCACTAAATTATAAAAAAGAAAATTTGAAAAACAATACTATTCACAACCTGGATTAAATGAATAACAAATAAAAAGAGAAAAAGGGGGGGGGGAAGAGAGAAAAAAGAAAAAAAAAAGGAAAAGTCATCAGATCAATGAAAAACAAATGCTTTATCATAAATTCTTATCCTGCAACTACAGGCAAATATCTCATTTAAATATACAAATATATCAATTTAAATTTTGTGTAACGATTCTTTGCTATAAAAGATGTAAAAGAGCCAGTGTTTGCACTTTACACTTGGTCAAAACACCTTGTATTAAACTCTATTGTATTAAACTCAAGAATCAAATGAAGATGAAAATGAAATAGAAATGAAATTTAATGAAGATGGGTAGAAATTTTTCAGATTTGAGTAAAAACAAATACAGGGAAACAGCTAAAGACAAGACAAATTAAAAGGATTTTACTGCATTTTTGAATAAACCACTCAGATAAAGATTTAAGTTTTTGGTACACCAGAAAAGACCAAGACTTAAGTAACCAAAGTTTAGTGTACCAATTGTTGATTTGTTTTAAAGTATTAACTATTGATAAAAATATTACCTGAAAGGGGTCATTTGGTACTTATAAAAAAAGAAAGTCCATACTTTATGGACTAATACAAGGAGGCTGCTGGTCCTCTTGAAGTACCCAATTAATGACCTTCCAACAAACCACCTGCCAACCTTTAGAAACACTCTAGGATACATCCAGTTTCTAAAATCTGCCAACTAAAATATCAAATTTTATAAAAGCACTATAATAAAACGATAAAGTATTTGAATGTTGTTAGCAATGGCTTATTTTATACAATGCATATTTAATTCAATACCCCTTCCAAGTGTAAAAAAACAAGATGCAATGAAGTAAATAAATAACAACAAAACCATTATAATAATTTTTATTTTAAATTTTTAGATCAATAAGATTTCAATAAACTAAGTTGGTCATATCCTGCCCACAGAAACATAACAACAGGGATCTGATCTGCAAAGATAATTCCTGAGAGAATCCTAAACAAAGATGTGTTTTTTCTGCTGTAATAGATGTTTGGAAAAATACAAGGTTTCAAAACTTTAACATCAATGGTTTTAGCATCAGAGATAAGACACTGAAGCTTTATAATAAGTACACATGTAAACTGGAACTAGTGCGTACAAAAGTTTAAACATAAAGTAAGTCAGGATTGTTTTTGTTCTGAAAATGTCAAATAGGAGGTTATTTAGTTTTATCTAATTCAGATAGGAGTTACAGAGGAGTTAAACCACATGTAGAATAAGTATACTAAGTTCAAGAGGATGGAGGAGGGATATAAATATTTTATTCGCTTACTTCAAAAAGGGGGCGGGGACCTATAAATGATGCTGTCACCAATAATATGAAAAAGTAATAATTTTAAAAACACGCTCAATGTACACATAACAAAAGACAAATTAAATAATACAAAAAAGGAAAAACACAAATAGCGGAGTGTCTAACTTTATCTCTTTTTTTTTTTTGTTACTTTACCTTCACAAGGCCGATAAGGCAACTACAGATGACGAGGCTACTTGTCGTTATAACCCTCTCAACTCTAACTACAGGTACTACCAGGAACGTGGTGGGGATCGAACTCGGAACCTCTCACTTATAAAGCGAGCACTCTACCACAACACCACTACCGCATGTGATTATAATTTTAATAAATGGTTTGATATTTACAATAAACATATTTTAGTCAGAATACAGACTTATTTTGCTAAAGAACTAATTAATAACAAGAATATGCATAAATATATAAATATTTAATAATATTTACATATAATATTTAAAATCAAAGTGAATTTAAAAAAAAATCTTTTAACATATAATATTTTAAATATCCATCTCTGAGATGATGTTACAAAGCATGAAAATTTCCATCAAAAACTTAAGAAAAGGGAACAAGAAAAGATATTTTGTTTATATCTTTTATTTTTATTTAATATTTGTTCATTAGTTTAAACTATTTGTAAAACAGTCTTTACCAACTTATTAAAAAGATATTTTTTTTATTTTTGAATTATTTATTTAAAATGCAGTATTAGCCTAATATCTTCATCTTTGAAGTTTTAAAATTCAAAAACAAGGTGCAAATTTTTTTGTTTCTTAGAACATAGCAAAAAATATATGCTGCAACAAAGTCATTGCTAATTTTTGGATTTAAAATCTATTCATGTTATCAAACTGTTAAATAGATAGAAAAACTATTTAAAAAACTATGAAAAATTGTTAAAAACGTAAGAGTAACAAAGTATCAAAACAAACATTTTTTTTCATTTCAAATTTATAAATTTTTTTTTAATTTGTTGGAACCGCATTCATTGTTATTGTTTATCGACAAATTTGTCTTAAAAGGGTTAAATATTTATTAAAAACAACTTTAAAAAAACGAACCCATGGTAAAGATGACAGAATACTGTACACAAACCAATCCGATCGAACCTGAAAAAAATAATTTGTATTATAAACATTATCATAAGATCATAAGATCTTTTGCACACAAACAAAAGTACTCATTAATTTTAAAAAATTCTGTGAAACAACATAACTAGAAAAACTTTAAGAAAAATTTATTATAACTTTTTTTAAAAGTACCTGAGGCACTCCTATTTGTAAAGCAGCATTCATCAAAGTTTCAAGAAAACCAATTAATGATGCTGCAACCAAAAAATTGCAGTTTATCAAATCAGATAAAAACCGCACCTAAAGAAAGTTGTATCTACTAATTGGATTTATTTTGTATTTTTATTCTTTTATTGTCAAAAAGCAATTTGTAAATTTGCAATATTTTAGTACTTTGAAATAATTTTATAATAAGATATCACTAATTTTAATTTTATTATATAAATATTTTATATAAAACAAATAAACAAATACATAGGTTTAACCATATGATACCTATTATATGATTTCTGAAAATTTATAGTTATATTATAATTACATAACAATTTATAACAATATAATCATGATAAATAACTTATAACTAATATGAAAATACAATAAAAATAAAATTACAAACTTGATACAACTATTTTACAATGTTATATGCATTTTTTGATGACCTGTTGTCATTATGCCAGAAATGCCAGATTTCTTCAAAAGTAAGAGACTCAGCAGACTTTTTCAAAAGTAAGAGATTTTGCCAGACTTCTTCAAAAGTGTAAACATGTAAGATTATCAGGAAGACTATTAATATAGATGAAAAACAATACAGGACCACAGATGATATCTTGTAGTATTCCAAAGTTACTTAAAATGAAGGAGAATGTTTTCTGTCAAAGACAACTTTAATACAGCAGTTAGAAAGGAATGAATAATGATTTTAAAAACTTTACCAGATGATATATGATACCATATGAAGTGAGCCTATAGAAAAGACCAGCATGCCGGATTTTATTGAAAGCATTGAGCAGTAGCCCCTACTTCACCGCCTTCATCTTATTCAAAATAGAACCTTTCTGTTATTGCAGTTACCAAGTCACAGTAGAAAGTGTGGATCAAAATCTGTATTAATTAACAGACAGTTGTCAGGTTGTTGGACTCAAGAGGATGTATTAAAAGACCATGGTGATAGTTAGAATGGGCATAAAGACTTTAAGATTTTTTTTAAATGTGTCATGGAAACAAGGTTTAGTTACTTACTAAACCTTACTTACTAAACTAACTTGCAAGACTGACAGAAAAGTTATTTGGACCACAAGATGATGAGTTTAAGTGAGTAATAACTTAAACAACGAAAGCCAGGGAGATTTGGATGTCTAATAGAAGATTAACCTGATCCTTTGGATCAAATCCTTTAACAGGGAGATTGTGGTCCTTAAATTCAATAGATAAACAAAAAAAAAAGTTCTTTGCAAACATTTTTGCCTGAATATAAGGAAAAATAATAATTATAGTGGAAATACATCAGCCTAAGGACCATCATGAAAAAATTCAGGAAGGGGATCCCAGTAAACCTAGTAATAGTGTAATAGGTAATAGTGATAAGTGAAATAAAAGGATGAACCTAGTGCATTTTAAAAAGATGAAAGTGGTTAAAACAACAAGTTAAAAGTTTTATTAAGATTATTTTCAGTTTTTGTTAAGTTTTTGTTTATCAACAGTTTTTGTTTATTAACAGTATTTTCTGAACAACCTGAAAAAGAACAAAACTGAGTGCAAGCCTGGGTCTGAGACAAGACATGAATCAAAGACTGAGAGAAATTGATTAGGGTAATAATATTAGGTGCAGTCAAAAATAACAATGAATGCAGTCATTGAATCAAAATAAAGACCGAAAAGTCTTTTGGAAGAGGTAGAACGATAAATAACAAAAAGAACACAAAAAGAAAGATTTGATTGAGTAAAGTGGTGCTAAACAATATCACAAACCTGAATTCAAACAAATAAATTGATGTACACCTTGGTGTACATCAATTTATTTGTTTGAATTCAGAATTTATCTGTTTGAATCAAGAATGTATATATTTAATTCAACATATACATTCCAATACTATATCAGTAGATGAAAACCATGTAACACAGGTTTTCTATCAATACCAGTCTATTACATAAAGGAGTGCAAAACGGGTTAACATAGATTTTATATCTCATTAACATCTGCCAAAGCAGTAAGTGACCAGGGACCAGGCTCCGGCTAAAAATTAGACTTTTTGCAAACCTGGCCCCAGTCTTGGCAAAATTATAAGATTTAGCAGGAGTTGATAGCCAGGACTAGAAAACAATTTATAATACCTAATATATTATAATTATATGCTTAGATTTACTATTTATTAAATACCGGCATACATTTATATATTTTTTTAAATTTAATTTCCTTCCAACAAGATTGCAAGTAACCACTATTAAGTCATGACTTTAAAATAGGGAACAAGTTAAAATACTAGGAAACAGATAACTGAAGACTTAAGTTGTAAGTTGTATAAAAAAAGAAAACATTTTTTTGATGTTCAAGGAAAAAAACTGAATTAATAAAAGTTTTTATAACATGAAGGAATAGATACAGTAAAAGGATGCAACTTGTTGAATAAAAAGCCAAGCAAGAATGAGTTATAGAGATGATAGCTCATTTGAGCATTGACCATGATTGTATTTGTAGAAAAAAGAAAAAAATTCAATCTTACAACAATGGGAGAGTGGTTCAAGCTTGGCAGATAATGCAGGTCTAATTACATTTACAATGTGATTTTAGACTTTGCCTGAGAGTAAGAGGGTTGTTATTCGTCAATATAGAATGCCAACAACATTACAATATTTTTTTGCAGTAAATAAATGAGTTTTGTTGTCTTACAAAAATTGTGGATTTGAAAGTTCAGATATTAAATCCATAAACCACTGCAAGCCTTAAGCTGTTACAGAAGAGAGATCAGATTTAAAATCGGCTGCTTGTTCTAAACAATTAAAAAGAAAAGATTTTTTGTCAAGACAAGAGTAAAAAGTTGAGTCGTCAGCAAATAGAGCCACTTTAGGTTTTATGAAGATTGTTATTGTAGATAAGAAATGATACAGGAGCAAAGTTAGAACCTAGTAGTCCTTTTGAAGCTATTTGAAATAAAGAGGAGAGCAGGCCTTCAAAAATAACTTTACTACTGCAGCTAGAAAAAAATAATTCCATAACCTCAAAACCGTTATAACAAGAAACTAACAACAAAGACTAATTGTAGGATAGTTGGAAAGGTAAAAGTGTTTTCTAGAGTTTTTAAAAATTGGAACCACTTAGCCCTTTTTAAAAGTTTAGTAAAAATTGAAGAGAGTTCCGGAGAACACTTTTTTAAGACTATGACGGAAATCTTGTCTGGAGCACAAACTGTGGAAGTATTTAGTTGAGAATTACCTTTAGGATTGGAAGCCAGAGTGATTTCAATGTTTAACAATGGGTTAATCTGTTTAACTGTCAGGAAGAGTATGGCCATTATATTCAAGAGTAAAACTAGAGTATAATTTCTTTGCAAAATAACTCTGCTTTATTCTAGGGGAAGTAAAAAGATCAGACCCATGAATTAGAGATTAAATGTTAGACTTTAGTTAATGACATTGTTGAGACTGTTGAAGACTTACCAAAAGTCTCTAAAACCTAACATCTGAGATAAGATACAAGATTTAGTAAACTATGAATAACAGAGCTTAACATCAGATAGGACTTTTTTACATTGGCTTCATGCAATAATAAAAGGACATTAGTTCTTAAGAGAGATGTTCTTATAAAAAAGATGAAAAAAATGATTAATGTTTAATAAAGCAACTGCTCAAGATAGTGAAAAATGTTGAGTAGAATATAGCTTGACTTAAAATTAAAGAAAATTAATAAAATATTCTAAACTTTAATTCCACAAGGAATAAAAGCTTCCAAGATGCATACATATTGTATGCATACATATTAAGAAAATAAACATATACGCTTGCTATTTATTTAGATGCTGGCATACAATATCCTTCCATTGTTATATTGTTATAACTTTAGTATTTGTATGGTGTAGTATTTGCCGAAAGAGAATATGATCAGATGGATGTGCGGTGTGACTTAAGCAAGACAAGAAAAGGAGGTATGATCTTAGACAAATTAGAAAAAACGATGTATCGAATAATGTTAATTAAAAAAGATTAAAGTAATTTAGGTATCTAAGCCTGATGATGATAATGATGACAATGATCATCATTGTCATGATGATCATCATCATCATCATCATCATCATTATCATCATCATGATAATCATGATCATGATCATCATGATCATCATCATCATCATCATCATCATCATCATCATCATCATCATCATCATCATCATCATCATCATCATCATCAGGCCTTCCTTTTTTATGCTGTTGATGATTATGATCATGATGATGATAACATGATGTTGATGATCATCATCATGATAATAATGATTATGATGATCATGTTGATTATAATGATGTTTATATATGCATATATATGTATAAATGTTTTTGCAACCCCGGTCACAAACCCTGCCCTGGCTATATTTTATCAAACCCAGCCCTGCCCCTGCCCCGGTCAAAAATCATCCCCGGTCACTTACTATGCCCGAAATGAGTACTTTTCTTGAGATGTTTTTAACAGTCTTTTTTATTAACCAAGAGTCCTAGTTACAAATATTTAAACTGATAAGTTTTTTAAATAGTTAATAAATTTAATATCATATATATATCTATATATATGTGAGTATATATATGTATATGTGAGTATATATATGTATATATATATATATATATATATATATATATATATATATATATATATATATATATATATATATATATATATATATATATATATATATATATATAGTGGTGTGCAAAATAATAGATAATTGTTAAATATTTGACTTTTCGTACAAAATAAGTACTTGATAGTAATCTAATTTATTTAATTAGTTATTCTACAATTAATTCAATTATTAACTAATATTTTTAATGAAAGGAAATAATAAAAAAACAAAATTTGTTTACTAGCCTATATAATTAGATTATTTTTTTAAATATCTACTGTGCAAAAAGATAGTTAAATTAAAATTAAGTACATATTTTCTTGGAAATAATGAACAATAATAAGTAAAAATTTAATTTACTTATGGTTTAATAATATTTGGTTTATACCCTTTATTTGCAATTATCGCTGCACATCTTTTCGGCATGGTATCGAATAATTTTTGGCATGTACTTATGGGAATGTTTTTCCAAATGTATTTAATGTTTTTCCAATACTCATCTCAAGTTTTCCTAACTCATTTTTAATGTGTGCCCAGAGATTTTCTATCAGGTTTATGTTTGGTGATTGGACTGGCCACTTTAAAATCTGAATTCTCTCATTATGAAACCAATTTTTTACTACCTTTGCTGTATGCATTGGGTCATTATCTTGTTGATAGCCACAAATCAAAGGTAGGTTTTCTTCTGCAAAGGGTAGCATAACATTCTTCAGTATATTTAAATATATTTCTTTGTTCATATTTTCTTGGATCCAAGAAAGGGGACCTACTCCATAATATGAAAAACAACCCCTATTTTAATATTTCCACCACCATGTTTAATCGTTTTGACAGTATATCTAGGATCATATTCTTTTCTTTTTGGTCTTCTGACATATTTTTTTAGTGCATCTGTCCCAAACAAGTTAATTTTGGTCTCACCTAACCAAAGAATATTTCGCCATTTTGAAGATGGCCAGCCCACGTGTTTCCTAGCAAAATCTTTCCTGTTTTTAATATTTTGTGATAAAAATGGACACTTCTTTGGTACCTTGCCTTTAACATATTGTTAAGTAAGCCTTTTTCTAACTGTCCAAGCATCAATTTGCAGGCCAAGAGTAGATTTTGTTTCTATTGACATTGCAAAAGGATTTCTTTTGGAATAAAGAACAATATTTTTGTCATCTCTTCTAGATGTTTTCTTCTTTCGAACACGTGTTTCGAATGTATATTTTTTTTAATTGCATTGCATACTATATTAATTGAACAGTCCATTAAATTTGAAATTTCTTTCAAAGTTTTACCCTGGTTTCGTAAAATTTTGATTAAATTTCTTTTATCTTCCGAACAATGTACGTTACGTCCCATTTTTCTTTTATTTTTTATCCTCTTTTTATTTCTTCTAAAAAAATAAATATTTTCATTTTAATTCAACAAATTTCATAGTAACTGTTAGCAAAACTCATCATTTAACTAAATAAATTATTATTGTAAATAATTTAATTTTAAATATACATTACTTAATATTTTGCACACCTTAATTTAAAGTGTTAATTTAAGGTGTCCAATAATAAGTAATTTATATAATACACGCACAAACTTATTTATACATCACCAGCAAACAACAAAATATATATAAGTAAGTGAGGTTAGAAATATATGTGGGATTCTTGCATTTATGTCAAGCATATTCATAAATATGATGTAATAAACACATTACCCTTATTATTACCTATTATTTTGCACACCACTGTAGAGATTTGATAGACTGCTTGCCCTAACCAAACCCTAAGTCGATGTGGCGGCACTTCGTTGTAAATCAGGCTATAAGATAGTCAATGTAGCAGCACTCTCTTGTAGCAGCAGGCTTTAAAATAGTCAATTTAGCAGCACTCCTTTGTTGCAGCAGGCTATAAAATAGTTGATGTAGCAACACTACACATATATTTTACAGTAAAAAAATAAAATAAAAACATTCTCAATGTTTTTATTTTTAAAAAATAAAATAAAAACATTCAGAGTGTTTTTATTTTAGTTTTTTACTGTAAAACATGGGCCGTGTGTTATAATCTAACCTTATGTTTTGTCAGTTTAAATACTACAAACAAGCAAAGAGCTATTTTTTACCACTAACTGTATATCTAAGCCGTTTACTATAGGAATATATATATATATAAATATATATATATATATATATATATAAATATATATATATATAAAAATATATATATATAAAAATATATATATATAAAAATATATATATATAAAAATATATATATATATAAATATATATAAATATAAATATATATATATATATATATATATATATATATATATATAAATATATATATATATAAATATATATATATAAATATATATATATATAAATATATATATATATATAAATATATATATATATATATATAAATATATATATATATGTATATATATATATATATATATATATATATATATATATATATATATATATATATATATATATATATATATATATATATATATATATATATATATATATACATATATAACTTTGTTTAATTTTTGCAAAATTATATTGGAATTAGGGGGAGCACAAGAACCTTGAACATTTACAGGGTCCCTAATATTATAAAAAAAAAGTTTTCCAAAAGTATGTCATGTTGGGTCTCAAAAGAAGCAAAATTATATAAAAATTTTAAAAATAACAACCATTTTATAAAAAAAATTATATTTAAGAATTTTATTGCAATAATTATCAAAAAAATACAATTTTTTCATTTTTAGGTTAAAAATGTCATTTTTCTGCAAAAAAAACTCTAAAATAATAATTTTTTAAAAATGTTATTATTATTTTTGAAATTTATATATAAATTCGCTTCTTTTAATACCCAACATGACATACTTTAAAAAAAATTTTTTATATAATATTAGGGACCTGGTAAGTGTTCAAGGGTCTAGTGCTCCCCCTATATCAGATAAAATTTTGAAAAAATTTAACAAAGTTGCTTGTGAGAACCAATAAAAGGTTTTAAGAATATGAACAGACTTTTTTTAGAATATAGAGGGCCGATGTCACACCCTAATATATATATATATATATATATATATATATATATATATATATATATATATATATATATATATATATATATATATATATATATATATATATATATATATATATATATATATATATATATATATATATATATATATATATATATAGTATATATTATACTATATATATATATATATATATATATATACATATATATATATATATATTTATATATATATATATATATATATATACACTATATATATCACTAAAAAGCTGACATCCTGTCAAACTTGTTAATGGCAACAAATCACTGTTGAAAGGATTTTTTTTTTAAATTATATTTTGGACATGAAATTAACACAAATATAGCTTAACTTTATTGACCAATATTTTTTGTTTATAATTACTATATTGTTAAAAACAAAAAAGAAAAAAAATTTAAATAAAATATTTTCTTTTTTTAGTTTATTAAAAAAGAAAATATTTATTTTTTTAGTTTCAAAATTGATTAAAAATTATTTTTGAGTTATTATCCTTGACACCATTAGGTATACCTGTTATACCATTATACCATCATACCTGGTATACCATTAGGTATACCTGTCAAATTTGATTTCAAAAATATAATTTTAAAAATTAACATGTCATAAATTAAATTTCAAAATTTTTTTAAATAATAATGACACAGTCGAGCTCTTGTAACTCATAGTTTCCTATAATTCAAAAGATCATTTAAATTAAATAAATTCTTTGGTCTCTTCAGGGTTGAATATTCAAGATTAAACTGCTATAATTCGAGAACATGTGTAACATATTTTGAGACCTCTTGAGAATTACATGAGTTCAACTGTAACAATAATAATAACAATAACAAAGATGCAGCAGAAACTTGCATGTTTCAGCATGTTTGTACAATCTTATAAAATAATTTTCTTGACAGAGGCTGTCTGTAACATTGTATGAAGATTTAACTTTAAAAGAAAAACCAATAAGGTTAGCTGGAAATTAAAATTTTTTATGTATTATAATGATTTAAGTAGAATCATCACTATTGATGCACCTTTCTAGTAACATTCATTCAAGTTAATTAAAGATTCTCATTCACCCAAATGTTTCCTTTTTACCACTTAAGTCAGACATTCATGAAGGAACAAAATCCCCTTCACATGCAATCAAGTAATTCAGTGTCAGTTTTATATATTGCTGCTAAGTTAAAACTTTATTAAACCTTTATTAAATAAAAGCATTTTACTTTTGCAAAAAACTCAAAACATGATAGAGCATTTTTCATGCTTTTTCTTGTAATTAGTATTTAAGACACTAAAATTAAAAAAAATTACTTAAACTCTTTCATAACATCATACCTAATAAAAAATAACATTGAGAGGCTTAAGAAACTGCCGTAAAAGAAGCCTAAATAAGTACTTTATATACACATTAATGAAAAAGCAAAGAGTAAAAAATTTTACATAAAAAAGCAATACTTTAAATACATTAATGAAGAAAAAAACATACCATAAGACGAGCTCGATCCCATTGTTCACTGAAAATAACTTCCTTTAAATTACACATTGTTAATTCAAGAAACTAAAAAAAAAAAAAAGTAAAAGTTTTTGTCATTTTCTGCAATTAACAAAATTTTAAAGAAATTTTTTTAATACCTCTCCTCCAAAGTCAAAACTTTTTTCATTGAGCAATCCAACCAATGTTGCATATATAGTTCCTTTCTCTGGTAAATTTGTGACACTAAAAAATCATTAAACATTCCAGATTAATGAATTTTGAAATTTCGATACTTTTAACAGATTTCCCCATTATTTGATCATTTTAACTGCTTTATTTTTAAATCAAAACTACAAGCAATTAATTTAATAAATTTATCTTTTAATAATTTTTATCTTTTATTAAAATTATTTTGTAATAAATTTATTTTGAAATAAATTTATTTTGTAATAAATCAATCTATTAATAGGCATAGCTTATACAAAAAAACTGATTTTCAAAATTTGCAGAAAAATGTGTTTCACTATAGATATAAAAAAATATAAAAATGTCTAAAACTGGAAAACTTAAGGTCATCTTAAAATGTCATGAAGGTGAAACTTCACAAAAAAGCTTTTAGACTATAATTTTTAAGTAAGTAATTTGTTTAAAAATAAGTAATTTGTAAATCTAAAAAAAGTTTTTAAATTTAAAAATTACTTATTCTTAAACAAATTACTTAAAAATTTCACAATTTATATAAAATATGTAACTTAATGAGCAAAACAATTCGAATCAAATTGTCAAATTATTAGGTATCACTAATTTAAAACCAAAATTTATTTAAGCTTTAAAACATGAAATATTTTTCAAAACAAATTTACCTTTTAATTCTCTTTTAACCATCTCTTATTTATATATTCATTTTTTTTTTGTTAAATTAAATTCAAAACTTTTGAGGACATTGAGCTTCATTAACTTTTCATAAAATAATTATAATGTACCTTAATTGTGTTCATATTTTTTTCTCTTATGACAATTTTTACATATTTCCAACTAATAATAATTAATTCAAAAGAAAAATATTTTGGATTTTCTTTGCATTATTTTTAATATATATTTATTCTATATATAGTTATTAGTTGTTTTTCTTTCTTGTTTAATGTTGTTTTATCATTTTACTTTATTGTATTTCTGTTTTTTACTCTTCATAACAATGCAAACTTTGATAATTTTCTTCACGACTTGCAAAGATTTATTTTAAAAACTTTTTTTTCTATAAACAGTTATAAACGATGATCTTGCAGAATATATGATAATTCCACAAAAGATGCTATAATAATGACGGACAACAAGTTAATGCAGTGAAACAACCTGTCAAGTACTAGCATGACTGGATCTCTGACACCGAAGAAGAAACTAGTTTAAAATTATAGAACGTGAAGTTTCATTATAATACAACATTGTTTAATTACTTTGCATTTTAATATGTTAAAATCTTTATAATTATAATCGTAATCTTAAGTAAATGCAGAAAATTGAACTCGTTCGAAAGTCATTTTTAGGTTCATAAAAAAAAGATTATTATCCAATCATGCATACAAAATTTCAAAAATAAGAACTGGTTTCTATGTACACATTTATCATTCTATTCACTACTTTTTTTTTAATAAATCCCTAAGGTAAAAATTTATAACTTCAAACTTTTATTTTCCAAGTAGTAAGTGACCCGGGTTGAAATTTGACAAGGGCAGGCGTCAGGTTTGATAAATCATCATCATCATTCTCATCATCATGATCAAACTTAAGCCTTTCCTTTTTATGCTGTTTCTCTAATATAAAAAATCTCAAGTATTTATGTTCCTTAACTAAAGCTTGTTTATACCATATGTAATGCACTCTAAGTTTTCTTACTTCTACCTCTACCATTTTCGTCTAAATCTGCCAAAACTGCTTTAATCTTTTCTGGCAAATTTTGTTTGATACAACATTTTTTCTAATCTCTGTCTAAGATTAATGTCTTTTCCTTATCTTGTTATAATCATACAATAGAGAGGTCAGAGTGTTTTCTAGAGTTTTTAAATATTGAAACCACTTAATCAGCACAATAGTTTAGCGAGTGTTGAAGAGAGTTCTGAAGAACACTTTTGTAAGACTTTTGATGGAAATGTTGAAATCTGAACCACAGACCGTAAAAGAGAATTGATAGCATTGGAAGTCAGAGTGATTTAGATGTCTAACAATAGGTTAATCTGTTTAACTGGTATGGCTGGAAGGATATGGTCATTTGATTCAAGAGTATTAGAGGAAAAGTTTTTTGCAAGAACACTGCCTTATTCTGGGGATAAGTAATAAAAGCAGACCCATGAATAATGATGGAATGTTAGACTTTTTTTTTAATTAAGACTCTGCTGAAGATTTTTCAAAAGTCTCATAAGATCTGAGACTTTTGGATAAGACACAAGATTTAGTAAACTAAGAATAACAGAGCTTAGCATCAGACAGGACCTTTTTACATTGACTTTTTGCAATAATAACATTTGATACTTGTTCACAAGAGAGATATTCTTGTAAAAAAGATGATTACAGTTTAATATAGCAACTGCTCACTTCTCATTCTACTCCACAAGCAGGTATAGAAACTTTTATCATTTCTAGTTGGTTTAAAGTCAAGTCTCATTCTACTCCACAAAATTGTGGAGTAGAATGAGACTAGACTTCAAACCAACTAGAAATGATAAAAGTTTCTATACCTGCTTGGATACAGAAGGTAAGAGGCGCATTTATGCATTCACAATATGGATATATGTGAATATAAACATATATGTTTGCTATTTATTTAGATGCTAGCATACAATATCTTTACATATTTGTATAAACTTTAGTATTTTGTGTATCTGGAAGTTTTTGAGATTATTAAATCATTTCATTCTAAACGCTTTATTAAAGTTATCCTCAAAAGGCAATCCTCTATTTCCAGCAACCCTCGGAATTAGGGTCGGCATTCGACAATGCTGACCTAACTGCCAACCTGAAACTGTTTGAAGTCAGCAAAAAAATACCAACCTCGTTTCTATGTTTTATGGTAAGACCTTTGTATCAAATAATTTTTGCCGGCCTCTAAAAGATTGAGGTCGGCAAATTATTGCTGACCTCATTTTTCTTAATTCCAAGGGTTGATTTCCAATAACTTCTGGGGTACCTCAAGGTTTTATCCTCGGTCTTTTTTTGTTTCTTACCTACATTAATGATTTTCCTGACAACCTTACATCTGAAGTGACTCTATTTGCTTATGATTCAATTTATACTCCTGTCTTAACAATTCTTCTCTTTTGATTGCTTAGAACGGGTAACCGATCTTGAATCAGATCTCACTTCTATAACAGATCGGGGCTTGCGGTGGCTAATGGATTTTGACTCAAACTAAACTTGGTTGTTTACTCAGAACAACTGTGGCAATACTATTGACATTACTATATTGATGAATGGCAACCCTCTCCCTTTAGTCCTCTTCTTTAGGTCTTCTTGGATTATCATTCACTACTGACCTCTCATGGAAACCAAATATACAAATGATTGCTAAATTAGCATCTGCCAAGGTTGCTTCTCATTATCATGCTCGCTATTTTCTTACTCTTGATTCCATTCTCTACCTCTACAATTTTCTTTATTGCTACTGTATGGAATACTGTTTTCATATTTGGACTGGTTCTTTTAATGATGCTTTCTCTTTTAGAAAAGGTCTAAAATTGCTGTAAACATAGTTAGACCTGCTCTATCTGCCAAGCTTGAGCCTCTCTCTCATTGTTTTATAGTTGGATCATCTTTCTCTTTTCTACAAATAGTATCATGGTTGCTGCTCAAAAGAGCTATTATCTCTAGTTCCGTCAAACAAAGCTCATTCTGGCTTAACTTGTCATTTAGCTAAGTAGCAATCTTTTTACATTATCTTTTGTTTTTTTCACCTTCTTGTGCAATTACTATACTAAAACTGTAATCATTTTTTTTAACTTAAATTTTGCAACCTTAGCTTTGCCAAGGCTACAAAAGTTGTTTTACGAAACCTAATAATGTAAATTATCATTTTCAAGATATGAAAAAAATGGATAAGCTAATTTGTTTTTTTGCTACTAAAAGTAAATAATTTCAATATTAAAAAAGTGTAAATATTTATATTTAAATATTTAAAATATTTAGTGTGAACTTTGCAACATCTGCACCAGTCAGGATTTGATTGATTGCAAATGTACTCCATTGTATTACTTGCACCAAGAGGTTAAAACATTGTTTTTTGGTTTGTTTTTTTGTTTTTTGTTTGGATGGGGTAAACTAAAAATCTGCATCTGCTCTTGACTATATAACTACAGCTTTTTCTATTTGATTTTGTTTCTCAGATATAATGGTGGCTTAAGATAATCTTAGATATAATGGTGGCTTAAGATACAAAATTATTTGAAAAGTACTAACAAAAAGTTTTATTCATTTTTTTAGTTCTTTTCAATTTAAAAGCCGAACAAAATACATTGGCTACATAAAATTTGTGATGTTGGGTTATCTATTATACCGTAAAACAATAACAATAACTTTGTAAAAACCAAGCAGTCTATTTAATCAACCCTTCAAAAAAAAAGATTGGTAGACCTACAAAATCCATCAAGAAGTATAATGTAGCTCGCATTTAACATACGAATTGGTGATTTGTGTATGTTTTCAACAACTTTAGGTTAAGCAAATACTTTTTTATTTTGGAATATTTTAATATTTTTAATGTGCCATTTATTTAGAAAATATTGCCATAAAAAGCATTCAACCGCATTCGTGAACTTTTTATTAAAGAAACTGATTGTTTGATACTCTTTTTTTTTTAATTAAAAAACTTCAAATTAAATATGATTTTGAAATGAAAAATTTTTTTTCAAAGGAATGTAAAATAGTGTTATATACTTTCACAATATTTATTAAAGAAGTGTTAAACACTTTCACAATATTTATTAAAGAAGTGTTAAATACTTTTACAATATTCATTAAAGAAGTGTTAAATACTTTCAAAATATTTATTAAAGAAGAAATTTTGTTTTATGATCTGCTAACATATTCATCACATGAAACATGTCTCTCCATCATACACAAATCTCTCCATCAGATTAAAATGTGTGGAAGCAACTATAAAACTTCTTTTTTTTTTTGTTTTAAAAAGGAAGAAGTGTTTTTATTTAAGAGAATTTTTATCACAAATGAATTTGAAATTTTATGTTTCTTATTAATTCAATATTGTGCAAAAATTTATTTATAAACATAAATTATGTTTACGAATATATTACTGGTAACTGATTAAATCTTTATTAAAAATTGTTCATTAAATACATAATAAAAAAAAAATGTTGATAAGCAAACAAAAGATTATGTTATGTATAAGATTGTTTTAAGAATAAGAAAATATAATCTTTTTTAAATACCAAATTTAGATTTCATCAGTAATTTTATTATATTTGCTTAATTGATTTTTAAAGCGATTTAAAATTAAACTTAATTACAATGCAATACTTTAAAACATGCTAATGACACAATTAAACATTATAAATGTAAATATTAAAGTTGAAATAAAGTTACATTTACAAGAGTTTTTTTGTTACGCATCAAAATGTCATTTCAAGGCCTAAATCCATCATATGAAATAAATTATAAACTGATAAAATATTTACGTTCCTAATCAATGGCAAAACATACAAAGCACAAAACATAGCGAACAAATCACCAAAAAAACATACAAAACACCAAAAACTGGTATAAAAGAACAATGAAAATAAAATAAAAATTATTTAAAAGTTTACATTTAATATACATGTTCTCTGAATAAAAAAAAATATAAATAAATTAAAATTTTTATTAAAAAATCAACATAATAGTTTTTAATAGTAATATTAAATTAATATTAAGTTAATACTAAATACTTTGTTTAAAATGAAATAGCAAATAAAGTTTCTTTGTGTAATAGGTTTTTGTTTATTTGTTGTTGTTTTTTTGTAAACATACTTTAAATATCAGAAAATTCATACCATGTGCAAAGAATTTGCAAAATCCTTTGTTTGTAATTTACAATATCAGCTATTAACACATCAGCTAGACCTTCTAAGTTACTCTCCAAAGACGATGTACTCTAAAAAATATATACTTATATATTACTTCTAGTAAGTAGTTGTGTTATTTGTAGGAAACTATTATAGAAAGAATAATTGTCCTAAATGCTTCAAAAGCAACAACAAAAAATTGCTACAAAAGTCAATTAGTTCTTCAAACCATGACAATAACCTGACAACATGACAAATAACATGACAACATTGACAAAACATGATAACAACATTACAACATCAAAAAAAAGCATTCATCAACATTTGCAAAGCATTAGGAAATAATATCCAAGTTCTCCTTTGACCATTGTTATTGAGTACTGCTATAGAAAAGTTAGTTGATTTAATTTCTAGTAGATTGAATAAATTTATCAAAATTAACATTCAACCCACATAAATTTTTACAGTCATCAACATTAATAATTACAGGTACATTAATAATTACAGGTATAATCTGACGTGTCATCAACAAATATAATACATAAATGAGGTCTAAACACAAATGATTGTTTGTGGAATATAACTATGATTGATAAATAAAGTTTCATGTTACTATGACAATTGATTGATATAAGATAATATAAACTAATAAAAAAATAATAAAGTTTTTATGCTTGACTTTATTTATACTTGATTTTTTTTCAGTTTATAATTTATACAATTTATTTTTTAACTTATATTTAAAATTTATATTTAATTATAATTTCTAAGTTCTATATTTGACTACATTTAAAAATATATTATTTGTAGACTACATAGACATTTAAAAATATATTACTGCTAACTTGTGTTTACTACAGATGAGGAGGCAGATAAATTAATTTTCTTAAGGTTATTATAGTTATTAGTTAATTAGTTGTATCATCTATAACATATTGACAAAAAAAAAAACTTTCGAAACTCTAGCTATATGTTTTCTGATTACAGACTGCTGTCATCAGAAGCAGAAATTATGTTAAAAATTTAGAAATTAACATTGTTATCGTACCGGTTAATAGTCAGTGCACTACACAATAACAACATGATGAAGTTCTAACAAGTTTCATCAAATTCAGTGAAAGTTAAAACAGGTGTTCTAACAGAACAAGCATTTTACAGTGTTCAGTTCCAATTAAAAGTACTACATTCATTACCACAAGTGATATGACTTGCAAATGGATACAACAATTTTTGTAACTTGCAAACAAGTACCACAAGTGATGTAACTTCCAAAAGGATACTGCAAGTGTTGTAACTTGCAAATGGATACTAAAAGAGTTGTAACTTACAAATAGGTTCTACAAGTGATGTGACTTGTAAACTGATACCACAAGTGTTGTAACTTGCAAACGAGTACCAAAAGTGATGTGACTTGCAAAAAGCTACTGTATTATATAAACTAGTTTTATGAAAAAATGTATAAACATAATTTTTTTTTAAATACAAAGTTTAAAAATTAATCCCCTTTAAAACTAAAAAATGTTTCTTTTTTTTTACATACAAAAATTTTCTTTATATACAGCTTTGGCTCATCTTCCTGTTGGTTCAATTTTGAAATTTACAATTTTATTTATTTACTAAAATATGCGGTAGTGGTAGAGTGCTCACTTCATAAGCAAGAGGTACCGAGTTTAATCCCCACCACGTCCCTGGTAGTACAGCGCTTAACTTGTTTATCCGCACAGCAACCTTTTTCGCCAAAATTTGTGTTTCGGAGTTATAGAGTTGAGAGAGGGTTATAACCACAACTAAGTAGCCTCCTTGTCTGTAGTGGCCTTCTCGGCCTATTAAAGGTGAATTAACAAAAAAAAAAAAGCCAAGACGAAAATGTTTAAACAAATGTATTTTTATCTCAATTTCAAAAATTCCTTTTGATCAATGTCATTAAAATTAATTTTTAGAAAGATTTTATTTATAGTACTTTTCATATTAAGATATTTTCATACGGCCATGGCCTACTTATATTACATGGCCATGTATATTATATTTTAGAGGTCGATTCTAGAGGTCTGACCAATTTATGCAACAACAAAATGGTAAGGGCAATATGAAAAAACTTTTCATATAAACAAACGTATACATATATGTATAGATATATATAAATATATATAAATATACATATACATATGACTGATAGACAGATAATACAAAATGACTGATAGATGTCATTTTTTACTGGACAAGTTCTGGACAATGTCTGATGCCCAGCGCCTGTATTAAACCCTGTATATATATATATATATATATATATATATATATATATATATATATATATATATATATATATCATATATATATATACATATATATATATATATATTTATATATATATATATATATATATATGTATATATATATTTTTATATATCATATATATATATATATCCTATATATATATCATATATATATCATATATATATATATATATATATATATATATATATATATATCATATATATATATATATATATATATATATTATATATATATATATATATATATATATATATATATATGTATATATATCATATATATAATATATATTCAACCCTCGGAATTAGAAAAAAAGAGGTCGGCAATAACTTGCCGACCTCAATCTTTTAGAGGTCGGCATTAGGTCGGCAAAAAAATCCCGATCCTAATTCTGAGGGTTGTTATATATATATATATATATAATATGTATTATATTATATATATATATGTATATATATAAAATATATATATATATTATTTATATATATATATATATCATATATACATATATATATATCATTTATATACATCATATATATATATATATATATATATATATATATATATATATATATATATATATATATATATATATATATATATATATATATATATATATATATATATATATATATACCTCTTGAACTTTTTTCTTTCGATATACGTATATCAAAACTGTTTTCAAATTCTAGTCACTTAGTAAATAACATAATTTTGAAACTTTCAAATTTGGTTTTTGTCTCTGAGATATTTGGAATTTGAAAGTGTAATGCTCCAAATTTGTTACTGCTTTTTGGTTTGCCATAGTGAGTTATAAGTTGCTCTAAGCTTTCTTTACCATAACTAGACAGTTGGCTGAGTGTTTTAGGCAATCGTCTTGGGCCAAAAATCAAAAGCGATTGCCAAAATTCTATTTGCGCTAAAGTGTTTTTAAGTTCAATTTTAGAACTGTTAACAAAAGATTTAAAAATGATTAACTCAAACTTACTTAGGTCAAAGTTTTTATTATTTTTTTAATTGGCTTGTGGCTGGTAACGAAATTTACATTTTTGATTGGTATTTGTGCTGGTTTGACTTTCTTTTTTTTTCTTTTTTCAAGAACTGAAGTTAAAGGAACTGCATATACATTGTTTTCACTTTCTGCTAATGTAGACTGATGAGGACTTTCATTTACTGCTGATGTAGGCTGAAGAGGACTTTGGCTTGCTACTGATGTAGACTGATGAGGACTTTCACTTACTGCTGATGTAGACTGATGAGGACGTTCGCTTACAAAAGATGCAGACTGATAAGGATTTTTGCTTACTACTGATTTACATTGTTGACTATAGTTTTGCACACTTGTTGTTTCTTTGCATTTCTCAAATAACGTTACAATATTTTTTGATTGAATTTTGCTAAATTTTTTTTTTAAATAGTATTTTCCATTATTTGAAAGCATTTTGTTGTTGCTTTTATTTTATTGAGTTGAGTCTAAATTATTAATAGAACGTCAAAGTCTTTCAAGAATATTAAGGTCTTTGAAGCGAAACGTTTTTCAATAGAATAGAATATTGTTTGATTAGAATGTTAAAAAGTTAAAAATGTTAAATGTAAATTGACAAAAAAATTTGATTTTTGTATTAGTTAATTTTGTTTTAGTAAATTAAATTTTTTTATTTGTTTTTTAAAAATTTTGATTTGTAAATTTAAAAATAAATTGTAAAAATTTATGTACATATAGTATTCTTTTTTTATGTTTTACGCAAACAATTTATAACATTTATAACATTAATAAACACAAACGATTTATTAACTTAATAATAAAATGTTTTACCAGCAAATTTAGTTTACTAACAGTATTTTAAATTACCTTAATAAAAAACATTTTATACTTTTATTTTAATGTAATCTCAAAATGACATTTACCTCCACAAAACTCATTTTTTGAATAACTACTATGCTAAAACCTTTGTTACTTTCCTAACTAAAGATAAACAGCATTTGTTGGTATTATTTTACTGTAAATAAAAAGCCTAAAATAAAAAACTCAAATAAAAAAGCTATGTAGCAAACAAAATGAGAAAACTAAAGAACAACTAAAGTCAATTAAAAAATAAAGTTTTCATTTTATTTTTGAATAAATTGCGACACTTTTTGAATGACTTTGAATTAAATGACTTGCTACGCTTTTTCTTTTGTAAAAAAGGTAATTGTTTTTGGTCAACTAAATTATTTTCTTCGTTTTGTCTACTAAACATTTATACGTTTCTTGCATAACACTTAAAATCTAAGTCTGTTAAGAACAGGATTAAAGGTTGTTTTTTCTTTTAATGATTTTTTGAGCTTTTGGGAAATTTAAAAAAATTGGGAATTCCGCGTTATGTGCGGTGCCATCAGGCTGGTTAACACCCTAATATACATATATATATACATATATATATATATATATATATGTATATATATACATACCTATATATATATATATATATATATATATATATATATATATATATATATATATATATATATATATATATATATTATATACTTTATAGTATATACTATATATTATATATACATTATATACAGGGCTCGGACATTGTCCGAAACTTTTCAAGTAAAAAATGACACCTATCAGTCATTTTGGCCGACCCATATTTTATGTGCATTTATTTTACTTGAATTAATTTACTTTACGTGAATTAATTTCTAAATGTAGACATGAAAATAAGTACCTTTAATAAAAAATTATTTAAAAAAATGACCAACTAAAATTATCCTAATTCTGAAGAATTCTATTCATAATTATCTTTTTAATTTTAATGTAGTTGATGCAACTTCCTGGTTGCAAAATAACTGCAGTTAATACATAATTAATTAACAACAACTCTAACTTCCTGTGAAACATTTTTCTATAATTTTAATTTTTTGATGTTTAGACTTCCTGTTGAACCTACTGATGGTGAAACAATTTGTTGAAGAAAAAAATTAGATAAGTGTTTTTACTAGTTTATTTATATATATATATATATATATATATATATATATATATATATATATATATATATATATATATACATATATATATATATATATATATATATATATATATATATATATATATATATATATATATATATATATATATATATAAATATTAGATTATTCAACCCCTCCCCAAGGCCCGAGGGGGGCCACTACAGTCGAGGAGGCTACTCATTTTTTTTTGTGTGTTTTTATTTTTTATTTGTTATTCGTGGTGCAACCCTCTCTCAACTCTTTAACTCCGAAACACGAACCTTGCCGAGCAAGGCTGCTGCGCGGAGAAACTAAGTTGAGCGCGGTACTTCCAGGGACGTGGTGGGAGTCGAACTCCGAACCTCTCGCTTATGAAGCGAGCGCTCTGACCACTACACCACTACCGCATATATATATATATATATATATATATATATATATATATATATATATATATATATATATATATATATATATATATATATTATAGTGGTAGTATATATATATATATATAGTATTATAGTATTATATTACCGCATATATAATATAATATATATATATATATATATATATATATATATATATATATATATATATATATATATATATATATATATATATATATATATATATATAATATAATATATATATATTATAGTATAATATATATATATATATATATATATATATATATATATATATATATATATATATATATATATATATATATATATATATATATATATATATATATATATATATATATATATATATATATATATATATATTATAGTGGGTGGCCAAATTATTAGTGACAATTTACTTTTTTACTAATTCTTAAGTTTAAATGAATTTAGTTAAATCATATAGTTTTAAAATAAGTTCTCTTGTGTATTTTAGTTACTGATACCATTATTATTGTTTTAAAATAGTGGCAATATTTTCAGTCCACCATATCTGTCAAAAAAATAGCTTAATACTCATTTAGCTCTCAATTTTTTTCATTTTTGGAATAATTTTTTGCGAGAAAACACATTCTCATGTTACTATCGAAACGTAAGTTAATAATTTAATTAGTTATGGTTAATAATTCATAATTATTGCCAATTTCAATGCTTAAATCCTGATTTGTAATCATTCTCATTGATTTTTCAGTATGGGTAAGTCTTTAAATTTAACCCCAAAATAATTTAGGGAAGTAAAAACCTTACTTCTATAATCTACACATTCTCAGAGTAAGATAGCAGCAATTACAAGTGATTCAAAGTCAGCAGTAAATTGAATCAAAAAGAAAAATTGATAATGTGCCCCTAGAACCAGACCGCATTAGCAGAAGTGGCAGAAAAAAGATTACTACTATATGTTGTAACCATAAAATCAAGGACATCTGTCTTAAAAACAGGAAAAAAAAGTGTGACTCGACTAGCTACAATAATAAACAATTTAGGAATTAATGTCTCCAAAAGGATGGTTCAGAGACAGCTGGCTGAAGGGAATTTCATGGGACATCATACAACCAAAAAACCACATTTAACTGATGCCATGAAAAAAAAGTGAATGGAAAGAGCTTGAAAATACCAAAAATTGACTATTGAAGACTGGAGTAGTGTTAATATGACTTATAATTTTGTAAGAACCCTAAAAAACTTCAACTTAGTTAAAGCTCATTTGTCTGACGATGCCCATGAGAAAAACTCCACCAGGACTGCTTTATAGAAAAGCTTAAACAACCTGTGAGTGTAATAGTGTGGTCTGTGATCTCAGCCATGGGTATGGGTTTCCTCTACATTGTGAAAGGGACCATGGCTGCACTTTAAAAAATAATTTTTAATTTTTATGTAAAATTTGTGCTGCTAATGTCAATATCTCGACAACAGCTAACTATAAGTCTCTTTTTGGTCAAATCTCTTCACAGTAACCTGATGAACAATCTGTGAAAATTTTAGCCATAATCTCCGAGTAGTTCAAAAGATATTCTTGTTCAAAGTTTAAAAATTTGTTAACAGAGAAAACGCAAGAAAACAAAATAAAACAACTTTAACAATATATATCTTTAAAAATTTCCAGACACATAGGAGTTATCCTTGCTAAATCCTTTTTTTATACCTCTAAATTTTTTCCTTCTTGATTTTGTCACTTCTTTTTCCTTCCTTTCCATATTAATGATGCGATTTTTGTATTTTTTAATAGCACCGAGAAGGAAATATTCTCCACAATAAAATCCAAGTTGCTTAAATGTTTCTTTATGGGAAATGTAACCTCCATTAAAAGATATAACTGCAGAGAAAACAGCTAACTCTAAAACATTTTTTGAAACAAAATGTGTTTTGGGGCATTTTTCACAGATTATTTGATTAAAAGACTCATTAGGATTTTGGGTATAGCTGTGTAAATATTTTGACAAAAGATTGTCCGAACTAAGTTCCATTAATATTGGGTGTTATAGGTCTTTTATAGCAACTGGTAAGTTTAACTTGTTTTTATAAGTGCATTGTCCTGTAATCTTATCCCTTTGCCATTTGCACCAGCTAGTGTTGGTTCTGGGACAAAATTGATGACGCGTAGCTGCATCACCTTCGCAGCAGTGCCATAAAACTGCAAGTACAGCTTTTTTCATAGGGTAGAGTTTATCATTCTGACGAATAGCCATACCAAAGTAATTCTGCATTAATTTAATACTTGCATTAGTTAGTCTTCCTTTACCTGAGAGAGTTTTACTGTCATTCAACTTTTCTTTTTTTTTTATTGCACGTAAATTCCGAAGTCTTGTTCCAAGTCTCTTTTGAACATGACCAAGACACTCTAGTTTTTCCGGTATCAACGTTTCTCCATAAGGTCTTGCTTCCCTTACTTTGTTGTATGCTTTAGTGTCCCCATCTCCTATGTAATGACTGTACCTTAAGTTAAACTTACTTAATGAAGAACAAAAAATTGAAATAGCACCAGCGGACTCCATAGCACCAGATGATTCGTGATGATTAATTGCACACTTATGTCTTGTTTTCCATAGTTCATAACCAGCTGATCCTTTTTTTTTTTGACTAAATCTCACAAGATTTACAAAATTTTGATATAGTGTAATAGTCTAAGACCTTTTTATTATCCTTTGAAATTGCAGATACCACGCCATTCAGGGATGAATAACCCCTTTTTTGCCATGTTCCATCAATAGAAATATGACAGTCAACAATATCATTGCTACACGCATTGATGTTAATCATTTGACGCACTTCATGAGCAGCTTTTTGGGCACTTTTTTCAGCAGATTTTTCATATGCCCAATAAAGAGTCTTATTAATTTTTTTATAAGTAGTAAATGCAATAGAAAATGGAATATTCATCATTGTTGTAAATGTTTTAATTCCAGCATGACCTTTGCCTATCTCGCGAAAAGCCATAACTGTGCGATAGTTAATTTCATGTGCTTTTTTTACAGTTTTACTTTTTTGTAAAGGTATATATTGAGGAGAAGTAAAAGAAAATCTGCATGCTGAACAAACACTACATTTTATACATAATTTGAAATAAAGTGAAACCCTTTGTGTTCATTTTTATTATGTGTAAGCTTAACAGGTGAGCTACACTCAGAACAGCGTGAGAACTCCTCAAATAAATCTTTCATAATGCCAAAATGTATAAATATAAAAAAATTAAGGTCGATAGATGTCTGTTTGTTTTTAGCTGAACTGCCAAGATTTCAAGAATCTCTCAACTGCACGAAAGTTGAGAGATTCTTGAAATTTTTAAAAAAACTATACAAATAAGTTAATTTTAAAGCACGAAATAATTTTTATTTAAAATTTTTTCGTGCAAATAAAAGTTTGTTTTACAATGATTATGTCAAAAAATAATACGCAGAAAAACTCAATTGAAATTTAAATCAATTGCGTTTGATTTTTGATTTTGTACACTGGATCATTAGTAAAAGTAAATATACCTTCCCTACAAATATAGGTTAATTGGCTATTAACTATTTCAAATTATTTTTTAATTTGAATATTATTGTTTATTTCAGTAAATATTATTAAAGGTAAGAAACTAATTAAACTTCATATTTCAATTTTCATAATTGCTATTATAACTTTTAGTTATCCATTAGCGCATTATGGCTACCTCATCGCGACGTAAAAATCCCTTATGGAATTATTTCAAAGTGAGTGATGAGGATGTTGGCAAAACAATCTGCATACTTTGCAAGAAGATTTTGTCTAGAGGAAGTAAAGACATGTCAACAACAAATTTACAAAACCATCTGAAAAAAATGCATTACAATATACATAGCATGATGCTTTCTCAGATGAAGACTGTTAACCATGAATCTTCACCAGATCCAAATCAAAAGTCTGTAAAACAATTTTGCACTACTCAAACAATATGCTCAGATAAAAGAAGCTCTGTTGAATCAGTGCAAATCATTACCAGCACAGCCACAGATGAAACGCATGTGTCTAATAACTCAATACCTTCTTTTCAAAGAGCATCCAAACAGGTAACTCAGATAACTGTAACTAAATTCATTTACTATTTAGAATTCAGGATGTTGTGACGGGATGGGGGCAAGTCTTGTCAAAATAAGGGGGGAATGATACATACTTCTATCACCTAGATCCGTCACTGGTCATTGTTAGTTACTAAATAATAATTTTTATTCATTGAATTTGTTTCAGGTCTCTCTGCGGGAGATTTTGCAAAGAAAAGAATTGTGGCAACTTAACAATCCAAAGGCTCAAGTTATTACCAAGCTTATTGGAGAAATGATATGTTTAGACTTGCAACCATACTGCATTGTTGAAGATAAAGGTTTTACCAGACTTTTAAAGAATTTAGCTCCAAAATATACAATACCTAGTCGAAAGCATTTCTCCACGAAAGTCATTCCGCTGATGAATGAAACCATAAAAGCCAAAGTAAAATATGAGCTGGATCAAGCAGATTTTTTAAGTTTAACTTATGATGGTTGGACCTGTCAGCACACAATTCAATCGTATTATAGTTAAACTGCTAGATTTGTGACCCACGAATTTATAGTTAACCATGTCATCTTACAAGTTACACACTTCCCTGAGTCGCACACAGGGCACAATATAAGCAAATTCATAAATGAAGCGCTACAAACATGGGAAATTCCCCATGAAAAGCTTCATGCAGTTTTAACTGATAATGCAGCCAATGTAATGGCTGCCATTAAAGAGTCAAATTTGGGCGATAAGCATCTGCCATGTCTGATACATACTTTACAACTTTGTATTCAGAAAACAACAAGTGATGCAATTGCTGTTTTTCGAGCATTAGCAGGACATTTCCACCACTCATCCAGTGTATGACTAAACTAAAGGAAATTCAAAGTCAATTAAAATTGCCAAAGCACAAAATACTTCAAAATGTTTCCATAAGATGGAATTCAACATACTATATGCTTGAGAGGTTCATTGAGCAGAAAAAAGCTATTGCATTGTATTGCATTACCAGAACTCAAACAAATGCAAAAAATCGAAACGAATCATAATAGGTTTAAAGAAATACTATCTAGAGTTCTATCAATTTTGTTCTGAGTCTCATTTAGAACAAGTAAAAGAAATTGACTTCAGTGTAGCAAGAGGTAGTGGATCAGACTCAGAAGGATCATTAAATTCATTTTCAGAATCTATACTTCATGAGTCCGACTCAGATTTTGATGACTATGGTTCTCCATCATAAAAAAAAAAACTAATGAACATAGACATATATAGACAGAAAGTTCTGACGGACGGCGAAAAAGAAAAAGAAGCGCTAGTTCAATGGGAAAAACTTAAACAGTCAAAGAAAAATGGTACAAAAAAAGAATCTTTTTATGATTTACGTGTTGTATTATTAAATATATAAATTAAATGGAATTATATTTCAATTTCTATATTTCATGTTACTTTTTTTAATTTTATGAAATATTTTTGATTGTTTATGCCCAAAACTATTTATAATTTATCAATAAGCAATTTTTTTTATCTCCGTTCTTTATTCTTTATAGTTCTAAAGACGGATAAGAGTCTTCTTTTAATTTGTTTAGTTGTTTAAAGATTAACACTTTTAAAAATTAAACCTAACATTATCACTTATATTTTATGTATCAGCACCGATGAAGTCAACTTCTACTTTAGCCTTCCAATACTGCCAAAGAATGAATGCCCTTATAAGTGGTGGGGTGCATACCGTAACACTTGCTCTGATAAAGATACTTAAAAGTTGGATTTGTCAAAGTTTTCAAAGAAAGTTTTGTGCGCGCCTCCTTCATCCGTAAAAAGTGAACGCCTATTTAGCACAACTGGAAACATATTTGAAGCAAAAAGAAACAGACTATTACCAGAGCATGGAGAACAGATTGCATTTTTAAACTATAATATGCCTACTTTCATTGAATAAATTATTATTAAGTAAATAATAGACTTCGTAGTTCAACTGATTCATCTTTTTTAACAAAATTTAACACAAATACCAAATTTTATGTTTAAATTAAAATAATAACTATTTTTACATATGTTTACATTTTTGTGAATTCTTTTAAAGTATTGACCCTAGATTACCTTAAGAATCAGTAAATGTCTAAGTCATTTATTGCAGACTGCGGAGTGATTTGTCGTCTATACCTGCTAGATATAAAGTAAAGAATCTAAATTTCACTCTCTAAAATTGTTTTAATTTATTATACTTGTGCTTTTGTTTTATAATTTTCCTAAAATGGGCTTGTAGGCCAAAGCATACAAGCCTAAAATATATGATTTCAAAAACAGTTTGATTATTCAAATCGTGGTGGTGAAGTGTATTGCGCTTTAAAGTACATATGACTTTTGCCGAAGCCGAAGCTTCGGCAAAGTAGCTTCGGCCGAAGCTTCGGCTTCGGCCAAGTATCAGCTTCGGTACATTCCTAGAAAGAACTCTAACAATAAATGACAACTATGATTTTTTGTACTAATTTTTATTTTTATTTAGTATTGTTATTTACCTTTCAAAATATTATTAGTTTTCAGGCTCCTGTAACAAATAAATAATTATAACACCTTAAAAGCAAAGGGTTTTATAGTAGTTGTAAATAATTTTTTTATATTTGCTAAGAATATGATGTAAAAAAAAGGCACCTATTTTTTTATTAAGTGCTCAATTCAAGTAAAAAAACTATTAGCATATATTTAGGCATGTACCTTATTTGAAAGTAGAAAAGTAAATGTTATCAATAGTTTACAAAACTACTTTTATTTATGCAATTTATTTATAGTCTACACTTAGCCCTATAAGGAAAAATGACTAAAATTTGCAAGAATTCTGCTGAATACAAAACTTTTTATAAAAAATAATGATGGGCGACTCATATTAACAAACTGGTTCTTTCAGTTCCCTTTCTGGCAACCACCAAAAAGTCAGAGTATAAACCCCTGAATATATGTATAACAACAATGTTTATTAGTGCATAACAACAATATTATTAGTGTATGACAACAATGTTTATTAGTGCATGACAACAATATTTAATAGTGCATAAAAACAATGTTTATTAGTGTATAACAACAATCTTTATTAGTGCATAACAACAATGTTTATTAGTGTATAACAACAAAATTTGTTTGTGTATAATAACAATGTTTATTAGTGTATAACAACGTTTATTAGTGCATAACAACAATGTTTCTCAATACTTATATAATAGAAAAATATAAAAATAAATTGTTATTCATTTGTAATTTTTTTTTTTTTTTTTTGATATATTAAATATATCATTTGATTAATAAATTTTGTAATGACGGAAGTTAAATAAAAGAACAACATGGTTTCTTTAATAAATATATTTACTGCATTCGATGCAGGTCTTAAATTATATTTTTTAAGTTGCCCAATTTCCAATGTTAATACAAATTACTAGAAATAATGAACATAACGATTGCTCTGGTTAAAAAATTGTATTTAAAAACTTAAAAAAAAAGTTTTAAATAAGTTTCTAAACATTTTGTTAAAAAAGTTCAGTAAATTATCAATGCAATAACTTTTGGGTTTAAATGCACAATTTGAATAGTCTAACAAAGTGCTGACATTTCAATGGGGGTATTGAAAACAACCAAATATTTTATATTTAAGTATTAGTATTAATGACTTTTTATTTTTTTTAAATGAAAAACTTAACAAAAAAACATAAAAAAATTACAAATAAATAGCTATTAGTTTCCTGTGCATTGATGAAAACAGTCAAGTTTAGCAAAAACATTTGAAAAACAAAATAAAAATTGTCCATGTTTTTAGTGTAAATTATGAAGTATTTTCTTAATATACTGACTGAAAAAAGTTGCAAAAAAAGTGTATATCAAAAAATATTTTAATTTTCGTTATATTCTTATCTACTTTTTTTCTCAAGATCAATTTTGGTAGTGGAAAATAACAAACCCCCTAAAAATAAGAAACAAAAATAGTAAAATATTTAGGTATATTTTTTTTGACAACTTTCTTTTTTTAATATTCAGTTTTTTTTAACTTATTTTATTTAGATTTTCTATTTTGTATAGCTATTTTGTCTTTGGTTCTTTTCTTTAAGTATTACTGTTTTATTCTCTCTAGTTTCTTATAGCTTTTTTTGCAATTTTGATGCAAATTATTAAAACGTTTACTATATAAAAATATGTTAACGCTTGCAATATAAATAATATGTTAGCAAGCTTTCCCGCTACCCTGGAAGGCTTGCTAACATATTATTGTGGGACAAATATTTAAAAAATGGTAGAGTAAGCATATGGGTCATTTCATTCCAAGTAAACCAAGGTCCAAAATGGACCACCTCAGAATTTAATAAAATTTGGTAGATTGGTTTATATAAATGAGAAAAGCAATTTTTAAAAATTTCAGTATAAAAACTTTTGTGGTTCAGAAAACCTCCTTGTTTTTTTTATTGTATACAACTCTAGACCTGAAGTATTAACTCTAGACCTGAAGTACTTTGAATAGGAATACACCACTTTCAGTTCTAAGTTCACAAAACATAGAAAACCCAATCTTGACATCAAAGGAAGTTTTAATGAACTTTAAATAAAGTTCTTTTTTATTAACTAATAGAAGTCTTTTTTGAAAATGTTGTCTTTTACTATCAACTTGGATTGAGATATACTGTTTCATTTATGTTGTAAGTGCACAATTTTTTGATCTTTTTCTGTTAATTCCTCAAAACATTTTATTTTCTTGATTTTGGTAAATTTTACTTCAATCTTTATTTAATGCTTTTCATTGTTAGATCAAACTCAATTTGATCTAACAATGGCAAGTGCATTGTTAGATCAAATTGAGTTTGATCTAACAATGCACTTGCCATTGTTTTTTAATTACTATCTCAAAAGGTAATTAAATACAAGTTTTGAAATAAAAACTAAGGTTTCCATGAGTTTTGGTAAATAAATAAGAAACGATAAATTTTATAAATAAAATAGAGGTATAAAAAGAAAACTCAATAACTTGCTTATCTTAATGTCACAGCTTTTATGTGTATGTTTAGTAGTGTGTTTGTGCATAACGACACTTTATGCGTCAGACATAAAACCAGACATACTGTGCATGTAGAAATGTTTAATTACAATTTTTTCTAGGTTGGTAGGTTTTTTGGGCACTAATGTGCATGTTAAATTTTTTCCTGGTTCTGAGCAGTAATGTGCATGTTTTTAATGCATTTTGTGCTATTTTCATTGTTCTGATTTTGTAACTGCCCATGAGAAACTTTTTTTATAATATAAATTATAATTATATAATATAAACTATAATAAAAAGTCATTTAAGACTCATTCATTTAAAGTTTAATTACATAAAACATGACACAAAAAAATACCAAAACATTTTTAACGCTACTTCATTAATGCATCAATAGTTTTCTTACATTAAATATAATGTATCATAACTGCTGAAGTTTAAAAAATAATCGCTAATAAAAATAATCTTTTTTATAATTTTATATTCATCAAATATGAAAATATAATTGTATTCCAAGTTAAAACTCACACTTAAAAAAACACATTTGAGACAGATGAGCTGAATTATAACTCGGTGGTCACACCACTGTGTGTGTGTGTGTGTGTGTATATATATATATATATATATATATATATATATATAATTATATAAATATAATTATAAATATATATATATATATATATATATATATATATATATATATATATATATAATTATAATTATATAAATATAATTAAATATATATATATATATATATATATATATATATATATATATATATATATATATATATATATAATTAAATCTTTTTATTTTTTAATGATAATGGACAACTCAAAATATTGGCAGGCAACCAAGATTAGCTGAATTATTACTCGGTGTGCACACCACTGTGTGTGTATACAGGCCTTCCCAGGAGAGGCGTGCGGTCGGTCGCTTTGAGTGACCACGCATATATATATATTTTTTGAGAGTCTGGCCACGGTTTTTTAGCATATATTAATGACGCATTTTTAAAAAGGCGCTGAGAAAACCTAACTAAATTGTCGTATTATTTTATTATTTTTATTCATAATTTATTCTTATTATTAATATAAAAATATGAACATAAAAATGAAATGTATATATATATATATATTTATACTTATTTAATAAAAAAAAATTTTTCTTATTACAATTTTTTTTTTTCAAGTCTAGTAAACATAAAAAAAAAATTTATTTATTTATGTTTATATTTTATTTATTTATATTATAATTATTTATAATATATTTTTAGGTGTTGATTTTTTCAGCAACGATATTTAAGACAAGTCGAAAAAATAAACAGAAAATGTGACCGAAAACTTTTTTAATCTATTTTGAAAAATATGCTCTGCCGACGCGGGATGCGAACCTGGGTCTCCGCGGCGCTATGTAATGTCTCAACCAAATGAGCTAAACGATCATACCTCCATCTAGAACCTTGTAGATAATAATTCTTCTAGAACTTAGAAGTTATTTTTTGTAGAAAGACATACTTATGTGAAAAAATTTAAAATTAGAAAAAAAAATTTGTAAAATAAAAAAAAAAAAAATTTATAAACTTATAAGAAAAAAAAATTCAAAGAAAAAAAATATATATATATATTATTTTTATGTTATTGTTTCCTTATTAATGAAAATAATAAATTATTAAAAAAATTACAAAATAATACAACGAATTTAATTTGATTTTTTCAGCGCCTTTTTAAAAATGCGTTATTTTTAATATATGCTAAAAAAGCGTGGCCGAGTTATCCAAAAAAAATAAATATCCGTGTTCACTCAAGGCGTGCGACCGCACGCCTCTCCTGGGAAGGCCTGGTATATATATATATATATATATATATATATATATATATATATATATATATATATATATATATATATATATATAATTATAATTATATAAATATAATTATATATATATATATATATATATATATATATATATATATATATATATATATATATATATATATATATAATTAAATCTTTTTTTTGTTTAATGATAATGGACAACTCAAAATATTGGCAGGCGACCAAGATTAGCTGAATTATTGGTCGGGCATTCGGCGGGCGACTGAGAGTAATAGTTCAGCTAATTTTGGTCACCTGCCAATATTTTGAGTTCTCCATTATTTTATAAAAAAATGCTCACACTATATTAAGCATTTTAATTCAATTGGAAACTAAAAATTATAATTAAAGAATAAATACTGCTTTTCTACTAAGTTTTATTTTTATTTCCATTAAAATATTTCATTTTATTTACCGTGAAATCAAATTTATTTTTTCTTATTAAATACAAAAAAAAAAATTATTAATAGTATTTTTGATATAAAATATTCATTAGCAGAACTTGTTTTTAACAACTTGTCTAGACAAGTTGTCTTTATTTCACATGTAAACTAAACATTAGTTACTTAATGATTTTACGATTTTTATATGTCTATTACATTATAGAATTTTATATATAAGATGAATGTCCTTTATTTGCTTAAAAAAATGAAAGAAACTTGTTTTTTTTTTTGTTAAAGGGATCTTCTAGTGCCTAGGCACAAGAAGATCCCTTAAATAAAAAAAATATTTGTAAACAGAATTTAAAATGTAAACAAATGTTTTAAATAATTAAAACATTAAAATAAAACAATAAAATAAAAACCTTTTCTCCAACACGAGTAATAAGTGATTCCAAACGATCTTCAACATCTAAAGGACCAACTCGAGTTCGTTTTCGTTCACGAGATCCTGAAACTGATGAAGTCGTCATTTTAAACTACAAAACTTTTTAATTAAACAGTATATTATAAAAAATATAACAAATAAAATTTTACTGCGTATGTACATTATAAACGCCTCCTTATCTCCTAATGAGGGTACAGTTCTAAACTCAGTTTAATGAGGCAGAAAATCCAATCCTCTATTTGGATTAAAATGCCACATAAGTGAAAAAAATTTACATGTATGCTTGATAAAAGCATGCGATTTTGGTGATACTTATAGGCCAAGCTTGATTGACAGTCAGATTTGTACTTGTTTTACTACCTATTATTTAAAACCAAAGTAGATTTTAAATTAAAGATGAATAAAAAAACAAATAGAATGAGTCATGAAAATTAATAAAAAGTAAGAGCCCGCTGCTATATATCACCACTATGAGGATTTATAAATTAGCTTTATTTCTTGACAATTACATTTGTTTTGTTATATTTAGGACATGTGACATATTTATATAAATGTGTATATGCAGCCTTATCTTAGTGCCAGACTTTTAGAGAATAAATTATGAACACAACAATTAACAAACTTCATTAAACATAAAATTGCTCTATTAAATCTAAAAAAAAAATTTTAAAGTTTTGCAAAATAGGTTTTATAGAGAAGTATTATTATTTAATATTGGTTTTAAAAAACTTTCAACTTATTATTACATTTTTTATTCATTACTAATATTCAACAATAATTTGTCCCATGTATCGAAATTAATTAAAATGAACCTGAAATTTATTATAATGCTAACAACTAAATGCTCATTCAATTAGTGAATGAAAAAATATGAATGAAAAATGAATAACTATTTAGATGAACCAAAACAATCGATAAAAACAAATATAACAGCCAAAACAAGAACTGTGGACATTTTTTGAAAAAAAACTTTATAAGTAAATCAACTAAACATAAAACTTTTTTTCATAAATTCTGAGAAAGTTTCTTAATACTTAAAACAAACTTGCTTTTAACTTTAAAACTAAATTTTGTGTAGTTAATTAAGACCTGAAACAATATTAACATGCATAATATATAAATGTGGTAAAAATCAAATACCTTCACTATCATGATCTCTGTATCTCTTTCGATGATCAGACATTTCAAATGAAGAAATATTATTCAAAATATATTTATTATTTCTAAATATGTAAAACTAAAATTAGATTTTTGTATAATGTAATGTATAACATCATCATAATTTTAGCTCCCTTGTTTTTGAACTTTGTCAGAAACATAACACCATTACAAGCATAAAAAATATATTTTAGATTTGGGTAAAATATAGTTATAAATAAGGGATGTTTGGGTAAAATAAGGTTATAAGCAAGTAAACTAAAGGTCAGTCAAAGAAAAAAAAGAAAACTATTTTGTTGCTATAAAAAATGCAGTATTGGTGTAGTTGTAGAGCGCTTACTTCAGAAGTGAGAAGTTTTTAAATTCAATACCCAGTAGTACTATGCTTAACTTGTTTCTCTGCATAGCAGCCTTATTCATCAAGGTTTGTATTTTGAAGTTAACGAGTTCAGAAAAGGTTGTAACCAGAATAAAGTAGTCTAAATGACTCCAGTGGTCTTTTCAGCTATGGGGAGGTAATTAACATACTTAGATACTAAGTGCCAAAAACCAAACAATCAATTTATGTATCAAATGAATCCTAATCATGGTTATTCTATAACGCTATTTTATGACATTATATGTACTGTTTCCATGTCAAATAATAAAATTTGATAGGTGATTTTTTATTTGTTAAATAATAAAATTTGATAAGTGATTTTTTAAAAATATTTTTCTTTGAATAAAAGAAAATGTCTTTTATAAAGGACGTTTTCCTTTGAAATTAAAGTAATTGTAAAGTGTAAAGTTAATTAGCCCCTCAAAAGAATTATATATAAGATAAAAATATAATATATATATAAAAAAATATATATTTTTTTAAATATCGATATAAAAAAGTTTTATAATTAATTTTAATGAAATTTAAAAGTAAACTGAAGCATTACTTATACATAATATGTAACCATTTATAGAAAAGATTTTTAAAGTTAATTTAAATGAGATTTAAGATCTGTCAATCCAGAATAATTTAATATAGATTAATTCAGTTAAATATTTTTATCTATACCATACTAATTTACTAAATCCTAATACAGCAGTATAAATACATGAAAATTTAAAATTTGGGCCATATGCTGTATTAGGAAGTTACCTAACTTAATAACTAAAAAACCCTAATCTGTATTTAAGTCTACATGAAACATCAATGATCATGAATATAAAATTTAAATCCAGAGTAATATTTTATGTTTTATTATTTAATATTTCCATTTATTTGTTAATATTATATAATGCTATTATTAATAATATTATAAAGAATAAAATCCAATTAAAATTTATTGATAATGAACATTGTAACAACAGCATTATAAACATTATCAAAATTACTTGAAATATTATTTAAATATTAAATAAAAGGTTTACCTATACCATATGTACAGTTACCGAATTTTTAATTTGGGACACAAGTGTGCACTCCTTCCTTCCATCATGCAAAAAATGCATATGGAAGTTCCCTGTGCTGCGCATGTTATAAAATTTATGTGCTTTGAGGTATAAAAGGATTCGTTTTAAGCTATAAAAAAGGTACTGCTTTACATTACTGAGTAACCCAACGTGGTTGACTTGAATGCACGAATATTTTGTACTCGCTTTATAAAATGTTGTTAGCATAGCGGCATAACGACCGTTTTGGAACAACTATATCGGTGGCTATATCTTATATATTATACGAACATACTACCTTATCACTTGCAAACAGATCCAGGGGGGATGGGAGGACTTTTAGATTGTTGTAGGGGATATGCATCCCCCCCCCCCCACCAGAATCTGAAAATCCTAAAATAAATAAGAAATTTTTTTTTTTTTAGAAGACACCAATGTGGTAAAAATACAAAAATATTTTAACATCCCCCTCCCCAGAAAAAATTCATGGATCCGTCACTGCTTGGGAATTCCTCAATTAAATTGATTGCCACGACAAGAATTATTGAAACTTCTGCAATTTGTTTAGACATTATTGCTATACCAGAAATGTTGTGTACAAGCTACTGCGTTGGCTCAATAGCCACAAGTGTTCATTTCCCAGAGGAATCAACTCTTAAAGTAGCAATTAGTACAAAAATTGAACCTATCGTCAAACGATCTTTTAATAAAGTTGACTTTGCGAAACTTAATTTGACTTAAGACAAGTCAAATAGTTATTTAATTAATAAAGAATTATAATTAATAGCAGTAATAATAATAACACATCTCTAGACACAATGCTAGACACATGGCGTTCCTCTATAATAAAAATATTTAACAATCGATTCCACTTAAACAGTATCCTTTTAGAAAAAAAAAGCCTAAAAGGATGATTAAAGAAATGATTCATCTTCGTAAAATTATGGCAAAAAAACTAATTAATAACTGTAACAATAAAGATCTTATAACTAAATTGCAAGTATTAAAAAGAATTAAAAGTATTATTTAGGTAGCAGCAAAAAAACACGGACAAAATCTTCTCAATTAAAAAGACATTCGGAACGCTTGTGCATTCATAAGAGAAGTAAGTTTTTCTTGCCAAAATATGAAAAGGTGGTCATAGATTTGAAATATCTTTGTTAAATTTAATTCCTGGCTGCTACATTAAAGATTCATACAGTCTTAAAAAAATTGATTGCAAAATAGTATGCCAGCATCAAGCAAACCAGAAGGAAAGAACTGCTATAGGGTACGATGGTTTACCAGCATTTGTCTTAAAAACTAGCTGCACCTATTTTGTCAAACATAACAGTAACAAAAGCATTGATGATAACTATTTTCCTATAATGTGGGGAAAAGAAAATATAATAGCAGTCTTGAAAATAAAAAGGATCAAAATCAAAACCAGAGAACTATAGACCTATTTCAATATTTCCGTATTAGGAAGGATGTTTGAAAAGATAATAGGTAGAAAGCTGTCTACTTTTTGTGATATAAATAAGACAAAGATCCGGAAAAATATGTATTCAGAGAGAAATTGAATTGCAAGTATGCTCTTATAAATGTTGTAGATGCGTAAATTTGCAGGTGCTATTATGATTGACCCGCCTAAGGCATTTGACTTCGTTCCATATAAAATTCTTATTAACGAACTATTCAAAATAGACTGTCGCTTGAGCACAATATCCTGGTTTGGGATCGTCCATAAAGTACGTACGCTCGGAGGGGAAGAGGGGGTCTGCAGATGGCGTATTTGAGATGGGAGGGCAGCGGATTGATTATATATGAAAGGAGACTTTAAATTAAAAAAATATATCATAAAATGTTAGATAAATTGGTTAAAAGCGTAGTTACTTTTAGGGAGGTGGAGGGTACTCAAAAAAGCGTATTGCAAATTGCGGAGGGGGATGGGTCGACGAAAAAAAGCGTAAGTACTTTATGGACGACCCCTTTCTCTGCTGTTTATCCGATAGGGAGCAGAGAGGCATTTAGGTCAATCAAGTAACCAGTGGAAACCAGTGTTATATGGACTTCCTCAGGGAAGTGAACTTAGTTCAAAACTTTTTTGTATTTACATTAGAGATCATTCAACTTCCTCCAATTCTCATACAATTCAGTTTACTAACGATATTACTTACTCTGAGGAAGATGTGAACTCATATGCACTAACGACGAAACTGGTACATACATTTTATAAAATCAATGACTTCTAAACTAATTATGGTCTTACAATAAATTCGTTAAAGACACAGTTTATAATATTTAAGAACCCTTGAAAGAAACTGCTTGATAATTTACGGATGGTAGTAGATAGCTGAGTAATCATTCCAGTCAATTCAGTTAAATTCTTAGGAAAAACCCTTGATTGGCATTTTACCTTTGGTCCTCATATAGATAATGATAAAAAATGTGTCATGGTATCTTGGGAGTTCTTTCGAAAGCTAGTCAATACCTAACTCGGGACCTTCTGAGATTAGCTTATATATCATTAGTAAGATCTCAGTTTAATATTGTAGTGTGGTTCTATTATCTGCGGCACCATCACAATTAAAGAAACTAGACATAATTTAAAAAATTACTTTACGAACTATTTGCGGATCAAATTGAAATGCTTATTCAGCTCCTCCTAATGAATTAAACTGGTCACATTAAAAGATAGAAGAAAAATAATGTGGCTGAACTTGTTCGTGCTATTATAACTAAAAACTGTCCTCCAGCCATTTACGAATTTTTTGGAGATCGTGCCGAGGAGGAAACTTATAAAGAAATCCGCTCTCGTATTAAAATTGGTCAGCTAGAAAATGGCGAAATTTGAGGACCTTTTTTTTTTTTGTAGGCAAAACCGGTAAGACAAGCCTACCCTCTCCCCCCTTAATTCGGCACTGGCCTTGTTTCCATTTCCAAGGCTAGATATCAAAATTTCAACGAATATTATTTCTTTAATCAAGTATAAATGCTTTGCATTTATTATGCTGAATATAATGGGCAAAAAATAAGCACTACAAGTGTACTCGTACTTTTCCATTGGAGTACGAGTATACTCAAAAACGTTTTAGAACAGATCTCATTACAGTGTATAGCAAAGCAACTTTTTACGTATTTAAACTAATGTTTTTTTAATTCTAAATTGTTGTAGCCTTTAGACAAGAAGGTAAATGCAACGTTATTGAAAAACATTTTTAGTTCAATTCAAATTTTTACACATTATACTGATCAATTTTACTTCTTCATAAATAGATAATTTATAAACCTTATCTACTTGGTATTATTTCATGATGTTTTGTAATTTAAACAGTAAAATATTATGGAAGATTGTGGAAGTAGCAACAATTTTTTTATTTTTTTATTTTGTTATATAAGTGCCCCAAGAAGACCTAACGGTCTTGTCACAGAGCACCGCGGAAGTGCATTTAAATAGGAAGTTCACGCCTCCTTCCTTACCGTGACGCGAAAATACGTCCAGAGTTCGTTTCGAACCTTGATATCCTGCTTCTAAAGCAAGCGCTCTAACCACTGCGCCACAGCCGCTTTTTTGCCCCTTTCTCGATTAAGATGAAATTGAAGACTCGGATTCATACTTTACATATACTACTCCATCTTCAAGCTTGATTGTATCAGAGTCAGAATCTGACGTCAATAGCACTGAGAAAAGTAATGAAATCAGTTTATAGACGTTCAACAAGCAGAAGATTTTGTGATGCCGCGAAAAAAAGTTGGAACAAGTTCTGGTCTTGCTCGAAACAAAGCTCAACAAATAAGTTATGTAAAAAATTATTTATCTTACTTAATAGATTTTGAAACAAATCCATCCAGAAATTCAATTTACTGTCAGACCCGGTTTGAAGATTAACATAGAGACCAAGAAACGAATGGATTTCATTAAAGAAAGTTCTCGTTTTAAATAATGGAAACCAATAAACGCAGAAATCATGCGTCGATTTTTTGTAATTCTTCTTACAGGGTGTTTCAAAATGCCATTATTCGAACACTACTGGACTAAGAACAACCTGTTTAGATTTTCTTTGTTTTCTAGAATAATGCCACTAAATAAATTTAAACTGATGATTTGGTTCTGGCATTTTGTTGACAATGATGATTCAGGCAATGTTTGCGTAAAATTATTGGACTCGTTAATTACTAGAATAATACAATAGACATCATCTACTGTCCTGATAAAAATATTTCAATTGATGTATCAATGATGCTTTGGTAGGGACTTCTCGTGTTCAGGCAATATGTAAAAATTTAAAAAAACATAAGTATGGTATTAAGTTGTGTGAGTTTTACGAACAAGATGGTATTGTTATGAAAGTAAAAATCCATTCTGGAGAGGCAACTCCAAATAAATATTTGTTGGGTTAAACAGGATCTTTTGTTATAGATTTAATGGAGAACTTTCTGGGAAAGCGTTATTGCCTGTATACCGATAGTTACTACAATTCCTTTAAAATACCAATGCACGTGATAAATCAAAAAACATAAATATGTTGGTTTTATATGTGAATATATGGTATATTAAGAAGTGACCATAAGTCAAGTACAAAAGGTTGTACAAAAGTTTAATTGAAACAAGGAGAAGTCATAAGTAGAAGCAGGAAAAGTGTAGTTGTTAATAAATGGAAAGAAAAATTGCTCATGATTAGCAACATGCATTCCTTAAGTGGCGAAAAGAAAAGATGAAAAGAAAATGAAACCCAAAATTATTCAAGGTTACAATCAGGGTATGTCAGGGGTAGATTAGGCTGAACAAATGATATCGTATTAATATATGTTCACTGCCTAAGAAAGACAGCTAAAATTTTACAAAATAGTAGCTCTTTATCTCTTTAATATATTTTTGTTTAATGCTTACTGCCTTAAAAGCAAATATGGAGTAGATACAACTATTACCTTGCTAAGGTTTAGAGAGATAGTGATTACAGATTTATCGGGCAAACGCTTAAATGAAATTGTTTCTCGAATTAGCAACATAACCTCCATTACTTGACTTCAATACCACCCAATGAAAACAAAAACTTGCCCACAAAACCATGTTAAGTTTGCTTTAATGTAAAACGTAAAAAAATAAGACATGAATGCGCTGTTTATGAGAGCAGACTTTCTTTATGTGTTTGCGAATGTTTTAAAGTACATTATACAAAAAAATCGACTTACGCTATTCTTTTCATCAAGGAACATTGCAAAAATATTTATACTTTTATCTGTTGTTGTTGTTTTTTTTAATTTTTACCCACATTTAAGTTAGATTTCCAGGGTTATTAAAGTACCAGTATGTATTTAACTCTGAAAATCAACAGTGAAGCTAAAGCAAAAGAATTTATATGAGTTAACATTTTCCAATCCAGCTTAATGATCGTTCGAAATAAGTCAGCAGAACCACGAATTTACTTGTAGTTGGCAATTTCTTGACGCTATTTGCTACGACTTGCTGTTCTCGTAGTTGGCAAATACAAAACAATCGCACACTTGAAGTAAACTCATAGTAGCAGAGATTAACGCCTTCTTACTACGAGTAAACTTGTTGTAGAACGCGAAAAGAATAACTGGTCGTTTTATATATACCTAAGTTGACCATTATTTAAAAAGACAAAACCGGGACACAAAAATAGAAATGATCAAAAAGGGAAAAATTAAATGATTGACGATCTTTGAGAGCACTAAAACTGGACTTTTTAGGGTTTGAAAAAAAATACTTAAAAATTTATAATATATTTTATCTTAATCATCCATGGTTGTCTTTCTGTCTCTTTTTTGATTTAAATAGAAAGCAATATCATCATCTTTCTTTTGTGACGACAGAAGTCTGGATTTCGTGATTTCCTCAATGGCATCAGGTGACCCGATATCGAAAAGGCAATCTAACTTGGCCAAGAAGTTGCCACGTTTTCCACCCGGATCACCTTCACAATTCTTGTTCTTAGACAAGCTGTGCCACTCATTCCAAAATGCCATAACATCCAACAGACAACTTTGTCTTGTTTTCATTTTGATGCCTACTATGTTCCAAAATGTGATCACATTGTCAATAACTGTATGCCCAATTTCTTGATTTGTTGTATGGCTTCGAACATTTTCTTCGTCGTGTCGTAGGAAAAGATAAGATTTTTAAACTTATCGGCAATCAGTCGGCTTGGAACCAGTAATTGATGGTGATTGGTGTCCAAATAGCCAAAAGTTTGTGAATGTACAAATAGTAGGTCTTCCTGTGGATGATGAACGCGAAGTCAAGTTGGAAGTATCTGAAGACTAACTTGAACTGGTTGGCAAAGATGTCGACTTGCACTCTGTTTCTAAAACTTTGCCGCTTCTTGTCAGCATTATTATTTTAAATTTATTTCACTGTAATAAACAATATTTAGCATTATATTGCTGTAAATTACCGTAACAGTTATAAGATAATAAATCGTGTTAATATCTAATACGAAAAACTTCAACCCGGGTATTTTGAAAAAAAATGTGCATAGTGGACAACCCTAATATATATATATATATATATATATATATATATATATATATATATATATATATATATATATATATATATATATATATATATATATATATATATATTATTTTAAATAATGTTTTATCAATAAAGACTCATCAGCAATCATTATAGACCCATCAGAAAATTAATTTAATAATATTAAATTAATATAATGCCTCCTCCTCGCTTGGAGGGGGCATTTGAGCTTGAAAAGGATCTCACTTTTGCTACAGCATGGATCTCACAATGGCTGGTGAACTTTAATTCAGATAAAACCCAACTTTTTCAGCTATTCGTTACCGCAATAATATAGATCTTTTTATATTTATGAACGATGATGTACTTGACGAGTCATCTACCCTTTATCTTCTAGGATTAAAATAGCTGTTACTATTTTATTACTATTTATTATTTTGAACAATATATATATATATACATATATAACAATATATATATATATATATATATATATATACATATATATATATGTATATATATATATATATATATATATATATATATATATATATATATAGATATATATATATATATATATATATATATATATATATATATATATATATATATATATATATGTATATGTATATATATATATATATATATATATATATATATATATATATATATATATATATATATATATATATATATATATATATATATATATTATTAGTTAGTATTAATGTATATATATAAATATATATTATTAATATTGATATATATATATATAAATATATATAAGCTATTAATATTGATATATATGCAGTGGCGGCCGGTGACAATAAACTTTGGTGGGGCCAGCAAATATTAACCAAAAAATATCGCAACGACTCGCTGTCAGCGTAACTGATAATTAGGTTTTTGTTAGGAATTCTTTGGTCGCTAGCGTTTTTTGATTGGTTGAGAGAGTTAAGCGCTCGCATACTCCCAAAATAAAGCATAAGTATTTAATGGCATTGAATCTTTTAAACTTACGTAAAAAGCAGCAAAAACTGACTGAAAACTGCCCTGATAGTGGTGCATTATGATTTGAACAGATTTCTTTTTTAGATTTTTTTTTAATTTTAACTTTATGGTAAAAACTTTTAGTTAGTTTAAAGTAAGTCATAAATATAAAAAATTACGATTAACACTATAATTTTCATAAAGGTATAATATATTTTGAAATAAAGAATGATGTTAAAAACAATGATTTAAGCATATTATTTATACAAATATTCTGCTCTTCTCTGTTTCATAAGAGAAAACATTTCGATTACTTTTTGATTAAACTGATCAATATCCTGTAAATAATCTTTATGTATTAATAGTACAGCTAATGCATTCAATCGATCTTGACCTGTGGAATTTCTCAAAAGTGTCTTAACTCTTTTTAAAGTACTAAAACACCGTTCAGCATTGGCTGTAGACACAGCCGATGCTGAACGGTGTGACTAAAACAATCTCTATTAACTTTGATACTTCAGAAAATGTTTCAATCAAGTTATTTTCATCCATAAATTGGGATAGGGCATTAATGGTGCCGATATCACTAAAAACAGCATTTTCATACGAAACAGTTAATTCGGACATCAACTTAACTTCATTCAGCATTGGATAGTTTGTTAGAATATTTTTTATGATTCCGAGGAAAATGTTGTCTATTAAATTTAAAATTTTTCGGATCCAAAATTGAAAATGATTTAAATATTTCAATGCTTCTAAACCTTGCTAATTTCGTAAATAATTTTATCACAAGCATCTTTAGCATCTTTTATTAGTAGTTCGATTGATGTGTTTCGTTTCATTCGGTTTTCATGCATTTCTTCGCAATTGTTAAGAATCGATCCATTATTATCGAAACATTATTAGTGATGCTATTTCGCACAAAATTTATAGAAAACCCAAATTTTTCAAAAGCCTCCTTGATTGTAATAGTGTTGCTGTTACTTGATTGCAATATATTGTAAAGTACATCAACATGTTTTAAAATTGAATAAAAAAAAGGTAAAAAAAAGTTGAACTCTAAGTCTTCCAAACATTTTTTAAACCCAACAGATTGCCACACGCTTGTATCATCCCATCCTTTATCGTTTATAATTTTATTAAAACATTTTACAATCTTTGTTTTGTTTTCTTTTATGCAAGTAACTATTTTTGAACGGAAATTCCATCGTGTTTCGCAAACTCTTGGTACCTGTTTAAAAGTAATTTCGCGAAGTAAATCATTTCGTTTTGGCGAGGATGTAAAGAACACGCCAAATCCACTTAAAGAAGAAAAAAATGTTCTTACTCGCTTATTCGACAAACAAACTTTTTTCAAAACTAAATTCAATTGGTGTGCATAGCAGTGAACATAATCGGCATTTGGGTAAACTTCTTTGATTAGACTTTGGACTTCATTCCTTGATCCGCTCATAACTGCTGCACCATCATAAGCCTGTGCAATTAATTTTTCCTTCAGACCAAAACAATTTAATTCTTCTTTTAATACATTTGTAAGACCCATAGCAGTTCTATCCTGAACATCAATAAATGCTATAAATCTTTCAACTGGTTAATAACCTTTTAAATAACGCAAGATAATGACGAACTAAGAACGACAAGATACATCAGTTGTTTCATCTGCTTGCAAGGAAAGAAATCTTGCTTTATCAATCTCACGTTTAATTTTTTCTATGTATACTTTATACATACATTCTAGAATGTCATTTTGGTTTGTTTTCGAAGTACTTTTTGTTATTTTTGAATCTTTAAGATGATCGCTTAACACACTATCCAATGTAGCTGTGTATGAAACCATATCTAAAAATACCCCTCGATTATTTGAGTCAATAGTTTTGTCATGTCCTCTTAAGGGCAATTCATGTACACCACAAATTTTTATACAATCTATAACCCTCGATAATGTATCTGTTTTTGTCAACTAATTTGTTATGTTTTTTTATGCTAAGAATGTATCCAGAGGGTGTTTCATTTCCGACAAATTTTCGAAAGTGATTACGTTACATGCATAACGGGGTAAATAATGTGCCAAAAAAAAGTCTGAAAAATTTTCAAAATTTTAAAATGTCATCTAGAGGCCGCCATCTTGAAAAAACAGCGTTTTTTACACTTTTTTCAACTGTAAACTTGAAAAACTTAAAAAATAATTAAATTTATGTTACGTTACTGGGTGTATATATTAAAGGTTATTATATGAACATTTGGTGAAATTTTCAGAAAAATTGGTAAATGTCTAGAGGTCGCCGAATTATAAAGTTTTATTTTTTCAACATATTTTTTTGCTGAATAATTGCTTAAATGCTTTCACCTTAAATAAAATGCATAATTTATGTTTTGAGCATAATTGACCACTAAAAGTTGTTGCGTGATTAAATAGTTTGCAAAATAAACATCTGGACGTATGTATATAAATTTCACAAATTTATTTTAAAAAATTCGTTCTTATTTCAATTAGCAAAATTGAAATATTAAAACAATTTTAAAACTAGTTGGAAAAGCGAATATTTTATTGTAACGATGAACCTAAGAAAAAATAATCAAGATTGGTTAATTGGTTACCCTGAATCCAATAAATTATCAAGTTTCAGTCGTCTACCAACAAAAAAACATGTTTTGGGTAGATACTCTCATTTACATTTTTATTCAAAAGGCGACACTTCTGCAAGAGATATTTTTAAATTTGTTCTTGGTGAGCTTAAGGAAGTTTGGAAAAGCTGGAGTACCAGTTCGTTCAGATAACTCTTGTCTTTCATTGCTTACCAAATTGTTTGTGGAAATGGTGAAATTAAAAAAAATTGATCACGCAAGTCGAGATGTTAAAGCTGGAAAAGAAAAAATTGTCACATTTTGTAATGAACTTGAGAACTTTGCGACATTTCAGCAGTAAATGCATATGAACAGTTATTAGTATCACGTAGACCAAAATGGAAAGAAGATTGGGCATTTTATGAAGATCAAAAGAGTAGCAGAAAGTATCATATGACAGGTAGCATCGATCTAGGTGTTTCAAAATTTTTAGAACGTCGAGAAGATAGACTAAGCATAGATTTTCGGAGAAGTTCAACCGAAGATCAAAAATCGAGTGCCTTTGATGTCAGTGAAATAGTTGAAACTGCTGACGAAGAAGATCAAAAAGATACAGAGTTTACTCCTTTACCACTAAAGAAAAGAAAGGTGCCTTTAACAAATTCACTAGAGATATCATCAAAGAAGCTCTCAGAAGTAACGGCATCTGTGGCTGATCAATGTTGTTTATCAGTTCGCCAACAACTTCTATTTCAATCCACTATCATCTGCAAAAGCGGAGGCAAACTTAATGAAATGTCAGTATCAACTGTGCATCGTCAAAGACAAAATGCGCGAAAGAATATTGTTCTGTCAATTAAAGCTGACTGGGAGATAAACAAACCTAAAAAGGCCATTTTGCACTGGGATTCGAAGCTTTTTCATTTAGACATAGCTCATAATGAAGAACGTGTAGCAGTTTTTATTAGCGGATCTCTTAACGGGTACTTATTTATTTATTTATATAAATCCTATGTATATTTTTTATTTTTGTATTCAAAGAAACTAACTTAAGTTTTATTTGCAGGCCGAAACTTATTGGTGTACCTTTGATTAAAGATTCGACAGGTAAAACTCAATGTGACGAGGTCGTGAAACTTGCGCAAGATTGGAACATTTTGGAAAACATTGTTGGTATATGCTTTGATACAACAGCAAGCAACACAGGTAATAAAAAAGGAGCAGCAACTTTAATTGAAATTGAGTTAAAGAGACCTCTTCTATGGCTCGCATGTCGCCATCATCATAATGAGCTACACATTAAGCATGCATTTACCGCGTTAAGAGGAGGTAGCAAAAGTCCAGATGAACCTATTTTTCAACGTTTCCGAGCCGAATTTTCTAGAATTGATATTGATTACTCAAACCTGAATTTTTTTAAATGGCCTACTGATATTAAATCAGAAATATTTAATCAAGCAAGTTTAGTTCTGAAATGGGCTTACCAATGCCTCGAAGAGAAAATATTTCCGCGAGAAGATTATCTTGAGTTAATTGAATTAACTATTATCTACCTTGGGGGGAAACTATCAATGGAAAGAATATTCAAAATTCACAAACCAGGTGCAATTCACAATGCCAGATTTATGTCACATTCCATATATATTTTAAAAATGGAACTCTTATCTAATAAATTTATTATGTCCAATAATGAGCAAATTATGATCCACTGCATGGCTAAGTTTATTAGTCTTTTTTATTCGATGCAATTTCTCCGCTCGAGGATTTCCGTATTTGCTCCAGTTGATGACTTCAAATTTTTTTTTGCAATGAACTGGTATCAAGAAGAAGATTCAGATATCGCAACCGCTGTGATTTCGTCGATTAACCGTCACCTTTGGTATTTAACAGAAGAGCTTGTTATTCTATCTTTATTGAATGAAAAATTGTCAGAATTTACCAGAACAATAATGGTAAAAAAACTTTTTTCTACCCCAAGACCAAAAACATTTTTAATTGGGAAACCAAAATTTCCGACATTAAGTTCTTCAACCGTTATTTATTTTTTAATTGGACCACGGTCGTGGCTTCTTTTTGATTTATTAGGACTAATAAACAACCAGGAATGGCTCCAGATGAATCCACAAGAGTGGAAATTCTTCCAAGATTATCGAACTGCAGACAATTTTGTTAAACAATTAGAGGTAACAAATGATTGCGCCGAAAGAGGAATAAAACTTATTGGTGATTTCCGCGAGTGTGCACAAAATGAAGAACAACGACAATTTATTTTGCAAGTTGTCGAACAACACAGAAAGCAAAATCCATCCGATTCGAAATCAAAACTAATTAATACTTTATAGTATTTTGTATGTTACTAATATCTTCTTTATTAATTATTATTCTTAGAAAAGCTGAAGCCTAAAAATAACAAGTTTTTTAGCTTTATATTTTAATACGGCGACCTCTAGACATTTACCAATTTTTCTGAAAATTTCACCAAATGTTCATATAATAACCTTTAATATATACACCCAGTAACGTAACATAAATTTAATTACTTTTTAAGTTTTTCAAGTTTAAAGTTGAAAAAAGTGTAAAAAACGCTGTTTTTTCAAGATGGCGACCTCTAGATGACAATTTAAAATTTTTCAGACGTTTTTTTGGCACATTATTTACCCCGTTATGCATGTAACGTAATCACTTTCGAAAATTTGTCGGAAATGAAACACCCTAATGTATCCAGCATCAATTGTCGATAAAATGTTTGTCTTTGAAACTGTGCATTTGAAACTGCAACGAATTACTTATATGTGTTTTAATGGATTCGTGTTTTTGTATTCGCTCAGAAAGATTGTTTTGTATCTTTACAGCCATTTTCTGCCCACAAGCTCTCGCCACCAAACAAAACACAATAAAAACAAAACAACGAATTTTTTTCATCACTTACACTTAACCATGATTTCTTTCAAACCATGTTACACAAAATGTTCGCGTTTTTTTACCATCAACTTGAGTTATACGAACACCTTTTGGTTGGTATGCCCCAAGATTTTTTATTTCTAGTTTTCCTTGAAGTTGGGCCTTCAAGAAAAACTAGAAACGTTTGCCAATAAACTATCAATTTTGTTCATGTTAAATTATCTTGTTAATGAACCTAAATTATTGTAATAAGATAACTTTAAACTATATTGTAACCAGAATATGATTTTGGCATGATTCAAAATTTTATCAACAGTAGTTCAGTCAAGAAGGACTCTTAATCTTAATTAATAATTGATAAAATAATAAAGAATGTACATATACATTTAACATTACATATACATTTAACTCTCTGATGACGAATGACGAAAGGGTCAACAAAAACAATAAAGATACTTTTACAACAAAAAATTGTTTAAAGAATCTTTTCATAATACAACACATATTTTAGTTAATTAAATCCATAATTCTTAAATACAACATTTACAATGTCAGTCATAAATAATAGTAAACTTCTTAAGATTATTTACGTTGTCTTTACATGCTTTAACAATTTTATGTAATTAAAGATAAAAACTTAATATCTGTTTGTAAGCATACATAAATATTTATATAGTTTTAGTTCTTTGACTTTAGCTTTATTCCCCCACAAAAAAAAAACATTTCAATAAAATACTCTGATTTTTTTATTTCGATGGCAATGGTAAATGTCCAACATTTTAAAATAATCTAAACTTTGTATATTTTTTTAATTAGTGCCTTTTTGGAAGTAGCAATTATTGAAGCTGTATTATGAAATGTAACAGTACCACCAGTGGTACAGTTTTAATGATTGAAAAAAAATGTTCCTTATATCTTCTATTGTTTGTACCTTTGTTGTATCGAACTAATAATAATATTGACTAATTTTAATCTTTACTTGAAAATCCAGTCTTTAAAACTTGTTTAATGCTTATTATTATGGTTGATATTGGCTCTGGTTCAGCGTCAATCCAATTGACAACTTAAAAGATAGAATGACTAAACTGCCACCAAATAATGTAAAGAATTTTCAATGGCTGATTCATTATGCCACAGAATATGATACATAAGCTATTTGGAAAAAATAAACTTTAGCAATCCCTCATTGAGAAAAGAACAAGAATTTCAAAATTACAGTAGCTCTTATTATATTTGTAGAAATGACTAAGCTTTCTCGTGTCACAACATATAAACTTGCCAAACAATACACAAATCAAGATCATCATTAATATGGCTGAGCCACAATTTTTTTCTCTGTAAAAAAAATTATAAGCTTTAAAATTTAAAAAAATAAATAAAACAATATATGCCTGAAAAATGTAGTTCACTAGCAAATATTATAAAATGTACAAGATTGTTGATTATAAAAGAAATGCAGAACTTTTTTATGATATTTTAAAATCAATTTTCCAAACTATAAAATTTCCAAACATTTTTATAAAATTTCTGTTACATTGTTTTAAATATCATATTTTTGCCTTGTTCTTATTCCTGTTAATTTATAATCCTAATAACTACTTGGTAAATTTTTTATTTACATATCCAGTTTAAGAAACTAATATTAACGCTGTTAATATTGCAATATAAACACTGCTAATATTCACAGTGAAATTCCAATATTAACAAATGTATAATGTTTACATTATTTTTACAAATAAATGTTTACATTTAATGTTATAAAGTTTCCTAATATTGCTGTATCTTATTGAGTCAACAAAACTTCTAAACTAAATTCTTCAATCTTAAAATCGAGAATTAAAAATGGTGTATAAAGTTTTTAAAATTCGTGACGCTTTTTATGGTTCTTTTCTTTTCGTTCTATCTGAAAGCACAAGAAATTCTGCGCGCGCATCAAAAATAATACTACCACAAACAAAATAAATAGGGCCAGTAAAAATCGGCCCTGCCGTTATTGGCAATGAATTAAAACAACGCTACAATACTTTGAATTAATTGCAAATAAACGTATTACTTATAAATTAAAATAGTTTAAAATTAGAACTAACTTAAACCGCCACTGTATATATGTATATCTATATATATATATATATATATATATATATATATATATATATATATATATATATATATATATATATATATATATATATATATATATATATATATATATATATATATATATATATTAACATTTTATTAAACACCTATTGTACCAAACAAAAATCATGGAAAAGTTCATGATATATCTAACTTTGTTGTTTTTTAAATTGTTACTTTGTTCTACATTAAATTTGTTACATTGTCTTAAGCATTTAAAAGTTCTTTCGATATCTTTTTGAATTTTATCAATCAAAACCACAAACTGTATCCTCATGTTATAATTCTTTAAGTTTTTGAAATTAATGCCAATAATACAGCACACCTGCTGAACATCACCTATAAAAAAGTACCATGGCATTGTTTAGCTGAAATCTAACAATATAAAATTTAGCTTGCTGCTAAATAGACGAATAGTTAAGTTCAATTTAATCTGATATATAAACTTACGTGTGTAATCACAAAACAGTGTTTGTAATCCCTAATATTTATTGAAAACTTTTACATAATACTTTTTTAGTCCTAAAAAAGATTCTTCTACCTATCACTCACATAAACTTGGGCTCAATGAAACAATTTTTAAATGTTTTGCTTAAGGATGAAATTGTTTTGAATATTTGTAAAAAAAAAATTTCCTTATTTATCAAAGCCTAAATTTAAAAAAGGTATTTTTGTTTGGCATAATACTCATAAAAATGGTGCATAATACTCTTAAAAATGAGCTTTAAAGCAAAAACAAGTACGAAAAAAAAAAGTTATGCATAAACCTAATGAAGAAAAGAGATCGAAAATAAAGTACATAAAATTTAAATATTAATGTGACCAAATTTTTTAATTAAAAATTTTATATGTGAGAAAACTATGGGTAATGAAAGTATACCAAATTCTTTTCAATGTATTTCGTATATGGTTTGTGTGTGTGTTTTTTTTCCTTATATTTTGTCGTATATATAACATTTATTAATTTTGTAAGTTAAAGGTGTAATATATACAAGTTTCGTGAGTCAAAATATATAATGAAATTTATAGTTAAAATGGTACGGCCACTGTTTCAAAAAGATCGTGATTCTTATCACGAAGCCAGGGTAAGCATGATTTTTTTCGTTCACTAAATGAACAAAAAAAATCATGGGGGGGGGGGGTTCATACACTCCCTTCGCGCTGGCTTTGCACGAAGCCCTTACAATATGATTATTATATACAATGGTTATGCTAAATATAGATATATACTAAGTACATCTATACTTTAATATTCTATAAATTAGAACTCAAGAAAGTCGTTCTTCACAATTTCGTACAAGCTGGCGTTCTAGTTTTTGATTATGTCCTCTCAAAATATACTTGACTTTACTTACTACAAAATATACTTGGCTTTTTACTGTTTGAAAGTTTTCAGAGTTGATGCATGATTTTAAATTGCTTGATTAGGTCTGCTCTTTTACGGCGTTCTTCAAGTGTTGTTAGACCTGTTGGGGTCGATTTTCATAGGACAGGTGTTTAATAGATGGTATTGTTTTTGTTGCTCGATGTTTGGCTTGCTCTTCGAGCAAGTTTGGCTTGCTCTTCGAGTTTGGGTGGGAGTTGGAAAACCCCCCGCGAAATTGCCTCTGTATGTAATTTAATTTATAGCCTGTTAAAAAACTCTGAGTATTTGTTTAAATTCAATATTAGAATATTTAACTTTGTTTTCAAAGAACTTTGATAATTAGATTGCATATTTATTTATTTTTAGTTATGAAATATGAAATAAGAACGCGATATGAAATAAGAACTGGTTAACTTTTGTTTTTTCAATAGTGCAATAAAGTTTTCTGTTTTTCTTGTGTTATTTATTAACGTTATTTATAAAAAACTTATTTATAAAATGATTTGGTACATGACCTATTTTAAATTTTAGCGTAAACAATATTTTTTGGTAAATATTAATTGGATAAATATTAAGCACATTCCTTTCTTTAAATAGAATTTCAGCGTGTGTAAATTTGTTTTTATGGTAAATTATCCTTATAGCATGTTTCTGACGTTGATATAAAACTTTCAATTTGGTTTTATGCGTACTCGCCCAAGCTATATTCGCATATATGAAGTAGCTATGTATAAAAGAGAAATATATGAATTTTAAATTACTTTGCAACAACATAGGTCTTGCCTTATAAAGTAGACTTATGTTTTTCATATTTTAGGGTTTAAATAGATTTGATAAAAATGTATCTTGTAAAGCTCTAATGTTAATGTTAGAGCTTTCAAACATACATAAAATTTAGGTGAATTAAAATTTAGTAAAAAAATTTCTTAATTTTAAACTTTTTTTATTTAATTAAAAACTTTTTTCTTTGTTAGGCTGTGTTATTATAGAACCGACACAAATTTTGCTAAAGTAGTTTATATGTTTAATAGTCATTTAGTTTTATATAATGAAACTAATGAGGTTTTATATATTACAGTAGAATCTCTCTTATTTGATTTTTATGGAATAAAATAAAAATTAGACAGATTTTCGAATTATAGAAAATTGATTTTTCTTAAACGTATTTCACGGTGACTTTGCATTTAATCGAATTATGGAGGTTTTTGAATTAAGGAGATTCGAATTAGAGAGATTGTACTGTAGTATGAAAGTATTAAATGTATGAGAAAGCAGTAAAATAAAGCTAGGTTTTTGACAGGTTTGTAACGCAAAAAAATTGTCCGCTTTGTTGAGATTTTCAATAAGTACTTTATTTGTTTGCCAAAAGTTTGGTTTTGACTGGAATTATGACTTAAAAAAACCATCATACTTTTCTTAACAAAAATTTTAATCAAGAGAACAAATTTATTTTTTCACGTATAAGCATTCTTTATCGAAAGCTTTATTAAAAAACGTTTTATGTGAATGTTGCTTTTGATTCTATAGTTGAAGGTTTTTTGTGGTTGTTCAACGATATTGAATAACTTCATTAAGGATTATTTTGTAAAAATTTGTAATTATTTCTTTCAAACAAATTATTTTATTTATCAACATGTAACAGCAGTTTAAAACAATTTTTTGACAAAAATTAGTTTAATCTGCTGTAAATATTTATGTAGTAAACTCCTTTACAAGAGCTTCAAACTCGTAGTCATGACGCATTTCTAAAACAAATATTGATAGTTAATTTGGTTTTTCACGATAGTTCTATCAAATACTTACAAGTATTTCTACACTCTTGTCAATGATTTTGATATGGGAAAACTGAGCAGTTGTAGATTTTGGATGAAAAGTAGCTTTATCAAAACAAATAAAAGTTCTCTAATTTAAAAAAAAGAGGTCCTCTACTTACCCAATTGCCAACTAGAGATAAATATTCCATGTCCCGTTTTGAATCTAAAAAAACTCTAATTTGCCTAATAATAGTTTAAAAGTTCATTGAATGGGTTGGGATCTTCACTCATTCAATCAATTTTTGTTCTATTAATCACCACCACAAGGCACCAACCTTATATATATGTATATATACATGTACATAAAATATACATATATATATATATATATATATATATATATATATATATATATATATATATATATATATATATATATATATATATAAAATGTATATATATGTATATATATATAAAAATAAGGTTTTTTCTTTAGTGTTTTTACAACATTAAGCACGCTGTTTGTAGAATACACTAACTTAACTTACACATATATGTATAGGGTAGATTAGGGTTATATGAGCACCATGGTAATATGAGCATACTTATCTATATGCAGTAATTAGCGGGTATCATCTAATTAAAACGCTGTTAAATTTTTTAAGTTTTTAAAATAATATCATCACGCATGAATGCATCTGTGGCGCGAAATTTTGGTGCTAAAATAATGAAATTAATTTTTTCATAAAGAAAAATATGTTAGCTAAAAATCCAATTCTTTTTGGCTTGAAAAACATGCTTAGAAATATTTTGTTTTGACTTTATTTAAAGACGCCATTTTTGTGTAATATGAGCATGCTCAAATTACCCAGTGATTTTCATTGAAATTACCTAGTTTAAAGTCCTAAAAAAGTAGTGGTTTTAATTGTTTTTTGAATAAAAATAAAATATAGTAAAACTTTTTAATATTTTAACAATACTAAATATTTTTTCTGTAATTTAAATCCAAAAAAGTTGAACTTTTATCGTTCAATGGTTTGAGTTGATAAAATTGAAAATAAAACGAACTAATTTTTTTTTTTTTTCCTGCGGAAAACATAGTAGTATTGTTTCAACAAAAGTGGCTTAAAATTTGATTTTTTAATGATAAGTTTTGTTAATAAGGAATCATTATATTCCAAAAATTAGTTCTAATTGTCAGGTTGGTATTTTTTTACAAAATTAATGTTTTTTTGTGAGCTAATTTAAAGTGCTCTTATTACCAAGTGGTCTGGGTAATATGAGCATTTTTGTTACTTTTTTAAAACTTCTGTGTTTTTAAGAAAAAATTTCGGGTGCCTAAATATCTAGGTGGATCATGAGAAGGGATCCCTAAATATTGTTTATTCGCAAAAAATTTGGATCCAGCTTAATAATTTTTGAAATTATTCCAATTTTTGCTTAAGGTGCTCATAATACCCTAATCTACCCTATGCATAAACATGCGTGCGTAAGTTAAGTTAGTGTATTCTACAAATAGCGTGCTTAATGTTAGTAAAAACACTAAAAAACAAATTTAAATGTTTTTTACAGTTTGTTTTACCTTCGCCAGGTTCATCAGAAAGAATGTCTAAATATCAAAAAATCCTCTAATTGAAAAAAAAAACAAAATAAAAAAATTTGGATTCAAAACAAAAAACGCCCCACCATTTATTCTCAACCTAGAAAATTTTGGAAATGGTTTGCTACACTTTATTAAAACAATAAAATTTCAAAATATAAATAATGACTTTCAAATAGAACTAAAATTAGCCATTCATAATATAAAATCGATATCTAATTTGAGTTATATTTGGAAAATAGAACGTAAATTAGAGCTCTAATATTTTAGCTTTTGCTGGTAAAACAAGCAACATACCAAACTTCCCCCAATAATCATCATAAAATATTTTTTTTTTTTTTGGATTGCATTTGTTGATCGTTGTACAACTTTATATAGCCAATAATAAAGATAAAAAATATTAACTTACAATGATAGACAATATAACAAACATACACACACTAAATAATTATACTGTTAAATTTAACAAAAATATTACAGCATTGGGATACGATATAACAGCATAAATGGCGTTATTTTTTGTCATTATGGTGTTAGTTTTTAACCTTATGCCGTTATTTTTATTTAAATAACAGCAAAATCTGTTATTTAAATATAAACAACAGCAAAATGCTGTTATATTGTTATCCAATGGCGTTATATTTGTCTTTATATTCAAGAATCAAGCAAACGGCATATTATGCCGTTATATTTTTTAAATATTACGAAATATTTTTAAAGTATACAATGACGAAATAAAATCATTTTAACATAATTGTAAATAAAATACCATAAATTTCCCGTGTAAAAATTCAATGATAAGAATCTATTAATAATTTTTTATGTAACTGCTCAAACAAAGAAATAAGGTTCATATTTTTAAAAATGTCTTTATACATTATCAAAACTTTACAAAATAAAATATTCCAAAGAAAGCCTTATATCCTAAATTGTTTTTTTTTTTTGTAAAGTAACAACTTAAATATATAATGAAATTTTTAATAGAATAATTAAGTAAACAACTGGCGTTACTTAAAGACATCAAAAAATTTATTTAACTGTTTATATAAGCAATATAGGAGCAAGTCTTTTTTTGATTTTTTTTCAGAGCATTTATTTAGCCACATCTCTTAAAAGTTTAGCATTCATTTAGCAGCATCTCTTAAAAATTTAACATTCATTTAGCAACATCTCTTAAAAATTTAGCATTCATTTAGCAACATCTCTTAAAAATTTAGCATTCATTTAGCAACATCTCTTAAAAAAACATCAGTTGTGAAAAAGAGTGGTCCAACAAATAATATATGCAAACAATAATGCATAAAACTATAAAACTTCTTTGTCTGTGTTGATCATTTCACATCCTAATCTACTGTGAACGTCATATTGTGTTAAGTTATACAGAACTTGCAGACTGTACTTTGCAGGTATCTTTAACTCATCGAGCATATCATCAGACATAAAAAAAACAAATTAAATTTTAATTTCTAGAAATTTAAATTCATTCAGTTTATAAGATTTGATTTTAATTTTTCAGCTACTATTTCAGGAATTGTATTCTTTTTAGCTTTTAATCTGTTTTTGCATTATAATTAACGTATTGTATAAATGCAATAAATTTTTTTATACTAAGTTTAAACTGAAATGTACATCTTGTATAAATATTTGTAATTTGTAACAAATAAATAAATTCTACATTAAGTAGATTATTTAATACGAAAAGGATGTAGACATTTTCAGAAGTTTATATGAAATCATTGAAAAGCATAAATATTAAATGTTACTTCAGATTTCTTAAACAAGACGTCTTTTGCTTTTTTGGAACCTATTTTACATTGTAAATCAAGGAAACTTTCAAGGTGGTTTAAAGATCCTACAAATGCTTTATTAACAAAAAATGTACACGCTTCTTCTAAAAAACTATACTGTTGGTAAAGGCGCTTAAACTCAGCAATTATTAAACATGGAGACAGTGAAAATCGAAGCAGAAGTTTTTCATATATTTTCTGTTGAAAAAAATTTCTATTTACAATTGCAAGAACATTGATAGATGGCTTTGATTTTATTAGCTCGTCCAAAAAAAAAAAAAAATTGTAAATACTGTAAAATCTAAAACAAACAATAAAGTGCACATAATCACTTAAGCAACAAAAAGATTTATAGCATAAAATTGTATAAAATAACATGCTATGGTGCATGGTGTGTATAATATATACTTTTTAAAATTATTTTATATATTATACAATTTTATACAGTATTTTTAACCATTAAAAAAAGTATTTATTAGTGAAAAAAAAATTATAACTATATAATTATTAATAAGTAAAATATTTAAAGTATCATATTGCTGTCCAAATTAAATTAGTTTAATAAATAAACTAAAAATATAAGCTCAACTTCAAGAAGGAGCTGGTCTTCTGAAAGCACTGGTTCAGCTTTATTTAAAGAATCCATAATATAAACCTGTTGAAACTGTCTACTTGCTAATCCATTTAAAGTTGGATGACTTTTGATCCAACATTGTTGCCTAATTATGTTTGATACCTAGCCTAAAAGCAAATCCGAGGAGAAATTATCTTTAAAAAACTATAAATACAACAACAACAAAAGCACTATATGCATGCATCATAAACACACCTAAAAAATATTGCAGGGTAATTAAAATACTTCTTACCCAAGGTTCAAAGCAGTTTTGAAAATTTAAAAGAAGTGCCCATGGATCACTGTCTGAAGGAAGAGCAACTTGACAATACTGAAGAATATTATTTTTCAGCTACTTTTTCAAAATATCATTGTTGCAACATTGTGTAAAAAGTTCATAGTAGATGTACAAAAAAAAGTCCTCAAGTGAGAAACCTCATCAGAATCAAAAGGAACTGTTGAAATCATTAACACAGTAAAATGTTTGACATAATAATTATACCATGCAGTTTTAAGTGATGAAGCATATAACTATAAGTTATAGTTTTACTATAACAAATAGAACAGTTATAGTTTATTACCTTTTTTGATGTCTTGGATGTGTTTTCAGATGCACCATATTGGGCAACTGAAGAAGATAGTTGTCTTACCGGAGGCTGGACAACATTCACACAAGATTCTCCAGCCATATATTAGTTTTCAGAGTTCCGACTTACTTTCTCCGGTGGAACCACAAAATCTACATAATTATTTAAAATAGATGAAAATTGGCATAATAGAGATGATCAGCTTTATTTAAATCAGATAAAAACCTAACTTGTTGAGAGTTGGATATTTCGTTATTGATGCAAGTTGTGAAGCTTGAATCATAAACTCTAAATTTTGTACATTAAGAAGAGCAGTAAAACTATTAGCAGTTACTCAACAGCTGTTCCAATTGACTTCTTCAATGATGGGCAAATTGAAGGTTTCACAAACAAAAATATAAAACAGTGTAAACATAACTTGGCATCCATTGACAAACATCTTTACTACTAATTCAAATCATTATACTAAAAAGGATTGACTAATTTTTTGGTGCTTTAATTTTATCTTAACAGTTTAAAGAAAGTTATAAGGTATTTTTAGATTTTGAAATGATATTTTGTTTTCAAGGTAAAACAATCTTTAAAAATGTGTAATGATTTTACATTAAAACATAAAACATAATATTTTATATTCATTCACTTCATAAATATTAAGTACTTTAATATCTTTAAATAAAAACTTTGAATTTATAAAATATCCTCATAGTTTTAGAAAGTTTTGTGCTTATATAACCAATTTGATGATTCCGAGTAATGTTTTCATCAAAACAAACAACTAAAAATTTTGTAACAAAATCTCTTTTTATTTCCCTTTGATCGATAAAGATTTGAGGTAATTTTGATGGCAGGAATTGCTTTTTTTTTAACTTATTACACTTGAATCAATTAGGTACATGTCTGAGTTCATCGTTCACTGTTTTAAAAAATTCAGCGATATCATAGTTAGAAAGGAGTAAGTTTTTATCATCTGCATACATAACGCTCGTTAGTTTTGAGGCTTTATTTAAGTCATTTATATAAATTAAAAAAAAAAGAGAGGTCCAAGAATTAAATCTTGTGGGACTCCACAGGTTATATTAGGAAACCAAATTGATTGATGTAAAGTAGATTATTATTATCAAAATATATGTGCACTCTGTTGAACATGATTTTTTATAGAATTTTTGAAAATGTGGAAAGATCGTCGATGTGGCAATAGTTACTAATTTCAAATTTGTCCTCTTCTTTAAGAATAGGAATAATATTTGCAATATTTAATTGTTCTGAGAATACTTCTTGATGGATAGAAGCTCTAAAGATTAAAAAAAAAACATATTTTAATTGTTCAAATCAATCTATAACCACGTTTCCATTATTTTATTTTTTTTTAAAAGAGATTTGAAGGTTCTTTCAAACTCATCAAACACTTATTTGGAAGACAACTCATCCAATAAATGCGATTATCCATGGGTACTAGATAATCAGTAAACAAAGATTAGAGATTTTTTCGAACATTGTTGGTCCTATATCAGTGAAAATTTGTTAAATTCTTGAACTATAGCTTTTGGTTCTTATAAACTTTTGTTATCGACTCTAACCATTTGTAGAAGAAAAGCGGAGCATGTTTTTTTTTTGCCAATAACTTATTTTGTTATTTGCCACGTGCGCTTTGTGTTGTTTTAAATATATTAAATAATAGACCATTTCGCTATTAATTTTGCGCGAACTTCTGCGTAAAGCATCAAGGCGCAAACAATAACAACAAACATTATTAACAAGAAAGTCACTTAAAATTATGTCTGATTCTTCCTCTGATGACGAAAAAAATAAGGCCTTTATGGATGAAATAAAAAGTTGGAAAGTAGAAAAATTAAAAGAATTTCTTCAAGCAAGGAGTATTCCTCTTGGTCAAAATCCTGCAAGAGCAAAGTTGCTAAAAAACGTGTTATATGCCAGTAAACTTAAATTACCAGTTAAAAAACCATGCAAGAAGAGACTGAAGAAATCAATTCTAGATCTTTTCAAAAATTGAAATTAAAATCAGGTGTCCAGCTTCCCCATCCTAATGAAATCGGAAATTGGGTAATACATAAAGAAATAGTAATAAAGTTATTACCAACTACAACTTATTCGGACATTGAAACTTATGCTTTTGATACTCATAGCTCTAAAGCTTTGAAAGAAGGACATTTTCTTTATTCTTCAGATCACATAACTTCAGTATCTTTTAATAATTTATCAGATGCTGTAAAATTTTGTTATTTAAAAGGAACTATAGTACCTCAAACAAGAATAAACAATGAAGAATATGAATCATGGGTATGTTTAAATAAAAATGGAAGTATATTATCTGCAGAATGCAAATGCATAGCCGGTTATGGAGAAAGCTGCAAACATATATTTGCTTTGTTATTGTTTGTTGAAGAGCATGTGCGATTAGGAGAAAATGTAACTTGTACGTCAGTAAAACAAAAGTGGGGAATTAGAACTCAAATAAGTAAATTACATGAGCCAGATATATTACAAAACATTTCTATTAAAAAAGTCAAACCTAGTATCGAAAATAAATGTCTTAAACTCAGTTGACATTTATACGATCCTCGTCCTTATCATTTAAGGCAGTCAGATTTTACATTTGAAGATTGGGAAGCAGTTGCAGAAGCCACCGATGGAAAAAGTGCTGTAATTTGCCTAAAGCCAAATATACAGTCAGAATATTAAAAAAAAAACTACCTTCTGCAAGCACAACTAAAAATGAAACACTACCACCCACCATAGACCAATTAGTAGCTCTAATAGAATGTTGTTATGGAAATGAATGTTTAGCATTTAAATTCTTTTACAATTGGTGGTTGTAAATTACTTAAAGCCCCACAAATAACATAAATGAGGTCTAGCATTGTTAATGATAACTCGTTCTTACAAATCCTAAACTCTTTAAGTCGACGAATTGAGCGTTCTACATGGACACGTGATTGAGCAATTTCTTTGGCTGATTGAATTTTCGCTTGTGTAAAATGTTGTTCTTTTTTTTTAAAAGGTGGACAAACTAATACCACTTTTTTTTCCAAAAGCAAATCTTGGATATTAAAACCTCTGTCCGCCAAGCACATAGAACCTTCAGAAAACATGTTAATAACATGGCAGTCCTCTGTAATATGTCTATCTGAAGCTTGGCCACCGTAAGCTTTAGAGATAAAACTGAAAGAACCAGTTTTTGTTGTAACAACTAACTTTTTCAATGTGTTACTACTTTTATAAGTACTAAATGTTTGATACTGTGCTTTTGCATTTGATGGTCTCTGAATTTTTTGCTCAGTGCAGTATATTATACCTTCTACATTGTGTAACTTTCCAAAAAAATGTCTTGCTTGATACAATAAATTTGCTTCTCGTGTGGGCCATAAAAGAAGAGGCTTTAACTCATTTCCAAAATAAGTAATCCAGGTTGTTAAAATACTTGAACAATGAGACTGGGAAATCGAAAATCTAAATGCTAGATCTTGAATAGCCAAATCTAATCGCAGTTTTATATGCACACTAGCAGAATTTCATCCTGGATTATTATAGTGCTTTTTCTTCCAGGCTTTTCTAGTTTTTTTTTGTTTTAATTTGCAAGTTTGTGAAAGTCTCCCCTTGTAGCAGCATAGTTTGTCATACTTTTTTTCCCCTTTACTAATTAAAAACATGAATACTTTTTTTGTGCACCCAGTATAAAACTTTATTAACCTATCAGAATGGCATACTCTGTCCCAACTAAACTCTGCTTGTGACTTCAATGAAAACTTACTCAACAAACGTTTTCGATGTTTTAATAACACAGGTCTTTTAAGTAATCTTTTAGGAGTGATTATAAATATTTGTAAGTCTTCCACGTCATTTGTTTCAGATACAAGAAAATCTTTTCCAACAGGTAAAGCATAATCATGATCATAATGAATATTAATAGGCTCAGTAAATTCTATTTGATCATGATTATCTTCGTTTTGATCATGACTACTCTGGTAATCAGCAACATACTTTTTTTTCTTAATTATGGATATCCGTTTTAATGGAGATTTCCTTTTTTTTAACTTAATATCGTAACCATTTAAATACTCAGTAAGGTAAGGATAAACATCAGTAGGTCGTCCCATTTTAAAATGATTTGAGCAGACTGGAGAACGAAGAGAAATTCTAAAGTTACTCCTGAAAAGTCCAATTTTCGAGTTCCATTTAGGTAACATTTTAACGTCTTTGCATCTCCAAAATTTAAGTTGCAAACTACCATTAAAAATTTTAATATGGTCTTTAATAATGTACTTTTCCGGATACCTTCTATCATTGCCACAGTTTTAAACAACGCAGTGATCACCCCCACCCATGTATAGATAATTGTTTACTTCTTTTAAAATATTGTTTTGATTTGTTTGCGCCTCGGTTATCCCATAATGCTTTTCGCTGATTTCGCGCAAAATTAATAGCGAAATGGTCTATTGGAAGTTATAGTTTTTTTTTCGGGTATTTGCAAATTTTTTCAAATAAGTTTTTCTAGTCCTTATAAATTTTATCGATTGTAGCTGTTTATGTTTTAAAAGATTTACATATAACTTTTGTTTTACTCTGTTTATTGTTTATTTTCCTTCAGGTAGTTGCCTTACAGAACAACTAGCTAGAAAAACGGTTAACTCCACTTAAGAACGAAGCTAATAAAGATGAAAGAAAAAAAGCCTAAGCAATATGTCAAAAGTACTTTTAGGGGCCGTCTATAAATGCTAACAGTAATTTTTCCTGGTTTTGACCTTATCGTCCTTTCGTTAAACTCTGTCAATTTATGCCCCCCCCCTCCCTCCGTATAAATGATGTCAGTTTTTTACTCCCCTCCCTTTCTAATAAAAAGTTAAAATTTTATGGTATTATTTTTTAATGACATCGTTTTTACTTTCTTATCGACTTTTTTTAAATCTGCGCATAGACGGAGTAAATATCTGTTTTGTAGTTATCATAAATTGCCATTGGTCAATTTATGATAACTACAAAATTGGTAATTTTAAGATAAGTATGCAGTTTTGTTATATTTTGTTAGGTGTTTCATTTGGTCAAAGTATAATTGCTGTAGTTTAAAAAAAAAAAAAATTATTTTTATAAAAAAAATATATATATTTTTCAAACATTATCCGATTTATGGCAACGTATCAAATTTTTAAACTCTTTTCCTGCAAAATGTTATATTTCACTTATCATAAATTGACCAATGGCCACAAATATAATCTTAAAAATTTTTTTTCTAATATTGACATTATTTTAAACTCAACACCCCTTCACCATTATCAATTATTGTCAAGTTTTTATCACCCCCACCCCCTCTCATTTACTTACTGATATCATTTATGGATGACCCCTTTGTAAATAATGCACTTTTAGTGCATCCTTTCAGTGTTAATAGAATAATATACTTTTATTTAAAAAAAATTTCTATTGTAAAGATTTATTTTAAAGAAATAGTTTTTTTCTCCACCTGTCCTTTTCTTCAATTTTTAAAGTCGAGTTTTATTATCAGCTAAAACTCGCCTTCAAATAGCGTCTAAAAAGTACAACTTTTTTTCGTCCGCGTTAGACTAAAGATGAATTAGGTTTCGCTCATTTTAATTAGTACTGCAAACAAAAGATTCATTAAGTAGATCTTATGTTTTCTAGGTAATGCGTTGTAAACACAAAAAATGGTGCTTGGTCCAATCTTTATACTTTCGTACACTTTGTATATGAGTACACAATGTTTTAACTTTAATTCTTTAACGTGAGAGAACTTAACGCTTATTAAAAGTTTTCCCTTCTATAAAATGCGCATGTCTCCTTTCGCAAAAACGTAAACAACAAAATTCCTTTTAAACATAAACGCATGTTTTTTACCTTAATGATCTAACTCAATAAGTTTACTTCTGTTTATTTTATATCTGCAATTAGTTATTTTCATCTTATGAGTATTACACCTGTTTAGTCGATCATTTCATAATAGGATTCATGTATCAAAAGAGTATGCAATGAAAATTATTCAGTTTTTTTAAAATTGAATTGCTACTCTGAAATTGATTTCTGCAGCAAAATTAAATGGTTATAATTTTTTTTTACAAAATGAGACTTTATTAGTGGCTAGCATATTTTATAAATATATTTCAAACATGAACTCATGCTCTGAAATTGATTTCTGCAGCAAAATTAAATGGTTATGATTTTTTTTTTACGAAATGAGACTTAATTAGTGGCTAGCATATTTTATAAATATATTTCAAATATGAACTCAAATGCTCGGTGTTAAATAAACGAAACTATTTTCAAAGTAATAGCATATTTTTTTATGTATTAGAATACATAACCTTGTGCCCAGGTTTTGTATTCTATAGAAAATTTAAACTTGAATACATTTATAAGGTAGAACTGACTAATTTATTATCCTTGTAATTTTCAAAAGCTATCTGGTTTTATATGATCTAGTTTTTTTTTTTTTTTTTTTTTTTTTTTTTTTTTTTTCAAAAAAATACAAAGCCGTGTGTAAGTAATATAAAGTTATTTGAAAACTTTAGTCTGCATTATGAATTTCGCTGTTATATGCTTTAATATTATGTAGTTTACATATTTAGATGATGAATATTTTTTTATAAGACAAAACAAATACAATACACAAATAATGCAGCAACAAAGCATAACAGGTATATGTACTTAATGTATTTAATGCCTAAGTAATTGATGTATTACCAAATAATTAATCTAATTTTGTATTGTGCTTGTATTTTTAATTTAACTAAACTAGATTAAAAATACAAACAATTATTAATACAATAAACTAATAGTTTATTTAAAGTATTTTTTTATTTTTAATAAATTTAATACATCTTTGTAATTTGTAACTTACTAACCTATGAAACTTACTAGTTTAACTCTTACCATAACTATTTAATACCCTTTTATGTTTTAAAGGCTCTAATTTTTTTAATTATTTAACTTAATTAGTTTAATTACTTTTATATTACTATATGTAGTAAAAATTTAGTTAATTACTTAAGCCAACAATTTACATGTTTAATTTTGAATTTATTTTAAGGTTATTAGGCTATTAGGTCAATTAAGTTATTCGGTTATTAGGTTATTTAAAGTCTATTAGGTATTAGGTCTATTACAATTTTTTTATTTCTTTCACTTCTAATAAAGATTGATAGTAGTTTGAAAAATTTTGATTTAGAGTAATTAAAAACATAATATTATTGAAAAGCACAATAAAAAAAAAGAAATTTATTAGAAAAAAAAAGATATAACACATATTTTGCAACTTTTTTTATTTACTACAAATATTACCCTAGAAACAAATTTTAAACTATAAACAGTTAAATTTATCTTTTACAACTTTAGAAAATTGATGCTATATAAAATTTGTTAGATAATGAAAAGGTAACAAAGTTGTGTTTTTCTATTTTTTGAGTGTTGAGTGATATTTCAAAAGAAACTTATAACTTGATCATTTTACTATTAAAAAGACTTTTAATATGTTTTTCTTCAAGTTCTTATTCTCACAAAAACTTCAATTTATTTTATGGATAACATCTTTTTTAACAAAAACAACTTATACCTTATGAGATCTAAATAAACAAACAAATTTATTTGTAAAATTCAAATCTGAAAAAGTATTTAAGTATACTTTAATTATAATAATAATGTTTTTTAGATGCAGATATGGTTAATGATATCGTTATTTCAAAAAAAAGATCACGATCAGTGGAAGAGTTAGTTTATTTATTTTTTATAATATCAAGTATAATTTTATTATTGTATTAAATTATTGAATTTAATTTATTATCACATCCTTTTATTTTAAAATGTAGTAACTAACCAGAGTTTAATTTTGCCATAACTTGGTTTGATAAAATGAGAATGGGTCAGGTTTGTAGCCAAAGCTGAATAATGGAGATAAATCATAATTTTTGAGACATTTAAATATTCAATTCTTCATTACCTAAAATCTTACAAACTTTTTCTTAATTTTTCTCTCAAAAATATCTCAGCCTCGTCTTGTTGTCTGTTACACAGTCATTTCAAGTTTTCTTACAAGTACTTCTAACAACAACAACAACAAAAAAAGAAATGCAGTTACCCAATCATTTGTATCTTTATGCTCTACATGTTCAAAAATCAGGCTTGATGGCTTCTCTGCTTCTGATCTTTTCTTTAATAATGAAAACATACTAAAACATCTTATTATGTCTATCTACCTCAATCTTCTTCTCATAATTTTTCACCCTAAATCTTTTTTTTTAAATGAACAACCTGGTAGGAATTTTGCTAGTGACTACCTAGTGATATTCATGTTGATAAGGACAGCAACTTGGCCACAAGGATCGCTAGCTATTTAAGCTAGCAACAACTCATAACCATTAGTAAAACAGCAATTTGGCTGTTTTTTTTTATTGAAGTCATTTAAAGTCATTTAAAAGGTATGTCAATGACTCCCATTCTTGTTTTAACTTTACTGTAGATGCGAAAAACTTTTAAATATTACTTAATAGCCAACATAAAAATATTCAGTACACCACGGAAATTGAAAATGAAAATAACACGTTAAACTTTCTTGACATAACTGTTATTAACAATAAAACTGGTATATATGGTTTTAAAGTTTATTGTAAAGATGTCATAGCTAACATCCAAATCCAACCTAACTCATGACATGATCCAAAAATTATAAACAGAGTTTTCAAAAGATTTGTTCATAAGGCATTATATTTATGCTCTGATAATAATATTGAACAAGAGTTATTATTTCTAGTTGATGTTTTAGTAGAAAATGGTTATAAAAAAATAAGCCTGGAAAATATTATAAAAACCTCTTAAGAAATTTACATAATAAAAAACAAAATATTTAAACTCAACATTCATCAATATCATCAAAAAATGTAAATCTTTACCATAGATTCCAGGAACTACCCTGAAGTTAAAAGAAGTTTTCAAAAATTCAGGTTACAGACCAGTCTTTAAATCACCAAAAAATTTACAACATATACAGGCCTTGTTACGAGATTTCATGCGTAACAAAAATGCTTAACACATTTTTAATTAACTCAACGTAGCTTACATATTTATATTGTTAAAAGTTAAATTGCATCACTAGAGTAGTTTCAAGTACCACATTGTTTTTTTCAAACCACGTTAAAAATCATTAAAACTTTTTCTTTCAATTATTTAACTTTTACAGTTTAACTAAAACAAAAGTTATAAATAGAATCTTAACTCATATTTGAAATACATTATTAAATTGAATCATATTTCTGTGGACAGTACTTTGTAAATGCCGAGAAAAGGCATTTACAAAGTACTGTAAGAGAAATCTTTTTTAATAGTGTCCCATTTGTATAAGGTAATGTGGATGTTCTTATTGCTCCTTTGGTATTTTGGCCAAGATATTATCTTGTTAAAGTGCAGATACATTAAAGAAGATTTTTACAGCATACATAATTCCATTCCCTTCAGCAGATTAAATTTTTTTAAAGTTTTTAAAGTGACTCTGTTTTTATTCAAAATGTTATCCATTTGATAAATAATGATAATTTGATAAATTTAAAAAAAGTATAGAAAGATTGACTATTTCATTTGTTGAAAGCCATAGTAAGCATAAAACCCCTTATAAAGAAAATGTCATTAGGAAATAACAAATAACTATCATAAGCTAGAAGTTTATTCTGCTTTATTAAAAATATATTGCCGTTATCTTTTTTTTAAAGCAATTCTAGTCTAGAAACAAACTTAGGGCGCATTAAACAATAGCCAACCTTACTAAGTGTAATAGTTATTTTACTTTAAAATATAATTATTGTAGCCACATGTGTCTTTAATTTTTTTCCAAATGAGGCCCGTATAAAATTTTCTTATCGGATAGTTATTAACTAAGTAACATTTTAGTTGTGAGCAATGTAACAGTTCCTGTTACCAAAGAAAGGTCCATAAAATCATCGTGATTACAGGGAAAACATTTTTAAAAAACATTTTGGGTTGAAAAGTTGAAGGTTAAAAGTAATAAAAAGATCTGTTTTTATTTTGTTTCTTTCTAAATAGTTGTAACAAGTTTCATTTATTTATAACTATAATTTCATATTACTTTACAGTTTAAATAGTGCTTAAGCAAAGCAAAAAAACTATCAACAATTTTTAAAAAAAAACTTGACTTTGGTAAAGTAATCGTCTACTACTCATAAACTTGTTCAACATTTCTTATCGACGTTCTTTTTATGATCAATCTAAAAAAATAATTGATAATGGAAAAACTTCGAAAAGCTACACTTTGACGTTAAAAAGTCATTTATTTCGTAATTTGTAAAGTCTAATGTTGACTCTTCCCTCTTCTTAAGGGGTATAGGGGGTTGGGGAAAGGGCGACAACCTCCTCACACTACCCATAAATTGGGCCCTGGGTCTTGCCAATCGATGATCAGACAATACTTAAATCAAAAAAGTACTTATAATTAACTTATAAAAGTACATATGATTAACTTATAATTAAGTTAATCATAAGTACTTTTTTTATGTATTTTTACACTTTATTTGCACTTTATTTTCTTTAATTCATTTTTAATTAAAAAAAAAATTATAAACAAACCTTTTTTTTAACTAAAAATCAATTAGTTCACAATTGCTGTTAAATGCTTTTATTTACGACAAATGTCTTCTGAATAAAATGTCACATAAACGACATCAAAAGATAATTTAAATATTCCAAAAGATATAAGTTTTCGCGTAACATAAAACTGCTGAATGCGTAAGCAAGTCGCCTTTTCACACATAAAATGTGAGCTGCATAACGTTTCTTAACAAGACCTGATATACTTACCACTAAACCTCCTCTTCCTATAAATTCTTACCCAAGTGTGCACAAACTTGAATGCTCCACAAAAAATGCTACATCGGTGAAATAAAATTAAAATTCTTATCTCGCATTTACCAACATCAGAAAAATGCATGCGAAGGAAAATGGGGTTATTCAGCAATAGCAGAGCATTTAAAAAGTTATCATGGTAATTCTACATGGAGCGATAAAAATACTTAAAAAGTAGAGGTCAACAATTTTAACAGAAAAATGAGGGAAGCCATCGAAATACAATGCTATAAATGTGCACCTTCAGATAGCGAACTGAATCAAGATGACAGAGGTTATGTCACAACTTCCTTTTGGAAACCTATATTTCGATATTTGAATCAAATTTGTTTTGTTTTTAACGGTTATATATATATATATATATATATATATATATATATATATATATATATATATATATATATATATATATATATATATATATATACATATATATATATGTGTGTGTATGTATATACATATATATATATATCTATATATACATGTGTATGTGTATACATATATATATATATATATATATATATATATATATATATATATATATATATATATATATATATATATATATATGTACTATACTTGACAACAAGGTTATCTATACTCCCTTGAAATATTGTATATAAATTAACTCAAAAATTAAAGAGTTACATCCATAATGGAAGTTTTTATTTAATTATGCATTTTTTAAATTAAAAAAAAATGTTTGAATAATGAATGCAAGGTTTTACTGTTTTATAAGGAATTTGAATAAAATGTTTTTGCCAATTTTATTTTAAGTATTTTATATAATGTTAATAAAACATTTGTTTTTCCGTTTTTTACTTTAATTGTTATGTTTACAATTTAAATAAAAGGTTCCTTTTTAGAATATATAAAAAAACATTTGTTTTGCCATTTTATTTTATTTGTTTTCATTTTAAATTTTAATAAACCATTATCATTAGGTAGGGTTTCTTTTGTATTATTCTATTTAGAATTTCATTAAAAATGTTTGTTTTTTCGTTTGTTATTTTAATTATTTTATTTAGAATTTTAATAAAATGTTTGTTTTACTCCTTTCTTTTTTAAATTAGTCTGTTCAGAATTTATGTAATTAAGTTTTTCATTTTTTATCTTATTATTTATTTTTAATTATTATTATTTATAAATTTTATTAGAACTTATATAAAATTCTCTTTTTTTCTTTTTTCTTTTAACAAATTTAATTAAAATAAAAAATGGAACGTTCATTTTGCTGTTTTAATTTTAATTATTTTATTTAAAGTTTAAATAAAGTGTTTGTTTCGCTGTTAATAAGTTTAAAATATCAAATAAAATTAAAATCTAAAATTCTGAGATTGGCAATAAATTGCATGACCTATGTCACTGTCATGTTGGCTGTTATGTCGACATTACCGAACGCTGACCCCAATTTCAAGGGCTGGTTATCTTAAATATATTAAATCCAAAACTAAAAAAATCAAATTTTTTAACTTGTAAAAGACTAAATGAAACAATAATCTGAGGGAAATAATTGCTCAAAAATTACCAGTTAATCATAAGGTTATAACGTTATATATATATACACATATACATATACACACATATATGGCACAGATGTAAACCTGTGTGACATTGTTTCCTGCCTAGGATAATGAATGCTGGATCTACTTGACTGTTGTCATAGGTTTTTGCTTGTGTCTCTTCAATAATGGCTATGCAACTCTTCCTGTTATCTCCTAATAAAGATACAGCTCTAAAACTCAGTTTAATGGTTCTGAGGCCAACTGGTAGTAAGATTTCCACATGAGGAGCCCTATGTTACAACTTATGGTTAATTAACAGGACTGATAAAATTGCATAGCTTAATGCTTAGGAGGTCGTGCTCTATCTATGAATTAGTCAAGTTTCTCTTAGTGAGACTAATTTAAAATCTGCTATTCCTTCTTATGATCTCAGTATTGATGGGTAGAATATTTTGATTCGCAAAAACTCTAATAGTCACATGCTTGACTTGAGGGTATACATATGCATCAATTTACCTAATTGTGGTAAAATCAGGTTTGAGTCCTTTGACCATTATTTTATGTGCTTCTGCTTAGCACCTCTTCACTCAATAACCTTTCTCTTTGTTTTTTTATTGTTCTCCTACTTTCCCAAGACTGACTCTTTTAGATGTAATTTCTGATCACTTTGACCATGCCCTCTCTCTTTACCCTTCTGCCAATATTCTTGTTATTAGAGACTCTAATGCTCATCACACTGAATGGCTTGGCTCTAATGCCACTGACCCTCCTGGCACTAAAGCCTTAAAGCACTAAAACTTTTTGCATTTCTCAATCTCTTACTCAGATAATTAACTTAGTAACTTGCTTTCCTGACAACCCTAATCATTTATCTTCACTCCTTTATTCTAGCTTGTGTTCAGTTTCTTCGTTTTCCCCTTTAGGTGGTCCTGACCATGCAATGATCTCTTTAAATGTTTCATCTCGTACTTTCTTTTTGGACTCACCCTGCCATCTCACTACTTACTTATACCCCAAAGCTGACTGGGTTCTTTTTGTGATTTTCTTTGTGACAGTCCTTGGGGTGATGTCTTTTCCCTTTCAGCTGGAAAATGCACCTCCTATGTAACCTCCTAGATTCAGGCAGGAAAGGAAGCTTTTATTCCTTCTTGTCAGTTCCAAGTCTAACCTCATTCTACTCCATGGTTTTCACTCTTTTGTGCAACTGCTATATCCAATCGTAATCATTTTTTCCATCTTTTTCAAAAGAATAACTCTCTTGAGAACAAACAGCTATTTATTATTGCAAAAAACTGTTGAATAAGATGCTGTCAGATGCTAAGCTCTACTATTGTATCTTATCTCAGAAGTTAGGCTCTAGCTAACTTCTGAGATAAGATACACCAAGATATACTAAAGTCATAGCTCGGTTAAACTCTTCTACGGCTTGTGGTCAAGAACATTCCTATCATTGTCTTACAAAATTGTTCTCCAGAACTCTCTTCGATTCTCTCTATGCTATTTAATAAGTGCTTGACTGAGTTTCCTGTTTTCTTGCCTGCTGGAAAATGACATCTGTTGTTCCAATTTTCAAAAACTCGGATGAACATTTTGACCCCTCCAATTATTGGGCAATCAGTCTTCTTTCTGTTATTAGCAAGGTCTTTGAGTCTTTGATAAACAAATTTCTCACATCCTATTTTGAGTCAGATAACTTACTGTTAGAGAGAAAGGATTGAAAACCTTATTGTGTTTTTGATTCTCTTGTTCTACGGCTGACTTGTTAATTGCTGTGACTGAAAGACTTTATTGTGCATAAGATAGAGGCGGAGAGGGTATTGCAATTGACATATCTAAGGCTTTCAACATTTCAACAACTTTTGGCATGCTAATTTTCTCCATAAGCTTGTTTCATAAGGTGAATCTGGGAAAGTTTTTGAGATTATCAAATTGTTTCTTTCTAACGCTTTATTAAAGTCATCTTCAAAGGCCAACACTCTTCTTTATTTCCAGTCACTTCTGGGGTACCTTAAGGTTCTTTCATTGGTCCTGTTTTGTTTCTTATCTACATAAATGATCTTCCCATCAGCATTAGATAACCTTGAGCGAGATCTGGTCTCGTTCTCGTTTCTCGTGAGAAATGGGACTTCTTGTGAGAAATGAGAAATAGAAAATTCTCGCAAGAAGTAAAACGAGACTTAAATATTATATTATTTTCCAAATTAAAAATTATTATAATTTACAAAATGCCTAATAATTTGTTTTTTTGATTAACTTATTTTTTGACAAAAACAAATTAAATTTTTAATTAGATTTTTTAATTAGATTTAAAAAAAAAATCTAATTAAAAAATTTTAATTACATTTTAAATATTTTTAATTAGATTTTAAATACAAAAACTTTTTGTATAAAATGGTGCACTTTCTACTTAATTTCATTAGTTTACCAGTGGAATTCAACTTGACACATATTATTCATATTGAAAAGAAATATTCTTGCCTCATTTCAACGATCAAAAATGTCACCAAGAAAAAACAAAATCTGGAGATATTTTCAAAAACAAGTAACAGTGCTGAATGCAAGGCGTGCAAAAAGTCTTTGAAAACAAAAGATGGAAACACAAGCAGACTTCATCGTCACCTCGAAAAAAAGCACAGTCAAGATTACGTTGAGTATTCTGAAAAAACGACGACTCTTTTCTTCCTCCTCCTAAGAAGAAACAACAAACCATGGTCGAAATGCTTGAAACAAAGTCCAAATATGACAAAGACAATTCCATTCAAAAACAGTTTGACTCTGCAATGCTGGATTATTTTTGCACTGATCTGGCATCCTTTTCAGCAGTCGAAGGAAGAGGTTTCAAGAAATTGTTTGACATTAAATACCTTAAACTGAGCCTTCATCACAGAACAACATATTCAAGAAAGTTTTCAATTCAGTCAAGAGAAGTTCAAGCTGGAATGAAGAGCATAATAACGAAGATTACGCCAAATCTAAAAAGTGCTGCATTTACTTCTGACCTTTGGACTTCTAGAGCTCAGGACAGCTACATCTCTTGGACTTTTCATGCTATTGACGAAAATTGGAGACAACATCACTGGACCTCCCATGTCCAACAGTTCCCAGGCAGACACACAGGTATCTTAATTGAAGGAAAGCTGGATTCTTTCTTAGAAGAACTAAATTTGCCTGCTGATTTGCCAATGTACTCCGTGAATGACCAGGCAAGAAACATGAAACTTGTAGTCAAATTGTCAAAGCGCCTTGACCAATACTTGTGCAACAATCATATTTTGCGATGTGCAGTTCGAGACTCATTTGGAATGACTGCTGGAATGGATGATGCGTTGCAAACATGCAAAGATTTGTCTTCTTTAACTCACCAGTCAACAGTTGCAGCTGAGTTGCTTGAATCAGAATCATATGCTCAAGGAATCAATTTTAGACAGTTATGCCAATCTGTTGACACAAGATGGAATAGTGAACTGGATTGCATGGCTTCTGTCCTACATCTAAAGAGTGCAATTATCAGCAAAGACCATCAGTGCATCACAGTGGAAATCAATCGAGGGAGCAGTAGAAATTTTGGCACCACTTAAAGAAGCTACAGAAATGTGGTCGGCTGAGTCTATTCCAACAATTAACACTGTCGCTGATTCTCTTTATTTAATCCATGACAAAATTGCTCAATTTATTGAGACGAATGGGAAAAATGGCATTATCCTTAACTCACAGGTTAAGGATAATGTTGAGTGCCAACCTGTTGCCAGAGTCCTTTCAGCAGATTTGTCCCCTAATTCAAAACTGAAGTGCAAGTTAAACATCAGACTTGAAACACAAGAGCCAACATCTGAACTGAATCCTATTTTGAGCGAAATGTGCCAGTATGAATATCTCCCTGATGCCAAAAAAGACTTTCCGATTCTTGATTGGTGGAAATTGCATTCAAATACATTGCCAGAACTCTCTTCATTAGCTAGACAAATTTTAGCTATTCCAGCAAGTTCAACTAAATCAGAGAGAGTTTTTAGCTCAGGTGGAAATGTCGTCCGATCATCCAGACACAACTTACACCCAGAAAAAGTAGAATAAATCATCTTAATCAGAGAAAACATTGTCTTGTTGGAAAAGTTTGGCAAAAAAATTCTGAATTAATATTTGAAAAAGTTGTTTACATTTGACAAATGTCATTTGTGTCTCTTTGTCAAAATCATGTTTACATTTTTTTTTTTACTTGGATTTTAATAAATTCGTTTTCAAAAATTGTTCAATTTCTCGTCTCGTCTCGTTCTCGGTCTCACGAGAAGTACTAACTTCTCGTCTTGGTCTCGTCTCGGTTTGAAAAAACTTAGTCTTGCTCATGGTTAGCATTAGATCTAAAGTAGCTCTTTTTGCTGATGACTCAATTTTATACTCCTGTCAAGACAGGAGTATAAAATTGAGTCAAAATAAAGAAGACTATTTGTCAAAACAAATAGTATTCTTTTTTTGATTGCTTTTAACAGGCAGTTGATCTTGAAACTGATCTCTCTTCTGTGATAGATTGGGGCTTCTGTGATAGATTGGGGCAAACAACTATTGCACTACTGTTGACATTTCTATATTAATGAATGACAACCCTCTAACTGAGTCCTCTTGTTTATGTCTTCTTGGATTACCATTTACTACTGACCTTTCATTTAAACCATGTATTCAATCGATTGCTAATGATGTTCTTTCTCTTCTAGACAAAGTCCAAAAGCGCATTGTAAACATAGTTGGACTTGCTTATCTGCTTATCTGTAAAGTTGCATCTCTTTTTCTTTTCTACAAATAATATTATAGCTGCTGCTTAAAAGAGCTATCATCTCCACTAAATGCTATTATTTATAGTTGCAACAAACTTAGGTAATAGTATAGAACTTATTGTTCATGGGTGATTAATTAATTACAAAGGAAATATACTGTTAAACAATGGCATACAACCAACTTATTTGAATCTCGAACTCACATTCTCCTATTCACATAAGATCATTAGTGATAGAAAAGCTCAATGAAAGGATACAAGAGTTACTCCAAAGAGCAAGCAAGATTTGCTCCAAAAAAGTTCCTTCTGGTGTAACCAAATGTGCCTCACCACTTGTGGTTGTAAAAAAAACAAATGGAGATTTATGCATATGTGCAGATTAAAAAATAGGTGTTAACCAAAAGATATTCTCAGATTCATATCCTATTCCAAATATTGAGACTGTGTTTCATAAAATGGCAGTATTGAAATATTTTACTTAAATAGATCTCAAGGGAGCTTATCACCAAATTGAGATGGAAAAAGAGGCACAAGAAATAACAACAGTTAATACCCCTATCAGATTTTAAAGATGGGCATACTTGCCTTTTGGAATGAAAACTTCATGTGCAATATTTTAAAGAGCAATAGAATCTGTTTTTGGTGATATATGTGACATCAATAAAGATCTAGAATTAACAACTGATGCCAGTGAAAAAGCAATATCTGGAATACTATCAAAAAACTGTCATCCTGTATTGTATCTCTCACAATATTTATCAGATGCAGAAACAAGATATTCTAATAGAGAGAGATGTGGCTATACAACGCTTATTGTATGGTCTACTCTGTGAGTAGTCCATACAATAAGCGTTGGCTATTGTCTCACTCCCTATTGGTTATTGTCTTGATATCAATTTAAATTTCCTACCCAAAAAAAAAAAATGCCTAGCTCTGTGAATAGAGACTATTGTCTCTACTCACAGAGCTAGTTATTTCAGATGTTGTGAATTCTGTTTCTTTTATTATCTGCTCAAGCAGATAATAAAAGAAACAGAAAATGATAGAGTATTAATGGATATTAAAATTAGAATTAGCAAGAATATTTGGAGCAGATGGCAGAAAGACCTTATAAATCTAACAGAAATAAATTAACTATTGAAAAAGGAATTTTATGTAAAGGTGATCTTATTGTACCTCTTAAAACAATGAGGAGGAAGTTAATCAAATCATTCCATGATGACATAAATTTTGGGACGATGCAAACTTGATGCAGATTAAAATAAGAAGCCTGATGGCTGCTGTCAAGATGTTGAAGAATATCTTAAAAACTGAAAAATGTGTGGAGATAAAGGTGAAGAAAGAGAGAATATTACATTGATCATGTCTATGCACAGGGTGTTGGACTGTTTTTGATTCTTGTAGATTCTTTTGGATGGCCTGAGTTATTAAGGTGATTAGCAGTGAAGCTGCCACAGTGAAGGCAGTACTACAAAGTGTCTTTTTCAAGAAATGGAGTTTTGGTATCAGATAAAACTGCAGAATTTTATGATACCACTTTATACCAGTGACTGAAGAAAATAGGTTGCTTACCTTATAAAACCTCACCTCAAAGAATGGTAGAGACAGTCAAGATGGATTTAAAAGCGTATTCTTTAGATAAAAGTTTATTATGTGGATATTTAAGTAGAATGACTTTAAATTACAAGACAATACCTCGTGCAGGATGTTGAAGGAGTCTTTCCAAGATGATGGGAAGGCAATTAAGATCTTTTTTTACTCTCTCTCTCTCTCTCTCTCTCTCTCTCTCTCTCTCTCTCTCTCTATATATATATATATATATATATATATATATACATATATGTATATATATATATATTTTTTTTTTCATATATATATTTTATATATATATATATATATTATATATATATATATATATATAAATATATATTTTATATATAAATATATATATATTTATATATATATATATATATATATTATATATATATATATATATATATATTATATATATATATATATTATATATATATATATATATATATATATATATATATATATATATATATATATATATATATATATATATATATATATATATATATATATATATATATAGATAGATATATATATATATATATATGTATATATATATATATATATATATATATATATATATATATATCTATTTATCTATTGGGCTTGGAGCAGTGTGCATACTATTATGATTTTTTTAAAAAACGTTTTTAGCAAAAATATTTTTATCATATTTTAGGCTGCCTGAATAAGTCAAATAAGCAACAATTTTCAAAACGCTATCCTTTAGCTAGAAATAATTGATGACTGCCATTTCTCATCAAAAATATATTAAATATGAGTTGTAGAAGTATAATATTTCACTTTAAATACTCACAAGCAATTTATTTTCTTAAAAATATCTACATAAAATTAACAAATTCGCAAATTCCGTGCATGATCATTCAAGAACTGCATTTAAATGATTGCTGTAACTCAAGGATACATAGTGCAATCCTGTAACTTTCTGGAAAGCTTTACTAATGTTTAAAACATTATTTTAAAAATACATATAAGGCTGAAACTTATATTTTCTGAGGAATTTAAATTTATTCATTTAGTAACTAAAATTTGAGTTTTTCTGATTCCACTTTAAACTAAATTTATTCTTTGTTAACATTACTAATATATACCAATTTTTGTTTACAAAATATTTATATAGCTGAGAATTAAATGAGAGAAAATTTGAGATCACCCGTTTTATTATTATGAATAGAGTAGACACAACATATCCGAGTGTCTGTGCGTGATTTTTCGGAAATACCCTATATATATATATATATATATATATATATATATATATATATATATATATATATATATATATATATATATATTGATATTGATATTGATATTAATTCACTCCCAACAAGCCTGCAAGCAACCACTATTAAGTTGAAAGTTACTAGAAAGCAAAGAATAGTGTTAAAGAAATACGAAGATATATATAAAAATCTAATGCACAATAGAATCTTTCAGTTACAGCAGCTAGTAAATCAGTTGTAGAACAAAAAGATCATTAAAAAAAGTGTATTGATTGCCAAAAATTAAGTTATTAGACTAAAGGTGGGATGTTAGAAATTTGTTGATAAAAGATTCAAATTATATATAAAGACTCAAATATACAGTCATACACACACACACACACACACACACACACACACACACACACACACACACACACACACACACACACACACACACACAAATTAGTGAAAGCACTTATCTAATTTTTTTATCACATTTATCTAAATTTTGTACACTTATCTAAATTTTTTAAATCAGTCGTAGAACAAAAATATCATTAGAAAGAATGTCTAAACACCAAAAAATTCAAATTATAGAAAAATATTTCACAAGAAGTTGAGAGTTGTTATAATTATGTAATAACTGCGGTCTATTTTAATAACCAGACATGGAAGAAAAAAAACTATGCACGAATACTTTAATGTAACAATGGGAAGTTATGGGGGAGCAGAAATTTGCAAATATGTAGGCTTATATATTTTTAATTCCCTAGCTAAAATAGTTTATTCTAATCAATTAGGCTTATCTGGCGATGATGGTTTATTAATAATGGAAAAAAATCAGGGCCTCAACTTGAAAAAATCAGAAAAAGTATTATAAAAATTCTCAAAAACATTGGCTTCCAAATTAAAATAAACATTCGTTTAAAAATTGTGAATTTTGTTGATGTCACATTTAACCTCTCGGAAAATACTTATAGGCCTTATAAAAAAACCTAATGGTTAATTATTGTATATTAATACAAATTGATTGTATATTAATATAATGATTGAATTTATATTAATTTTATTAATACATTAATTTTATTAATATAAATTCAATCATCCCCCTCAAATTTTAAAATAAATTCCTATTTCAATTAACAATCGACTAAATCAAAACTATTCTAATGAAAGTATTTTTAACTCTTCCAAATGTGCCTATGAAGTTGCTCTTAAAAAAAAGCGATTTAAAAATTTCAAGCCCAAATTTGAAACAAAAAGTGCAAAAAAGTGAAATAGAAATATAATTTGGTTCAACCCTCCGTACAGCAAAAATGTTTCAAAAAATATTGTAAAAGCATTTTTAAAATTAATAGATAAACATTTCCCTCCCTCTAATAAATTGCACAAAACTTAACAGAAACACTATTAAAGTAAGCTATAACTGTACAAAAAATATCAAAAGAATCATAAAAAGCCACAATTTTCCATTGATTAATAAAAATGAATTTCTTAAAAAAAAAATTACTGAAAATTGTAATTGCAAGCAAAAAATTGACTGCCCTATGAATGGCAAATGCTTTTTAATCAAAAAGTATTTAAATCAAAAATTATTATTTACAAATGCATTGTTTCCTCACAAAATAACCCTGATAAACATTATATTGGCTTAACCGAGGGTGAATGGAAAAAATGTTATGCCAACCACTAACAATCTTTTAAACATAAAAAATATGTATGAAAGTGTACGCAAATATCTAACTTATGTAAACTTTAAATTATTGAATGTTAAAAATTATATCAAGTTTTACTGTTACTTGAAAATTGCAATGCAGAATATATCCTTTTTTTTTTCTTTATTTTTTCAATATCTTCACTTCCAACAAGGTTGCAAGCAAACACAATTAAAGTTGGAAGTTACTAGGAGAGATAAGATAAAGTTTATATAGAAAGATAATGATTCACAGACAAAATTTTGATTTATAGCATTTATTTGCTGTTTTATAAAGTTATACCATCTTTTGCTTATTAAATAGTGGTAAAAAAGGTTGAATGTATAGAATGCCTTAGTGTCTAAAGTGATTAACTCACTGCGTTTCTGAAGTGGGAAGGTTTAAATTCTTTCACTTGCACATTTAATTATTTTTTATATCTTTTCCAATTTTCTAAAATACAAAATAAAATATTTTTAAATTTCTATAGATATTGTATACATAACATATATACAGATGTTATATACTATTCTATATTAAGATATTATATTCTTTTTGCACTCTTATTCTGAAAATGTGCGTTTTAATTTTTCAGAAAAAGAAGGAAAAAGCAAAGAATAATGAAAGAAAAGATTGCTGCCCCATGCCAAACCCTTAGATGTAGCAGCACTCCTTTGCGGCAGTAGGCTATAAAATAGTTGATGTACATACTGAATCCCCTGCATCTACCTCTTTTAGTATGAATGTATAATGCATAAGTGAATGTCTAATGCTGCATTTATATATATATATATATATATATATATTATATATATATATATATATATATATATATATATGTATATATATATATATATATATATATATATATATATATATATATATATATATATATATATGTGTGTGTGTGTGTGTGTATTTATATATATAAAGTCAAAGTGTGTATATATACACAGTTATATTATAACTGTGTATATATACACCCTTTGACTTTTTTTACAGGGATTATTCAGATGAAGATGTAAAGGTAAATGAAGATAAAGTAAAGGTTGCAAGGTATCTTCTTTTTTTTAATTTTACTATTTTTTTATTTTGATTATTTGACTTATATAATTCCTAATTTTATTATAAGAGATCTTGTACATAAAACTTTATTCCTATAATAAAGATTCATGGATAAATAATAACTTCTCTATTTTAATGAAGAGAAATTTTTAATTTTAAGTAGTTGTAATAATTAAGACATTAAAAACAACAGACATTTTAATTAATTATAATTTTTAGATATAAAAGTATAATTTTTTCAAGTTTTATTTATATATAAAAATGTAAATAAATTTTTTTATTTTTTACTATTCTTGTTAAATGCTTTAAATAAACAAGATAAAAAAAAAAAAACAGGTGATTTTAATGTCTCATACTGACTTGTAAATTACCTTTTTTTTACTCTAAACGACTTATCAATTATTAAGCCATAGTTCAATCTGGTTTGAGTTGGATTAGTAGCTGTAGATAATGGTGGCTACCTTTCTATCATAGTAATATCAACTTTGTCAAGATTACTCTTAACTCTGTTAAGTTTTCATACTCAAACACAGCATTTGTAGTTAAGTTCCCTATAGAGTCATTCCATGTCAAATCAGCAGGCTTATGTCACCCCCTGTTTTGGGTTTTGCCAGTTTTTATATATTTTATTGAGTTGAAAAATAGAAAAATAGGTTAGAATGTTTAACTTCTTATGGGTCTTAAGATATTCAGGTTTTAATTTTCTTATTTATAAATTAATTGTCATTAAACAACAATACTTTAAAAACAGAATTAAATTTAAAATTAACTAATTAATTAAAGTATTAGGCATTGAAAATTCTTTCACATGGCGGATCATAATAATTTTTTCTTCAGATTCAGACAAGTTTTAGTGTAATTCAAAATTCAGATTACTCTGTTATCAAAACAACTTTATTTGAAATCAACATCAAATCAATATATATATATATATATATATATATATATATATATATATATATATATATATATATAAATATATATATATATAAATATATATATATATATATATATATATATATATATATATATATATATATATATATATATATATATATATATATATATATATATATATATGGGCAATTCCACGCAAGTGACGGTCGTAACATTTGACGCGTTTTTAGCCATTAAAAATGAACCAAGAATGGTATTTACATGAAAATTTCCAGAAATGTTAAATACTATTATATAATTTAGTATTCAAAAGTTAAATTATTCAAGTGTTCAATTTATTTGAAAAATCAACTCAACGTAGCGTGACGGTCGTAACGCTTACTTTTTGACAAATCTAAACAAATAAACTTTGTCAATCTTTATGCAGCCATCTACTCAGTGCGAAAAAAAATCCTTAGCTGTGTTCTTTAATTACACATTGAACTTACTATATGGTAAGTTTCATAGTTTTCGCTTGAAGTTTTCCATGAATTTTATTAAGTTTTATGTCGTGACGGTCGTAACTGTGACGGTCGTAACGAAAAAGCCAAAAATGAAAAACAACAAATAACGCAATAAATGAAATAAAAAAAGATAAATGACTATAAAAACCAATTAAATTATGTTAAAAAATATGAACTTTATAACATTATCAAGGTTATCCATGGTGATTCTTCGGGCAAAGAAACTTTCAATAGTTTACTATCACAGCACAATGAACATTTCATTATCCAACATTGGTACGTTGGGGGCTTGCACAATACATAATTTTCTAACCATTTATTGCAATACAAAAGAAAAGGTATTTTACTTGCCAAAGCAGAACACAAATAAGTAAAATTACTGTGATAAATACAACCACATCAAGTGGTGTATCTTTGCACGTAAGAATGTATGTTGGCCTTAATTCACAAAACTTACTAAATTTAATTTTTTTGTCAGCACTCTCCTTGTTGGGTGCTGAATATGGCCTATGCAGTGCATAGGCCAAATTCAGCACCCAACTGCTCTAAAATAGTTTGTCTTTTATTTGGAGATTTTGGAAGAGCCTGTTTTGTCCTAAATATGTTATTTGATATAAAAGAACCCAAATTTTGTGTGAGCAATTATATTAAAAAATCTATGTTAATATAATAAATACTCGTGTAATGCCTTTCTCATTGACGATTTGCAGTTATAAGAATTGTCTTGCGTAGAATTTAGACTGACGTTAGTTATGAAATTAAATTTTTTTTCATTCTTAGCCTTTGGTTGCGAACCTTCGCTTGATTTTTTTGTTTATTTTCTTTTCTTGGTGTCAATAACTGCCTCCTTAGATAACTTCTAATTCTTTCTTTTTCTAACAAAGCTTTTCTGTTTCTTGCTCTATAAGCTTTCGATCTTTCAGCATCTGATTTTGGCATTTTAAATATGTTATTAAATATAACGGCTGCTGTTTATGATATATGCTCCGTTATATATTTTAAAAAAACCCGCGAAATGTTGTAAATAAAAAAACAACCGCGAAATCGATTAAACCAAAAAGTTGCAGGGCAAACTATAAACAACGTTTAATCTAAAAAAAATTGCCTTTTTAATAAAAGTTTTTATTTCTTAAAAAAAAATTATTTACATCAATTTTTTGAAAATAGTTACTTATGGTTTCAAAAAAAACTTTAACAAGTTTAGTAATAAAATGAATAAACAAACTGCAAATTAAACAATAAACAAAGTTGATTAATATTATAACTTGGTTTAAATGACGTAAATCGTTTGAAATGGATTATATCGTTCGCGCTTAAACTTTTATTTTTTAAGTCAAGAAGCCGTTACGGAAAAGCAAACGTGTCGTGATGGTCGTAACGTACTTAGTAACATGTTGAAAGGGTGATTTAAAGCATTTTAATGTTTTTTTTTTAAAATGATGATAAAATATGTATGAGTATCTTTACTTTTACCATGGTTGTAGTTTTAAAAAGTTCGATACGAAGGATAGAAAAAGCTTTTCGACTTTTTTTTGTGACGGTCGTAACGTCTTGTTTTCATTAATATGTTCTTCTTATAGACCTAGTTAGAGTTCGTTTTTATAAAAAATATTATGCATAATGTTTGATTTTGCCTTTTAGTCAAACTTAGAAGTAATAGTTATTTAAAAAAACAGCACTGAAACTTTTTTCAACGCTTCACAACATAACTATATATAAACGTCAAAAAATGCTCATATAACCCTTACAACTTTAAGAGTATGTTATAGTATGATAAAATTATTTTTTTTAAAAATTTTTTACTTAAAAGTATTCTTAAATAGTTGGAAAATAAATTTAATGAAGTTATTATAAGTCGCCGAGAATTTTTTTTTTTTTTTTTTCTTCCTCTTTTACGTGGAATTGCCCATATATATATAACCCATAAACATCTTTTTTTCCAACAAGGCTGCAAGCAACCACTATTAGAGTTGGAAGTTATTGGAAGAAAAAAGGTGATGATTGTGGAGCAAGATAACGATTGACAGATGACTTTAAAGATTGCAAATTATATGAATCAGAAAAGCAAGATGGAGAAAGCGAATTGCAAAGAACTGATGTTCAAGGAAAAAAACTTGAGGAATAAGAGTTTTTGGAGCACTTATGAGCAGTTACAGAAAAAGGATGAGACTTAATTGAATGACGAGTAACACAAGAATGAATTTTAGTAGATTACACAAGAGAGGCTAGCTCTTTAGTGAACAATGCCACCTTAGATGTGAGAATGTCTGGAAGACTGTTAATGTAAATTAAAAAGAGTATAAGGCCAAGGATTGAATTTCATATCATGAAATGGACAGCACTCTTCTTCATATCTTGTAACTTCAGGAACCCCTGAAGTTACAGGATATGAAGAAGAGTGCTGTCCATCAAGGACAACTTTTATACTACGATAGGAAAAGAAGCATTTGATAATCTTAAAGGTGTTACCAGATACACCGTAAGAAGTTTATGGAGAAGACCAGCATGCCAAACTTTATCAAAAACTTTATAATGTCAAGAGCGATAGCCTTAACCTCTCCACCTTTATCTAATGCACAATAAAACCTATTGGTTATTACTGTTAGCAAATCAGCTGTAGAAGATCGAAATCCATATTGATGATCAAAAAGTTATTAGATTCAAGATGAGATTAAGTGTTTGTTAATTAGAGATTCAGAAACCTTACTTATGATAAGAAGAAGACTAATGGGTCGGTAGTCAGACAAATCAGATTGCTCTCCAGAATTTTTGAAAATAAGGATAACAGATGCTGCATTCCAGCAGGCTGGAAAACAAGACTCTGATAAGCACTTGTTAAATAGTTTTGAAAGTATAGACTATAACAGGTATGTTGTCCGGGCCACAAGGTGTAGAAGAGTCTAAGCAGGAAATCATTTTATATACAGAAGCTGGAGTAATAAAAATGTCAAGCAATGTATCAACATGTTTGTCAGCTATATCAGGTAGAATGCAACTGGTGGAATCAAGAGATGATGTTGATGAAAAGTTCTTAGCAAATAATTCAGCTTTGTCTTTAGGTGAAGTGACAAAGTCTGAACCATACAAGAGAGGTGTAATAACAGATTTGGCCTTATTACTGAAACTATTAAAGGTTCTTCAGAAGTCACGAGGACCTAGTTTTTGGAATGAAATACAAGATTTTTTGACCTGAGAATAACTTTGGCATTAGACAAAACCTTTTTTACTATGGTTTCTAGCAGTAACGGATGATGCGGAAATTATCGGACAAATCCTAATTTCATTATTTGAGCATAATAATTAGTTTTTGTGGCTTATCTTTGATTTTATCACAAAAACTGATTATTACTTGAGCATAAGTAATAATCAGTTTTTGTGGTAAAATGAGGTTAAATGCAGCTGAACGAGAATCTTTTCGAAAGCGACTAAAAATGTTTTTTGTAAATAAACCTAATATAAAAAAAAAAAATTCGTAAATCATTTTGAAAAGGAAGGATTTGCTCAAAGTACAATATATGATAACCTAAAAAAACTTGAAACTGTTCAATCGTTTTCAGATAGAAAGCATCCTGGTCGTCCGACATCCTGGACTAGAGAAAAGAAAGCCGAATTAACGAGACTTGTCAACAATCGAAAAGGGGTCAGTCAGAGAAAAATAGATATTAAATTCGGTGTAAATCAATCGACAATTGGTCGTCAGTTAAAAAAAATGAATATTAAATATAGAAAACGTGAAAAGACTCCAAAATACACTATAGAACAACAAATAAAGGCAAAGAAAAGAAGCAGGAAACTAGTTAACCAACTCTATAACACAAAATCGCTTCTAGTCATCGATGACAAAAAATACTTTTGTTTTGCAGGGGACAACATGCCTGGAAATTCTGGATACTACACAAACAACAAAAAGACATGCCCAGAACGTGTTCGTTTTATAGGAAAAGAGAAATTTCCAAAAAAATTATTAATGTGGAAAGCCATATCTGACCGTGGTATGTCCGAACCATTGTTTCGCACTTCCAAGGCTGTAGCGATCAATTCATCAATCTATATTATTGAATGTTTAGAAAAACGACTTCTTCCATTTATTCACAAGTATCACGGAGACTTATTATTTTGGCCAGATATAGCAAGTTCTCATTATTCTAAAGATTCTCTAAATTGGATAGACCAATATGTCTATTACGTTGATAAAGAATCCATTCCCCCAAATGTGCCTCAAGCACAACCAATTGAAAAGTTTTGGGGGCATTTGGCACAGAAGGTTTACGAGGGAGATTGGCAAGCTTCAACAGAGCAAGTTTTGATTGATCGCATTAAACTAAAACTACAAGAAATTGATTTAAACTTTTTACAGTCGCATATGAAAGGCGTCAGAGCAAAATTGAGATCAATTGCAGATGGTGGTGTTTTTTCATATAAAAAATGATATATTTTTATTAAAAGATAAATGCTTTATTTTAAAAAAATATAATAGTAGTTTGTTATTTTATTTATCAATAAGTTATTGGCGTTTTTATTTTGTCCGATAACTTCCGCATCACCCGTTAATAAACAGATGTTTGTTTTCTGGAGAATTGTTTTGCTGATAGATATGGAAGTAATGGTTTTGATTGGAAACAATGTGAGGATAACCATGGAGAAGAATGAAGCTTGACCTGGAATCATTGAGAGGGAATAAAAGATTCCATGCCTGCCTGAATTCAAAAAGTTATGTAAGAAGCACATTTGTCAGCAGGAAGGCGAAAGATTTCTACCCAAGGGCCATCACAAAGAAAATCACGGAAAGAGTCCCAGTCAGCTTTAAGGTAGTTGTATGAGGTACGATGATAGGGGGATTTAGGTAATGAAGAAGAATGAGATAATAGTTTTAGAGAGATGAAACCGTGACCAGAAGGGTCACGGTTTCATCTCTCTTAAACTATTATCTTTTTTTTACTTCTAAATTATTTGCTATTAATTGTAAATTATTTGTCCTTTTTTTTTCAACGAAATTTTGTTTATCTTTTTAAATGTATTAACTTTAATTATTCTTACATTAAACAACTTTTAAACAACTTTTAAAATTTTAAACAACTGTCAATTATACATTAAAATAAATCATTATCAGTAAATTGTTATTTTATTTATAAGTGTTTTGCTAATATGTGATGTAATTTTTTTAACCTTCAAGGTATAATTTAGAATATTTTTAATTCAGCGCGTTTTTTAAATGCTTTTTAAAATAGCCGCGGTCAAATTGTCAAAGCAAAATGTGATTTGCTTGGTCATATAATGACGTATGATCGTATGTCTTTCTCTGAAAGACTGATTCAGCACCAATACCATGTCTTCTTTGTGATCGCAAATATTATTAAAATTTTGAGATTGTGCTCCGTACAGGGATGCGGAGTCCCAAAAGGACTCTGGCTTTATATCTCTACTTTTCATGAGATTCAAAGACTTGAAACTTATTGTTTTTAAGCCTGGAGTCCTGGAGTCCCGGAGTCCTTGCCGCCATTATACTTAAGGACTCCGGGCTCAAAAAATGATTGTTCCTCTAACCTAAAAGTCTTAACTTTTTTCCTATTAGTAGTCCATAAACTTATTTATATTTTTAGAGCTCCTGGATACCAAAAACTAGGATAAAGTGGTGTCATCAGAAAGGAAGCAAAATGACTTAGTTACCAGTACACCATTTGATTTATAGTATATAATAGTAGGATGAACTGTATATTTTGGGATTTCTCTGTAAAGTCACCAAATATTATAAATTCATTGTGATTTAATCATTCTTTATAGTCTTTAAGGTACTAGGCTTGAATTTTATCTTTACACTTTATATTTCATTCCATGAAATACTATTTTATCTATTTTATTGCATAAAAGTTCAATAAAGTCTTCAATATTTGTTTTTTGATTGATTAGTGTAGTTCTATCTTTGTTTAATATATTTTCTATTGATTAATTGTTATTTCTATATCACGATTGTCAAACTTTTAAAGCATTCTGATGATAGGTACAGTGACAAACACTGTGAGTGTCAGTTGAGTTTGTCGGTTATACACTATTAAAGGTGAAGGCTATGAAACTTGAAAATTCAATGTTTAAATTAAGTGTTCAGATTTGAATGGTTTATGGAGTTCTTTTATAGTTGTTTTTTTTTAATTCAATTTTTTTTTTGTTAATTCACCTCACCAAGCCCATAAAGCCACCAGAGCCGTGGCTAGGCTCCCTCACACCCCCAATGGGGAAGGGGGGAGGCAGGATTTTTAGGGGCCCTTTTTAAAAGTTAAAAAAAAATTTTTTTGTTTTTTTTATAATAAAAATATCTAAATATATACTGTTACTGTTACTATTAATAAAAAAAATTTGGCTCTTTAATTGTTATATTAACTAAATTATGCAAGCGTAAAGAAAGGTGAGAAAAGCAATATTATTAGTGCAAAAATAATATTGTTTAACACTCTCGAAATCCAAATTCAAACTTTATAAAAATCTGTTAAACTAGAGTAGGTATTGACATTTTTAAAAATTTCTTTGGATATTTCACAGGCAAAAAATTGGGATCTAAATATTTTAGACAGTCGAGGTCAATCTTATGATAATGGTGCTAATATGAAAGTAAAAGTAAAAGGTGTTCAAGAGAGTTTTCTGGAAATGAATCATAAGGCCTTATATGTTCCTTGTGCAAACCATTCACTCACTCTTGTTTTTGTTGATGGTGTACTGTCTTCCATCAGTGCAATTTTTTTTTTTGGTGTTCTTTTAAGATTATATACACTCTTTTCATCGTCTCCTCCTCAATGGGTAATTTTAAAATCGTGTGTGGCAATTTATGTCAAACTACAATCAGATTCCAGATTGGAAAGTAAAATCTTGGGGAGATGAATTGAAATTTAAAAAGTAAAAAAAATTGCTTTCAAAAAACATGTATTTTTTGAAAACTTAAAATTCTGACTAAAGTGGAAAATGCAAGCTTAGACTAACTACTAAGTTAGTTTTTTTTTATATAAGTAAAAAATGGTATACATCTAAGCAAAAAATTAGCCTATGGCATTAATGGAAAGTTGCTAGCATGGATTGAGCATTTCATAATCAGTAGAACACAAAGAGTAATTATGGGTGAAAGTATATCTAATTAGTGTCAAGTATTTTTTTTTTTAATTATTCACCTCCCCAATGCCGAGAAAGCCACAACAGGCTACTTTTATGGTTAGAACCCTCTCTCAACTCTGAAACACAAACCTCGGTGAACAAGGTTGCTGCGCGGAGAAATGTTGAGCTCAGTACTACCAGGGACATGGTGGTGTTGTTAAAGAAGTTATTTTTTCAAGAAATAGCTTCTTTAACAACAAAGTAATTAAAAACTGGGAGTTTTTTGCCAGGCAATATTGTTAAATGTCCTTAAACTTGTATAATTGCTATTATAGCATCTTCGCATGCTCTGCATATTTGTATATTGTCGCTACAGCAAATTTTACTATTATGTTTCTTATTTTGTTTTAAACAAAGAAAGATCCCTTTAAATTTGTGTTGACAATACTTTTAAAACTCAGCAAAGCAATTGGACACCATTAATAACTAAGTTGTATATCAGTATTTTGGCTTTGCCATTGGAAAAGAAAAAACTGTTATGTTTACATGTGTGGGTTTTTCTTACTGGATTAGCAAGAATCTTGATCTATGCAGTTTAAAATCACATTGTTTTTGGACAGATTCAACAATCCACTCAACTGATTGTTGTTTTATGATACAAAAGATGTGACTTGTCCTAACAACAGGCAGAGGTATTAGGCTCTTGATTAAAGAGATGAAATTTATTCCAACCAAAAATAAAAGAAAATATAAAGTTACATATAGGCAATAAACTTTCCTTTATACCATTAAATAAAGCTTCCAGCTTAAAAAAATTTTATGAAACTATTAAATTTATCTTCAAAAAAATTTCAATACTGCAAACACAAATGGAATGTTTGTGGAGGTTTGATGGTGATTGCCCTTATTTTAGGATTACAACTAGGTATACAAAACACTGTTGTTTTATTTGTATGTGGGATAGCAGGACTGAAACAATTATTAGGTTAAGAAAGACTGGCCTAAATAATAATCTTATAATCCAGGACAAAAAAAAATATTAACAAATCTCTATTGGTAATATATTTTTAATACCTTTACACATAAAACTTAGGCTCATGAAAAACTTCATTAAAGTTATGGATAATGAGTGAAAAAAAAAATACTTTGTAAAAACTATGGACATGGGTAACCGATTTTTTTATTTGATAGAGTATTTCCTAAACTGAGTGAGGCAAAAATTAAAGAGGGAATGTTTGTTGGTCCTCATGTTATGCAGTTAGAGAAAAATGATATATTTAAAGAAAAGCTTAGTGATTTGGAAAAATCAGCTTGTGAATCTTTCATTAAAGTAACTTCCAATTTTCTAAAACATCCTTATAAGTAAATAAAAAATGGCTCCTCTGAGTTATTTATTGATGATACTGACAGAAGTGTTTGTGCACATTCATTTGGTTGCTTAAACTTGACATTTGTAAATGATGATCTATAATGGTGCACTTCGTTTTTATAATTTTATAATTTTTTTTTGCAAATCTTGTTTATTACAAATATCCATAATATAACAATGTTTATATTATAGTTATTTGGAAGTTTTACTAAAGTGCAACATCTAGGAATTATTTTTACATGTAATCTATATGTCTATCTCTCTATCCATCTATATTTTTAAGTATATATACAAATCTTGTGGACTATACTTTTTAAATCTCAAGTGGACTATACTTGTAAAATCTCAAATACATATACAATCATGTTCAAAGGTCCTACAAGTTTTTGGAATGCCAAAATAAATATTTTTATGAAAAATATGAAATCTTTTTACTGGATTTCTTTTCATGCATAGTTTCTGTCTCTGTTACTTTCTAAAAAACTAAATAGCCTTGCTAGAATATGTTCAGCACAAAGCAATTAAATGGACTCTTAGCTTAAGACACAGTTTTTACTGTGAATCACTAAAAAAAGTAAATCTACCACTGTATTTTTGACATTGTGATTTGTATGGAAGTGAGACTCAAATTTATAAGATTGTTTATCATTTGGACAAGTCAATGTTATTTATCTTTCTAAATTTATTTAATCTTTGTTGCATGGTCACAGTTTTGCTTCTCTATTCCCCGCTTGGTCTGTAAAATTTTAAAACAAAGAAATAATTTCTTCTCATATTTTAAAGATTTAATTCATCGAAAAAAACTGTTTAAAAATTTTTTTAAAGAATTATTTTGCTGTTATTACAAAATTAAAAAATTACAAAACTTTAATCTGTTTTACCAATTTGGGAGTTGTTTAAATAAAATGCTTTCAGGAGATATCTAAAAAAATCTAAAGTTCAATCTCTAGTAAGGAGATCTGTAATAGATTGAAATCTAAAATACAATTTAACTGTATAACTTTAATAATTAAATTATTTTAATTAAAAAGAAAAACTAAAATTATAAAGGTTTTATTCTACAAAATATATAGCTGTTTAGAATGTAACTTAATAGCTGTATAGAATGTAACTTAAAGTGATGGCCAATGTGTTCTCCTTTAGGTTTTTAATCACCAGTAAACTTCTTTTTAGATGTTTACTGGTGAAGTTACTCGTAGAAGTGTTACCAAAGATCATAGCAATATAAGATAATACGTCTTTCAAACAGGTATCAAACTCCTAGTTATCAAATTGTTTCAAAGTTTTTGTTTGTTCAAAGTTGGCAATTTTTTTTGATTTAATAGAAAGTTTCTCACTGTAGATCAAAATAGTCAGCTATCAAGAATCTAAATGCTAAAATGCAGACATTTTCGAAGATGACGAAGATTTTTCTCAATAATAATAAGCTTTATATCTTGTTTCTTTATTTAAATTTGTTGGTGTTTTTTAAGGATCTTTTGAATAGAAAAATAAGTAATCTATGTTTTATATTTAATATTTTGCTAATAGGTTCTTAAACAGGTTTTCTAATAGCCTATATATATAGTACATATATATATATATATATGTATATATATATATATATATATATATATATATATATATATATATATATATATATATATATATATATATATATATATATATATATATATATATATATATATATATATATATATATATATATATATATATATATATATATATATATATATAGAACCCTTAGATGTTGTCCGAAAGTTTTTTCCATATTTTGTTGACAAAAAGTAAAAATTAAAATGCAAGACCGGAATTTTTTTTTTTAATAATGATAGACTGCCTGCCCCAACCAAACCCTCAGTCGATGTAGCAGCACTCCCTTGCGGGTCAGGCTATTTGTCAGTCGATGTAGCAGCACTCCCTTGCGAGTCAGGCTATTTGTCAGTCGATGTAGCAGCACTCCCTTGCGAGTCAGGCTATAAGATAGTCGATGTAGCAACACTCCGCGCATGATTTACAGTAAAAAAATTAACATAAAAACCTTTTATTAAAAAAAACAAAATAAAAAAATTTTATAAAAAAAATAAAAAAAAACACATTTTATTAAAAAAAAAAAAAAAAAAAAACATTGTTTATATTGTTAAAAACATTCAAAATGTTTTAAAAACATTCAAAATGTTTTAAAAACATTCAAAATGTTTTAAAAACATTCAGAATGTTTTTAAAAACATTCTGGTTAATTAAATTTGCGTTTTTGTGGTTTTTTTAAAAAACGAATAATTTGTAATTAATTAATGGTTTTTACTTTTGTCCAACACGCAAATGTTAGACGAAAGTTAAAAGTAATTGAAAGTGACGTATATGTTGGCGTAAGAATCACTTTTTTTATTTCGCTCTTCCCAAAGCCAACAAACTATAGATCTATATATATAAATATGTAAATATATATATATATATATATATATATATATATATATATATATATATATATATATATATATATATATATATATATATATATATATATATATATATATATATATATATATATATATATATATATATAAATATATACACTACCGTGCAAAAGTCTCCGCTCATTTGTAATATTTCAATAAAGTAACAAAAGTTTGCAAGAAAATTGCGTTTATTTTTAATTGTTTATTTAACAACGAATTAGACAGTAAATACAATACATTTTAGGATGATTTTAAATATATAAAATCAATAAAATGTTAATATACAAAGTTGTGAATGTTAAATTTTATTTTCATCAATATGAGACCCCTTGGAGCGTATAACAGCAGCACATAATCTTGGCATTCGGGCTAATAATTTATTCATGGTTTCCGCTGTTATCTCATTCCAAGCTTTTTGCAAACGTTCCCATAGCATTTGCTGATTAATAAAAGATGTTTCACCTGCTTCTCTGATCTTCCGATCCAGTTCATCCCACAACTTTTCGATGGGTGATAGATCTGGTGATTGAGGAGGCCAAGTCATAATTTTGCAAACTTTTCCCCTTTCTTTTAGTTTCAAATAATTTTTGCATAATCCAGATGCAAGTTATGGATCGTTGTCCTGCTGCATGATGAATCCTTTCCCAATTATACGAATACCAGATGGAATCGCGTGCTTAACCAAAATATTATGGTACATGTGTTTATCCATGGTAGATGTGATTTTAACTAAATCTCCAGTTAACCCATTGCCAAAACATCCCCAAAGCATAATATTACCACCTCCATGTTTTACAGTACTTTGTATACATTGAGGAAGCACTCTTTCATTAGGTAAACGCCTAACATGCACGCGACGCCGGGTACCAAAAAGTTCGAACCTACTCTCGTCTGTCCATAGAACTTTCTTCCAATCTTCTAATCCCCAATTTTTATGCATTTTTGCCCATTCCAATCTTTTCTTCTTATTTACTGCCTTCAACAAAGGTTTACGTGCAGCAACGCGTCCAATTAAGTTGACTGATTTTAGTCTTCTTTTTACAGTATCAGTTGATACTGGCTTTACCCTTGTTTTGTTGAGTTCTGCTGTTAAAATTGTGGCTGGAATTTTTCTATTTCTTTTGCTGGACACAACAATAAACGTATCTTCTTGCTGTGATGTAACTCTTGGTCTTCCAGAACGTGATCTGTCACTGTTGGAACCAATATCATGCAATCGTTGTAGAGCATATCTCACACCTGATTCGAATATTTTTAACCTGGAAGCAATTTTTCTATATGAATAACCTTCTTCACGTAAAATACATATTTTGCCACGAAGTTCTTCACAATATTCTTTCTTTACTTTCACCATTTCTCAAATTCTTTATTAAATTCAAGACATTAAATGCGCACACTAATGCCATTTTCAAGTATAAATATAAACATAAGTCTATTAAAAGCAACCAATTAAAATTACTGAAAACATCCTTACCATGCCGGAAAGTATCATGCTACTGTCAAACCTAAGCTTACAAAAAATATTTTGGTTAAAACTTTTGTGCAGTTTTAAATTTAATAAAGAATACTGAAGAACTTTATATGTATTTTACGTGAAAAAGGTTATTCATATAGAAAAATTTCTGCCATGTTTTTAGCAGCAGAACTCAACAAAACAAAGGTAAACAAAATTATTTGAAACAAAAAGAAAAGGGAAAAGTATGCAAAATTATGATTTGGCCTCATCAACTTTTTTTATTAACATTTTATTCTTTTTATATATTTAAAATCATCCTAAAATTTATTGCATTTACTGTTCCTTGCAAATATTACACATGAGCGGAGACTTTTGCACAGTAGTGTATATATATATATATATATATATATATATATATATATATATATATATATATATATATATATGTATATATATATATATATATATATATATATATATATATATATATCAAAAATCTTTAGCAAGTTACCTAATAAAAATTTTAAAAAGTTAGCATAAATCTAACAAGTTATAATAAAAATATTTAAATAAATATTTTCCTAAAATATTTTTTGTTTAATATTTAGCTTTTTAACTTAGGTAAAGAACTTCTATGAACAAGTTTACACATATACAACTTTTATTTATGTGTTAGACTTTAAAAACATTATTAATTTAAAAGTGATTTTTTATAGGAATGGTATTTGTATTCTATAATGTAGTTTTTATATATAGTTTTTGAAATTCAATATTTATATTTTTAGAAAAGAACAGAGTAAAGAACGATTTGCTAGGTTAGTTATTCGATTACTTTAGTATTTTGAATTGAAATTGTATAATACTACTACAATCACAATAGTAGTAGTAATAGTAGTAGTAGTAGTAGTAGTAGTAACAATGACAATTGCTACTACTACTACTGCTGCTACTACTACTACTACTACTACTACTACTACTACTACTACTACTACTACTACTACTACTACTACTACTACTACTACTACTAATACTACTACTACTACTACTACTACTACTACTACTACTACTACTACTACTACTATTACTATTACTACTATTATTAATACTACTACTATAGTTTTTGCAAAAGAGCCCTGGTGTTACGACTTTTAAAGTAGAGACAAGAGAAGCGTAAATTCAGTATTTTGAACCAATATTTTTTAAAAAGTTGCAAAATAATTTCTATTTTCGTTTTAAATTGTTTTTTTTTTTGAAGAATTATTTGTTGCGCATGTAAAATTAACTGGTTCTTCAATTATTTTTATTACTAGCGTAACATGAGGGCTAAACATAATTCCCCTCGCTATGGTAAAACTTCGCTAAAAAACAACGATTGTTATTGAAAACCAAGTGAAATCCCCTTATAAATATCATATTTCCACCACTTTTTTTAATTTAGTTTTCTATATATTTTTTGCTACTTGTAATTTATATTTTGGCGCACAGTCTTGAGTGAAGTTACTGAAATGTGTTAGATTGGTTTGGTTTTGATGCAAACTTTTCAATCGAGAAAGTATATAAGCAGAAGTTGATGCTCTCTTTGTTTCGTCATTATCATGCACTAGTAGATAAATGTTTTTATGGAGTTTTTAATTTCTACTATTATTCTTATTAATTTAATTAAAGTTTTTAATTTTAATTAAATTTATGACAATATATTTATCAATATAAATTTCTTGATTTAAGTAGCATAAGGGCGCACTTTTTTAAAAAATTTGCTATTAAAAAACGTTATTTTTTCATGTTTCTAGGTTTAAATAGTTATCGATGAATATTAGGCAAACATATTTATTTATAATGAACATATTTTGAATTAAAATATTTTAAGATTTTATTTGAAATTCATCATTATTTTGAGTTAAGAAAAGGTAACATGCAGGCGCACTTTTAAATTTTTTTTTTTACATCTTTGCTTCCAACAGGGCTGCAAGCTACCACTAATTAAAGTTGGAAGTTACTGGAAGAGAAAAGATGAAGGTTGTAGAGCAAGATAACGATTGACGGACGACTTAAAGGATTTCAAATTATATGAATTAGGAAAGCAAGATGAAGGAAGCAAATTCCAAAAAGCTGATGTTCGAGGAAAAAAACTAGGCGAATAAGCATTGGAGCACTTGGGAACAGTCACAGAAAAAGGATGAGACTTAATTGAATGACGAGTAACACGAGAATGAATTTTTGTAGATGGCACAATAGACGCTAACTCTTTAGAGCAGTGCCCATTATAGTATTTGTAGAAAAGAGAAAGAGAAGCAACATTACGACGATGTGATAATGGTTGGAGGTTGGCTGCAAGAGCAGGTCCAACTATGTTTGCAATGCGTTTTTGCGCTTTGTCTATAAGAGAAAGGACATCATTAGAAGATCCGCCCCAGATATGGCAACAGTATTCCATACAAGGTCGGATTTGAGATATATAGAGATAGAGAATAGAATCCGAAGTAAACAAGTGACGAGCTTGATAAAGAGATGCAACCTTAGCAGATGCTAATTTTGCAACTGATTTGATATATGGTTTCCAAGAAAGATTGGAAGTAAGAGTTAATCCTAAAAGATGAAGAGTAGATGATTCGTTGAGTACATCACCGTTCATAAATATAGGAAGATATAAATTATTGCGATAATGATTGGCTGAAAAAAATTGAGTTTTATCTGTATTGAAGTTCACCAGCCACTGTAAGCCCCATGCTGTAGAAGAAGTGAAATCCTTTTCAAGCTAAAATGTCTCCTCCAAGCAATCAGAAAGTGTTGGTTTTTTATTATGACAAGAATAAATGGTAGTATCATCAGCAAACAATGCCACCTAAGATGTGAGAATATCTGGAAGATCGTTAATGTAAATAAAAAAGAGTATAGGGCCAAGGATTGAACCTTGAGGAACCCGTGAAGTTACAGAATAAGAAGAAGAGTGCTGTCCATCGAGGACAACTTTTATATTACGATTGGAAAGGAAGGATTCAATAATCTTAAAGACGTTGCCAGATATACCATAAGAAAAAAGCTTATGGAGAAGACCAGCATGCCAAACTTTATTGATGGTCAGAAAGTAAGTTATTAGATTCAAGATGAGAAATTAAGTGTTTGTTAATTAAAGATTCAAAAACCTTGCTTATGATAGGAAGAAGACTAATGGAAAGGTAGTTAGACGAATCAGATTGCTCTCACAATTTTTTCTCACAATTTTTGAAGATAGGGATAACAGATGCCGCTTTCCAGCAGGCTAGAAAACAAGACTCTGATAAGGGCTTGTTGAATAGTTTTGAGAGTATAGACGATAGCTCCAAAGAACACTTCTGTGAGACAATAACAGGTATGTTGTCCGGGCCACAAGCTGTAGAAGAGTCTAGGCAGGAAATCACTTAAGATACAGAAGCTGGAGTGATACGAATGTCCAGCAATGGATCAACCTGTTTGTTGGCAATATCAGGTAGAACGCAACTAATGGGATCAAGAGATGATACTGATGAAAAGTTTTTAGCAAACAATTTTTTTAAAAATGTTTTTAGCAAATAATGATATTATTTTTTGATAATTTTTATTATTTTAATACTTTATTTATAATTTATTGAAATACACTATAAAAATGCAGTTAAGTACGTTATTAAGACATAATCCGCATGCGCCTATAGAAAATGGTCGCAGTGTACACTCTATAAGTATATTCTTATAAATTTCTTTAAAATTTAATAAAAATAAAAGGCTAAATGTTAGAATAAACTGAAACTTTTCAAAGTTTTAACACTTCAAATTTTATCAATTTTTTTAAAAGTTTGTTATTATGCTTTTGTCTTTCTGTCCTCATCTTAACAATTAAAGACTGCACCCTAAACCTTTTCACAAGATCAACCAAATCTGTTTGATTTTTCAAAATTGCTACAAACTTGGATTTAATAATTGGTTCATTAGAGTAGATTGAAAGATGCAGTACCTGAAAGTACCTGAAAGATGCTTGTATATAAGATGATTATCTTCTTCAGTAAACTCTTTTCTTGTCCTTTTCATAACTATTTGTGGAGATGGTGGCACATAATCAACGTCTTCATAAGTGAAATCCATAGCTTCACGCTCTTCTACACTTTCAAATGTTTCACTATTTTTATTTACGACTATGTTTTCTTTTTTTCTTAGACTATAGGTCTTTATAGAATTAACCATGGTAGAATTTTCATTTGCTGGTTCAACTGATGGCAACTGAATTGGATGATGAGAACGAATCGGAGTTGTAACCTTTTTTTCTTTCGTATTTCGAGTCTAACTTTATCTAGTATTTTTTTTTTGTCGCACTCCTTAAAACCATCTTCAACTGATATTTTGTTTCTTACATCAGTTATTGTTATTGATCCCTGTTTAATTTCAGTTTCAAATAAATTTATAGTGCTACTTATCTCTTTCTTTCCATTATTTTTATCATCAATTAAATCATCTGCTCTTTGAAAATAATGCAATTGAGAACTTTTTCTAGATGCTGAATTTCGATTCTCAAATAAAGCATACTTTTTTTCAGGAACGTTCAAGCTATGACATAAATGGTGTGCTGTGTTCTGCTTGAAATCGGGAAAGTCGCTATGAACTTTGGTTGTTGTGTATTTTCCAATAAGAGTTGGGTTCATTTTAGAAAAATCTGTCGGTTTTTTACCTAACGCACGGTTCCAAAATAAGGAAAACTGCGAAGTCACCATTGAAGTATCCATGGCAGCACCACTATAGCTTACAAAAACTTTATCTTTTTCACTGGGAATAGATAATCCTTCTAATTTAAAAGAAAATTTATGTATTTTGAAACTTCGTTGTAAAGTTCAACAGTTAATACAAGGTTTGCAGGCCCTTTATACCCTGTCTTGTGCTTCTTAACACTAATGGTGTAACTCATATCTTTATATAGGGCTTTTTGAGACTCTCCAATTGTCATATTGGTTGTTGCACCAGGCCTGGATGCATTGTCTAACAAAATGTAAGCCAGCAAATATGACCGGGCTAAACAATAGTTTATTTTTGTTAAAGTAAAGCTAATGCTGTTGCTGTTTTTAATAACATATTTTGCATTTTTAACATAATAAGAAATGTCAATTTGAATAATTTCCTCGGCAGACGGAAAGTTATGAAAATCTTCCATATCTTTCTCGTGCTGCCACTCTTGAACACCCTTGTTTAATGTACGCTGCCATTGCTTTATTAGCACTTTTAATTTTGTATACTCATCGTTTGAAAGTATTTCTGTTTTTTTATTTAAAATGCAAAAATCTAAAAATATTTGGACTGAACCTAAGTATGTTTTAATAGTTCATGGCTGTTTTTGGTTTTCCTGCATTTTTAACATCCAAGAGTTCAAAAACGATGTGCATGCTAGATGCTTGTAATTGATCTCATCATCTGAAGCATGTCTAACAGCACCCATTATAACATTTTTATGTTTTATGGCAGTTCGTTGAGGTTTAATTCCACCATCTGGGCTCTGCATCCAAACTACAAAACTATCCAAAAAACTTTCTTCTTCATTTGAAGCCATATGAAATATCTGGTCACCATCATCAAAGTCAACAGACGAATCTCCAGATTCCTCCTCATTAGCTGATACATCACCAGATTTCTCCTCATTAGCTGAAACTCTTTTATTTTTAAGCTTAGGTCCATCACCTAAATAATTGCCAGAATTATTTTCCAGCCTTTTTTTTAAATATTGCAAACCGAGCCAATTGTCATCACTGTCCGATGCACTTGCTAAAAAATTGTTACCATTGTGAATTTCTCTGGTAAAATTTTTTTCCAGCAATCCTTCATCGTCAGTTGATGTATCAGTTGAGCTCATACCACATGAAGCTTCATCGATGAAAGTCTCAAGAACAAGTTTTGAAAAAATATTGGCTCTTTTAATTTCTTCCTTGGTTTTTAAACCATGGAACTGCCTTAGATGATTGTTCATTCTTTTAACTTCCTTCAAGCAGTTCGGATATCCACATCTTTGTTTTTTGTAAATACGGACTTTTGAATGCATTTTAGAAGGACAAAGGATTTTTGTTGGTAGGTTAAGATTAAAATCTATTCTGGCATTTTTTGCTTTTAACTCATCTCAGGCATGTTTTTTAGACATTAAATGCCTGTCTAAGTGTGACACTTCTCTAGCAATAAAAAAAATATTTAAACTTATGACAATTGATAATTAAACAATTTTAAAATGTATTCTACAAATACTAGAACTAGAGTACTCAATGTTCTTAAAAGAACAGGGTAATTATAAATTAGTAGAAAATCACTTAACAAAAAATTATCTCATTTAACACTGTGTTTTATCAACACATGACTCATCAGAAATGAAAGATTAAATTAATAAAACTTCAATTTATACAAAAATATAAATTACAGGAAGTTGCAAATGTCTTAACAACTGTAGATTTTCACACATTTGTGGAATTTACAAACACTATTATAAAAAGAATTCTTTAGAAATGATTACTTATGCTTTTTTTTTTTAAAAAAAATCTTTTAAAAAAGGGGACTTAATGTAACGAGTATTTGAGCTCATTTATTTTTGTAGTTTTTTTAGCTTAGATCCATCACCTAATTTATTGTAGAATTATTTTCCAGCCTTTTTTTAAAATATTGCACACCAAGCCAATCGTCATCGCTGTCTGATGCACTTGCTACAAAATTCTTATATTAATATTAAATCAAATCATCCACCTCAAATTCTTAAACAAATCCTGATTTTGATTAATAACAGGCTAAATCAAAACTCTTCTAATAAAAATGTATTCAATTCCTCTAAACGAATATTTGAAGATGCCCTTAAAAAAAGTGATTTTGAAAATTTACTAAAATTAAAATTTGACCCTGAAAAAAAGAATAAAAAAAAGCGAAATAGAACTAGAAATGTAATTTTGTTCAACCCCTCATATAGCAAAAATGATTCCACTAACATAGAAAAAGTGTTTTTAAAATTGGTCGATAAGCATTTCCCCCCCTCTAATAAATTACGTAAAATTTTTAATCAAAATACAAAAAAGTTAGCAACAGTTGTACAAAAAATATGGAAAAAATTATAAAAGGTCACAATAATGCTTTGTTAAACAAAAAAGAAATCCTAAATGAAAAACTTCTAAGAATATACCTGATAAACAATATATTGGCATAACAGAGGGTGAATGGAAAAAAACGTTTTGCCAATCATAAGCAATCTTTTAAAAATAAAAAGTACTCAAAAGACACCATGCTTTCAAAATTTATATGGAAATTAAAAGATAAAAATATTGATGATTTTATGCTGAATTGATCCATCCTTTAATCAGCACCTGCATATAACGATATTTCCAAAAAATGTATACTATGCCTACAAAAAAAATTTGAAATAATTACACATGCAAACCAAGAATGTTTATTAAACAAAAAATCAGAATTAATTTCTAAATGTAGGCACGAAAGTAAGTTTCTCCTAAAAAACTACAAAAATAAATGAGCTCAAATAATAGTTAAATGAAGTCAACCTTTTTTTTAAAAAATATTTTACTAAAAAAGCATTAGTAATCATTTCCAAAGAATTCATTTTATAAAAGTGTCAGCAAATTCCACAAATGTGTGAAAATTTACAGTAGTTAAGACATTTGTGACTTCCTGTAATTTATATTTTGGCATAAATTGAAGTTTTATTAATCTGATCTTTCATTTTTGATGAGTCTTTATTGATGAAACACAGTGTTAAATGAGATAAATTTTTGTTAACTGATTTTATACTAATTTATATATATATATATATATATATATATATATATATATATATATATATATATATATTTAAATTTTAATAAAATAACTATATATTTAAAATACTCACTTATAACATTTAGGGCATTTAACTTTTCTGCGAGTTTGTACATGCAAAATCTTTTTCGAAGCAGAATCTTTGAGCTTTGAAATAACCTTTTAAAACAACAAAAATAGTTAAAACCTTTTCTATATATTATATTATTTTTTAATATTTGAACATCAATAAATACGAGTTCTCTCAATACTAATTTTTATTATTTTGTTCTGAAAAAAATGTTTATATATTCAAATATACGAATCATTTAAAAAAATTACATATATATACAGTCGTGTGACAATTTATTATGGCCACCTAAGAATTTTGATCATTTTGAAGTTTAATCTCATTTTTTTCATATGAAGAGTAAAAACTCAGTATTGAAAGTTAATCTTTTGTTTTTTAAAGTTTTAACTCATAAAATAAGCGCTTTTTTTTTTGCTACTGGCAACACTGTCACTTTTGACAGCCATTTTGTATGATTTCATCTTATTTATAATCTTTTTGCTATACACTTGTTAAGTTTTATCACCAGAGTTTTGATTTCGTTTATACGGTTATTGTCAAAATATTTATTCAAATCAGTAAAATCTTAATTTAGTTATGGGAAAAAAAAGAACTTGTTACCACAAAAAACTGCTGAAATCAGGGCAATTTTAATAAAATACTAATCTTTCTCAGCAAGAAATTGCCAGAAACTGTGGTATTTTGCGGGTTTCTGTACAAAATAAACACAAAATAATGGCTAATATGGAAAACTTGATGCTAAATAGGGTTGGTAAATGTGGAAAGAAGAGAATCCTAATACCACGCAGAAAAAGAATACTTACCAAGATTGTTCTAGAAAATAGACAGGTCACCAACAAGGAAATAACTAATAAGCTGGACCAATCAGGAGTTAAAATGTCAAAGAGAACGGTTCAATGTCGCCGATATGATCTTGGTTATATTTCATGACGTCCAGCAGAATTTAACAGAAGTTGATTGGAAATTGGTGAAATTAATTTAGATTTATTTAAAATATCCACTTTCTTATACCAAACTTTAAATAATCACTTAACAATCCTTGTATAATATTTAAAGGTATGCTTTAGTGATAAGAGTACTTTCAAAGTTTTAACAAAGAAGGCTTAATATGTAAAAAGAAAAAAGGGAGAAAAGTACTTATTGGACTGCATCATTCAAACTGTTAAACACCCCATTTCTGTGATGATCTGGTCAGTGATATGTGGAAGAGGAATGGGAAGGCTCTATTGTAGAGGGAATAATGAATCAGTTACAATATAAAACAAAGTCCTAGAACAAAAATTGTTGCCACAATTAGCAGAATGGTTTAGTCCAGGTGAAAAAAAAACCTTTATATTTTGTTCTGATAGATAATTTTAAAGTGATTTAGCTGTGTGATATGAACGGGGCACCATATCACACAGCTAAATCACTTTAAAATGATCTATCAGAACAAAATATTCCATTACTTTATTGGCCAGGAGACTCTCCTGACCTAAATCCTATAGAAAATGTTTGGGCGCTCCTAAAGAAGCAAATATGTAAAGAAAATATTACAAATAAAGTGTATTTAATAGAAAGAATGATTCACCATTTGAATAAAGAATTAAAGAAAATAGCTGAAAAATGAATCAAAAGTATGCCAAAAAAGGTTCTTGCAATTATAGAGTAAAAAGGAGGAATCACCAAATATTGATCTTGAACTTGTAGTAATATTTAAATAATAAAATTTATTAAACATAAGAATGTAAAAAGTTGTGGGTGGCCATAATAAATTGTCACACAACTGTATATATGGCTTATTGTGAAACAAAGTCACAAAAACAAATATTTGAGAAAAATGACTTTTAAGTTTTATTTAAATCTATAAAATCAGTGCTTACCTATTATTCTCTCAAATTTATACATCATAAAAATACTAATGGATATATATTGGACAAAAAAAAATAAAAAAAATTGCGTATACTATTTATGATTATAAAAATGATAATAACTCATTTTTGAAAAAAGTGTGGCTTGTCATTGTTTCACAATAAGCCCTTCATATATATATATATATATATATATATATATATATATATATATATATATATATATATATATATATATATATATATATATATATATATATATATATATATATATATATATATATATATATATATATATATATATATATCTGTGTGTGTATATATATATATATATATATATATAGAGAGAGAGAGAGAGAGAGAGAGATTGTATGTATAATATTTATACAAAATGAACCTTTGATGCTTCTTGAAAATCTCCATTGTCAATAGCTTTTATATCATTCTTCATGCTTAAATAAATAAATAAAAACTGTTGTTATTTCCAACAGTTACAAAAAAAGCTTTAAAAAATTAGGATGCTTACCTATCATTTAATGCTTTCGTTAAAGTTGTTGTACTTTGCAAATGTTTATTCCTGAGAATCAATATCAAAAAATTACAATTTATAAATGTAATAAAAATACTTTGCAAAATATTTTACAAAGTTTGTGACCCTTTATAACATTTATATAATATTTTTAATTAAAAATTTGACAGACCTTCCAGAAAAAAACTTATTCAAAAATACTTCAGCCTGAAAGTATAAAACAATTAAAAATCAAGAAAAAAAAACAAGAAAAAACATAAAAGTACAAAAAAATAAGTTGGCAAAACAAAAACAATGTAAATTACAATCTGAGGAGATGTTACTATGTTTAATAATCAGTTCAGATGTTTATTATTATATGTAATGAATAAAATCATGGATACCTGAATTCTTGAGTATTGCATTAGTTTGGCAAAAAGGCAAACAATACTCTCAGGGACAATGACTTTGTAGATGTATTCATTGAACTATAAATATATAAACATTCTTTTAATTTCTTTTTCTATACTGAACTTTAATATACAATAATAATACACATGATAATATGGAATTATACCCTGGTTTCACGAAAATTGGAACCCAAGGCAAGATATAAATAACTAGACCGATCCTCAGAAAGCAACTGTACTAGATCAAAATCTGACATATTTTCTAAAAATTATTACAGATTAAATATCCATTTATTCCTCTTATTATATATCAAAATAAACATCAAATTGTAAGTATTTTAATAAAAAATGATAAAGAAATAAACATTTAAATTCTTAGATAAAATCACTTTAAAAATAACCAACACTCTGTTCGCAAAATTTATATTAACAAAATTTACGCTGACTCTTACTTTTTTTTGCACCTCCTAATTGATAATCATTATGCCTGTAACTGTGCAACTACAAAATAAGAGTTAAACTATATTAAAATTCTGTCCCATCAGTTTTTAGAATAGACAATAGGCCTAAATACAAATTAATTTTTATTTAACTGAAACATGTACTTTGTATATTAAAAAATGTTATTAGAAAAACTAGAAATATAAAAATCAAATTTGGAGTTTATCTCATTTGTAGATATTGTATACTTCTCCAGAAAAAATTGTTTTTAAAGTTGAGGATGCAGCAACATCTTCAATCTCCTTCTTTGTAAACATTTTCAAAACTGAAACAAAAATCATTTGTTGTTGTTATATATATATATATATATATATATATATATATATATATATATATATATATATATATATATATATATATATATATATATATATATATATATATATATATTAAAATATAAAATTTGAAATAAAAGTGACCAATATTATAGAATTTTAACTATAAAAACAGTCATGATACACATAATAAATATGTAACATCACCTTCATTAATAGTGTTTTCCACATTAGATGTAACATTCTAAATTATAAAAATAAAAGTGATTGTAACAATACAAAAACATGAATTTTATTAAAATTATCAAAAAATTATTTTTCAAAGCAACTTTGAATAAAACAATTTAAATACCAGAA
>NC_088932.1:26427500-26445000 GCF_038396675.1 Hydra vulgaris | reverse complement strand
CTTAATTTGGCAAAAACTAAAAAATGTAGGGAGGGAAAGGGGGCATAACTTTGTAACAATAGTTACAAACAATTAAATTCAAAAAATTGTCTAGCATCATGTAAAATTTTTCTTAACTTCATATAGAAAACTTATCTTGCCTTCTGTTCAGTCTTTCATATATGACTTGGTCTGTGTTTTGTGATACTTATGCCTTTATCTCTTAAAACTGTCAATCATAGAGAAACATACTGCAATTATACATAACAAATGTCCATATCTTAGTCAACCCTCAAAATGGCTCAAAGGTATCTGTCTAATTTTTATCAAAATAGTTGCTGTATTGCCTAAGCACCCTTTTTTAGCGTTGTTTTTAGTCAGAACTATTGTGGAAAATCTAGGGTATTTGCATCAATTGTAACTTTCACACCTAAAATCTGAAAGGTTAAAGCGGGTCAGGGTAACAACATCAGTTTTTGCCATGTCTAATAACGTCTGTCCAACAACATCTGTAAATATAATGAGGTATAATAACATTTGTCCAACAACATCTTAAATTTCATTGATGTCTAGTAACATCTGTCCAACAACATCTGAAATTTTATTGATGTCTAATAACATCTGTGTAAAAATTAAATGAATATTACAGATGTAGTTACATCTTTTAATTTATCAATGTGTAATAACATCTGTGCAACTATATCTGTAGATTTTAAGATGAAGTTGTTTTTAAAATGGATTATTTTTAATAATGTATTATTTCAACCAGATGTAGTTATATATAGGATTTTTTTTGAGCTTGATTACTACTTGTTCTTAACAAGTTCTATGGGTAAGGTAGAAAAAACTTTAAAGTTTATATTACTGTTTGTAACAACAACAACAAAAATTCTAAAATAACAGCCACAAATGGATTTTATAAACAATCAACTTGTATAACAGCTATAAACTTATAAACAATCAACTAATAGTATAACAACTATAAACTTATAAACAATCAACTAATAATATAACAACTATAAACTTATAAACAATCAACTTATAGTATAAAAACTATAAACTTATAAACTATCAACTTACAGTATAACAACTATAAACTTATGAACAATCAACTTACAGTATAACAACTATAAACTTATAAGCAATCAATTAAACAAACTTTGAATACAATATAGTATTGATTACCATATATTATACGTATGATATATTATACATATGATATACCATATATTGATACCATATATTAGGGTGACAATTTTTTAGCACTTTTTTAACTTTTTTCATAAATGCAAGTTTAAAATACATCTATATTAAAAATTTTTGCTCACTTGGAACATTGGAACTGGCAGATGTTGTTTTTCAATAACTTGAATGTTCCTCATTCTGCCAATTAAAAGCTTAATATATTAAAAGATTATTATGTATAGTAATTTTTCAATCAAGTTCGATTCCACCACGTCCCTGGTAGTACCAAGCTCGGTTTGTTTCTCCGTGCAGCAACCTTGTTCGTCATCGTTTTTGTTTGGGAGATATAGAGTTAAAAGAGGGTTGTAACCACAATTTAAAAAAATAAACTCCTTGACTGTAGTGGTCTTCATGGCCTTGGAGTGGTAAATTAACATTAAAAAATATTTATTTTATAATATTAGTATTATTTACTTTTCTTTAATATAGTTAAACAACAAAAGTTTACATTTCAAATATTTGAATTTCAAACAACAATGTTTATTTCAACTTAACAAGATCTTTCTGATAAATATTCTTTAAAATCTGTTTCCGAGTTTTTCAAACCAACAAAACCTTTTGTCTCCTTGGTGCATGACCTTTTGAACATTCAACCAAACATTCAACTAAATTTTTGTTTCATTTACTAAATCCAAAACAAGAAAAAGAAACTGGTAAGCCTTCACTGGTAACAAGGTCATAAAGCTGAATATTTTGTCTACTAAAACACAAAGTAATTTCTCTTTATTAATTTCACTAATGTTAGAAGCCTCATTCTCCAACAGTGCCTTGTCATGGCTACTGCTTTATGTGAAAGAAAACAGGAATGAGATTTTAAACTTTTTAAGAATGAATTGAAGTTTTAAATGAGTGAATTTTCTATATTGATTTTTCATTTTTTTTTTATGATTGTTGAATGAACTAAATTTATTAAATACTGAAAGTTTAAAGTATAACGCTAGGTAGCATAGAAAGGTAGCATGGAGGATATCATAACTACTACTACTACTACTACTACTACTGCTACTACTACTACTACTACTACTACTACTACTACTACTACTACTACTACTACTACTACTACTACTACTACTACTACTACTACTACTACTACTATTACTACTACTACTACTACTACTACTACTACTACTACTACTACTACTACTACTACTACTGCTATAACCGTTGCGGATGAGCCCTCGCATTGCGAAATTTGAATTAGAAACAAGAGGTGCGTAAAAACGATATTTTAAACAATATTTTTTTGTAAATGCTGCAAAAATAATTCTATTTTTATTTCAAATAATTTTTTCAACTTGAATTATTGGTCCGCTCGTAAAAATAGCTTTTTTGTACAAGTTTTTTCTACTTGCGCAGCATGAGGGCCAAACACGATTCCCCTTTCTATGACTTAATTTCGCTAACTAACACCAATTGTTTTTTAAAACCAAGTAAATTCCCCCTGAAAATGCCATAGTTCCACCAGTTTTGATATTTTTGTCTTAAAAATTTTTTCTACTACTCGTATTTTTTTTCCCCGCGTATTAACCGGAGTAAAGTTACTGAAATGTGTTTAATCGGGTAGGTTTTGTAAAAACCTTTCAATAGTGTATGAACAAACAGAGAAATTGATGTTCTTTCTGTTTCTTCATTTACGCACACAAGTTGTTGAATTTTTTAATGAAGTTTTCAAATTCTGTTTTATTACTAAATAAATTAACTTAGGTTTTTTTTAATTATTGAATTTTACTTAACACAATTATTTACCTAAATTTTTTGCATTAGGTAGCATGGGGGCGCACATTTTTTGCAATGCTCATAAATAAAACTTTTTGACATATTCTTGTTTTTAAGTCTGAAGTGACTATTTTTAACATATCAAACAACTATATTTAGTTATAATTAATTCTCATATTAACTAAAAGTTGTCTTTTAATTTATTAGACAATTTTTTTTTTAAAGTAAGTCTATAAACGAAATAGTTTAAAAGCATCGGTGCTCAATGGCCAAACATCATTATCATCACCACCGTCATTTATCGGCTGCAAACAGGGTGAGTTTAAAGTCGGCAACAACTTTTTTAATACTTTCCGTGCTTAATCAGACTTGCCTGACTTTGCGACGTACCTGATCTCTTTTGCTGTTGGTGGCGTTTTACTGTTTATCACTTTGCAGATTATATTGGAGATAAAATGTTTTCGGTTTACCAAACAACTTGACTCTATGACGGTTTTCTGGAGTCCACAGTACGTATTGGATTATAAGATTATTTGAGTCTTTTGTAGTGTCTTAAGAAACATAATTGTTAAATATGAAGCCTTAGCTGTTGCAGTTTATCATTTCACGTATTAACTGAATGTTGACTTTTAATTATTTTTATACTAAGTATTATTATGTAACTGTTAGGATCAACAGATTATTAGATTGACTGCTGAACACTATTAACCGTTAAGTTAAATTAGCGCCTTCTTGAAATTCACAAATACAACCTATTCTAAAGGTGATTGTATGCGGTACAAAATAGCTTTTTTATAAGGTTTTTGGCAGCAACAGACTGGTTCTTCTATAATTTTTTGTAAGAATTTTCTCTGATATTTTTTCATTTGAGAACTTGATTGTCTTTCTTTGAAAGCGAAACTATGTAGTTATATAGCTCCACTACCGCACAGATATCTAAAATTTTAGTAACAAATAATTGGGTGACTTATAAACTGTCTTAAAAAGTACCCCATTGCGTAACTTTTGTATAATATTATGTATAAAAATATATTTGCAAAACTAACATTTTGCTACATTTATTCAATTAAAATAAATATTTCTTTTGTTGCCATAAAACTCTTTTATTCTTTATTTCTCTTGATTTTGACTTGTCCAATTGTGTCTTTTAGTCATGAGGCGCTTCTTTAAGTCTATCACAATCCTAATTATTTATGTTAATTATATTAATCCTAATTAATTATAATTAATTATGTAAACTTGGTTTTTGTTAATAAATATTTTATAAACAAAAACCTACTTGCAACAAACAGGACAATATAATTTTCGGCAATTATCGGAAGGTTCATTATTTAACTAGCAGTAAGCAATTTATAATAAGGATTATTAGTAAATAAATCAATAATAACAATTAATTTGATTTATTATCTGAAAAATATAATAAAATACAAATTTTAGTTTACGACATAAACAATACATTTCATACATTCAATTATTAAATCAGTTAAGTCAGTAAAAAGCAAAAGCTTATTAAAAAAAAACAACCCCGAAATACCTAAGAACTTATTAATAACATAAAGGGTTCCATTAATGATCCCTTTGTTAACAAACCCTAAATAAAAAGAGAAAGAAACAGACAGCGTTTTCAATGGCACAGCTATGTTAAAAAAAGTTAAATAACATACAAAATATTATGATTTATTAAAGAACTTATTATGAGCATAATAAAAGTAATTTGACAATGACAAAATCAACATAGTGTTGTTATAACATGTCGTTATAAAAATATAATATAATATAATAACATAGTAGCACAAAATAGCTATAAAACAATACCATAAAAACTGATTTTGTAATGATACCAATAAACAAAATCATTTGTACCTCAATTATGCAGAATTCTAGTTTCTTTTCAACTGTTGACTGATGATTAATACAGTAATTTCAAATGATATAAATTTACTAAATTAAAATCATGTTTCAACAGTAGGCGAATTTATAAAGCAATGACAAAATCAACTAAAAAAAAGGAAGAACATAATTAGACAATGTTTGAATTTATAAAACTAAAAAAAAAAAAAAAAAAGGTTACTATGAAAAGTAAATAAAATGCATAGCGAGTAATATTATAACTATGATAACTCTTTAAAAAGTAAGTTCTGATAATTCTTAAATTTATTGATTGTGATATCTTAAAATATTAAAAAAAAAAAATGTGAGGAATAAAAAGAAAAGTATAGTAAAAAAAAGATATCTAGTTAACAATATGTTGGGGGAATGTCTTGATCTAGCCTAAGATTATCTACACATTAAAAAACTTGACCACATATTTCAAAACATGGGGGCCCATGATTCATAGCTTGAACTACATTAGCTGTAAATGAAACAAGAGAAAGACAGGCATTAATACTTCTTTCTAATATTCCACTGGTATAATATTATTTCTTTCTAATATTCTTATGGTATAATATTATTTCTTTCTAATATTCCACTGGTATAATATTATTTCTTTCTAATATTCCACTGGTTTGATATTATTTCTTTCTAACATTCCACTGGTATAATATTAATTCTTTATAATATTCCACTGGTATAATATTAATTCTTTACAATATTCCACTGGTATAATATTATTTCTTTATAATATTTCACTGGTATAATATTATTTCTTTACAATATTCCACTGGTATAATATTATTTCTTTATAATATTCCACTGGTATAATATTAATTCTTTACAATATTCCACTGGTATAATATTATTTCTTTATAATATTTCACTGGTATAATATTATTTCTTTACAATATTCCACTGGTATAATATTATTTCTTTATAATATTCCATTGGTATAATATTATTTCTTTACAATATTCCACTGGTATAATATTATTTCTTTATAATATTTCACTGGTATAATATTATTTCTTTATAATATTCCACTGGTATAATATTATTTCTTTCTAATGTTCCACTGGTATAATATTATTATTTCTTTCTAATATTCCACTGGTATAATATTATTTCTTTATAATATTTCACTGGTATAATATTAATTCTTTACAATATTCCACTGGTATAATATTATTTCTTTATAATATTTCACTGGTATAATATTATTTCTTTACAATATTCCACTGGTATAATATTATTTCTTTACAATATTCCACTGGTATAATATTATTTCTTTACAATATTCCACTGGTATAATATTATTTCTTTATAATATTCCACTGGTATAATATTATTTCTTTCTAATGTTCCACTGGTATAATATTATTATTTCTTTCTAATATTCCACTGGTATAATATTATTTCTTTATAATATTCCACTTGTATAATATTATTTCTTTATAATATTCCACTGGTATAATATTATTTCTTTATAATATTCCACTGGTATAATATTATTTCTTTACAATATTCCACTGGTATAATATTATTTCTTTATAACATTCCACTGGTATAATATTATTTCTTTATAACATTCCACTGATATAATATTATTTCTTTACAATATTCCACTGGTATAATATTATTTCTTTATAACATTCCACTGGTATAATATTATTTCTTTATAACATTCCACTGGTATAATATTTTTATTTCTTTATAATATAGGAATTAGTATAATAATAGGCATTATCATATTTTCTAATATTCCAATATAAAAAATTTATATTAGAATTATGATCTTTTTAGCTCCCTGTAAATATATATTGTAAAACTTGTGGAAACGATAAATGTGGAGGCAAAACTACCTTACCATTATGGCAACATAAAAAAAGTGTTTCATCAAAATATTTTGTATCTGGCAGGTCTGGTTCACTTCTCTTAAATAGTTTTGATCTATAATTGTATTGCTTTTTGTCTAGCAACATTTTGAACAGTCTAGCAAAGTAGTATACTAATTATTATGTCTAGCAACATTTCTTCCTTGTCTAGGAAAAAATTATTTATTTTGTAGATGAATAATTTCATCTCGCCTAGCTCTATCTATTTCATTTCGACAAGGAGATTATCAACATGCCTAATCACATTATTCTCATTTCCACGAATAACTTCTTCAAGCCTAATATCATCCATTTCAATTTCACTAATTCTATTGAACATTTAACCAGTAGTATTACTTCTACTGCTTTATTACTACTACTACTGTAGTAACAAATAAACGTAAAAAAAAAAACGTTAATAAAAAAAACCTGTTTTTTTATAGTTGTTTTAAATTAATAATTTATTTTTGTACAAAAAAACAACATCTGCAAACATAATAAAGACATGAACAAACTATTTCTGCCTTATGCCTTCCACGCAGTTTAAAACTATTAAATTTTTACATGAAAATAATATGTAGTAAATAAAAAATTCACTTTTGTTTTAAGACACCTAAATAATGAAAAAACTATTTACAAAACGTTTATATTGTTTTTTCTTTCGCATTTTTACGATCAATGATTGTAAACCAAACTTTTTTACAAGACCCTCTAGTTCTGGTTTCTTCAACATTAACGCAAACTTGTCTTTCATAATTAGCTCATTTGAATATATTACATTAGATAAATGTGTATAAATAAGCCTCCTATCTTCTTTAGTGAATTTTAGGGTTTTTTAAAAACAGTGGTTTTGAAAAAACAGCTGTTACTGTTTTTCAATTTCAAAAAAAACAGCTGTTAACAGCTGTTTTTACTGTTTTTTAAAATTTTATAAGAAATTAAAATAATGACACAAGTTAAGGAGCAAAAAACGTCAATGTCCTTATATTTGTCAATCTTTACTTGAAGTAACTTACTACTAAATAAATAAAGCTATTAAAAAACGCAATTTTTGAATTTTATTAAAGGATGAAAAACTTTAACTATTTATTCAGCTATTCGAATACAAACTACAATTTTTTCTTCATTTTTTATAATAAAATTTTAAAAAGACAAAAGCTTTAAGTGACTCGTCGGACAAACGCGATCTAATTTTTGTGCAAAAATTTGTGCAAACTGAAAAAACACGCTCAACGTCAGTTGATGTTGGTTTAATACTTAAAAGTGCATTGAATAATTTTTGAAGGTTTTCTGTACATTGTCCAGTGTTCTTATAAAGAGTGAATTCCGATTTTAACCATTTGAAATCGGATCCAGTTGTTGTTGTTGTATGTTCTTTACGAAGAAACAAGTTTAATTCGTCGTTTAGTGATAGACTAACATTTTCAGATTCGGATTGTATCGACTAATCTATTTCAGTTTACTATTCTATTTATTTCAGTTTACTATCTATTTCAAGACGACCGGCAAATATCAATGTTGCTTTTGTTGGAGTGTTTGAAGGATCTTTTAAACTCTTTAAAAGATTCATAACATCCTTGTTCAATCTTTCATCAGTACGTATTTTCAAGTTATTGTACAATTCTTCACTGATTTTGCTGTTGATCATTGACAATTTTTTAAACATAAACTCCAAAATTATTTCAGCACTTGCTAATGTTGCATCTTCCTGACTTAAATGTTGAACTGCAAGTTTTATCGGTTCCATAGCATCATAAAGATTACGAATAGCAATAAAATCAATTGAATCCAAAATGTGTGTCGCATTGAACTCAAATAAAGTCTCTTGAATTGCCATTTCAGTCTTAATAATCGAGTCCAACATGGTTGGAATTGAATTCCAGCGAGTTTTTACATCAAGATGTAGTTCAATTTCACGTCCTGTTAAAGCTTTCACTTTACTCAAAAAAATGTTGTTGCAAACTGTTGAATTTTTTATGAATTTGACAAGCTTTCGAGAATTTTTAAGCAAATCGTGATAACTAATTTCAGATTGTTCAATGTCGTCATCATTTAGCAAATCAAGGCAATCATCAAAGCAATCACTTTCATCAGATTCATCGCTATCAAAATAGTGTTCCTCAATTTCATTCTCTTTCTTATATAAAGTATCGCAGACACCCAAATGTAGAGCATGGTTTAGGAAAAACTGGCCAATTATATCCACAAGTCTAATGAATTTTTTATTTACTGTTGCTCCATCCTAAGTTGAGCCAACAATATCTTTGTTCATGTCAATGCCAAAATCAGCTAAATGTTGTTTCATAGCGACAACCATGTCTTCAGCAGAACAAGATCCAACAATGCGAACAAGACCAGTTTTAATATTGACTTTATCATCGCTGCTGTGTATATTAATTCCAAAGAATTGTCTTCCTCTTATTGTTGTATATTCGTCTACGCACATACTGAATTTTGCTCCATTAGCAAGTTTTTCCTTAATTATTTCAACAGCTTTTGCTTTCTTCTCGTTAAAATCTTCAATAATTAATTTCATGACATCACGTTCATTAGCTGGAAGTTTGTAACCATCTCGTGATATAGATTGACAAATATAATTGTTTCTAGTTATTGCTCTAATTGAAATACCATCAGTTGCCATATCTGTAACTATTTCTTTGAGGGATTTTCGATTGAAAAATTCAAAAATTGATTTTGTTCTTTTCTCTGCTGTTGGTTCTTCGTTGGATGTGCCAGCTGCTGACCTTTCAAAATCAATTCCATGTGTCTTAAGATGTGCTTTCAATATAGTTGTAGAATTTCCAGAACAGACAATGATTTTGTTGCATCGCGAGCATTGTCCTTCGAGAGATTTTGTTTTTGGATTTTTTCGTTTTGTAGCAAAATCCCATACTCTCGACATTGCTGAAATATATAAGCATTGTTATTGTATTCTTAAATCAAATTAAAATGATTTAATACGTTCTGTTAAATGTGTTACTTTTAAAAACACCTAAGATTTTACTTTCTTCTCTTTGAAAAACACAAGAAAAAACACTAACTTATCACCAATACGTAATATTTTTTAAACATGAAAAAGTCGTTAAAAACAGTAAAAACAGTTCTGAAAAAACAGCTGTTTACTGTTTTTCATTTTTGACCAAAAAACAGCTGTTTTACTGTTACTGTTAAACAGTAATGAAAAACCCTAGTGAATTCTTTTCGACTTCTTTTAAAAGATGTCTCAGCACTATCTGGAGAAGTTGGAATATAACCATCATAGTCAAAATCTTCAGATTTATCTACGTCCTTTGCAGCATAAAACAAACTTTCACCATTGTTACTACTTTCAGTGCCGTAAATTTCTTCTTTTCTTTTCCTAAGTGGATAAACTTTTTTTTGAATTTCTTGTAAAATAGGGGAGCTTAATGGACAAGAAATTTCATTTACAAAATCAACATTGTCAATATTAGGTTCTGTTTCTGATACTTCTTGATTTGGCATTTGTGTGAGTTTTTTTCGTTTGATTGCGTATCGAACTTTATCAACTATTTTTTTGACCTTTTCATCACATACGTTTTCTGAAGAATTAGCCAACTTTTTTTTTACATCAGCTACTTTTATAGACCACTTGTTTATTTCATTTTCAAACAATTTCAAAGGTATGTTTTTCTTTTCTATATTTGTACCCTATTCATCTGTTAATGATTTTTGAATTAAAGACAGTTGATTACTTGTACTTGACGCAGCATTATATTTGTCAAATATGGCGTAATTGCTCTCAGCCACTTTCAAACTGTGACATAAATGATGCGCAACATTTTGCTTCAAGCTGGGAAAATTTTGATGAACTTTTGTCGTAAATTTTCTCACTAACGTTGGAGTCATTTTAGTATAATCTTATTTTACCTTTTTACCTAAAGCACGATTCCAAAATAAATGAAACTGGGAAGTAATCATTGATGAGTCCACTGGAGCACCATTATAACTCAAAAACACAACTGCTGTATCTGTGGGAAGAAAAATTCCATAAAGTTTATTTCGAAAAAACTCTATATATGTATTTAGCTCATTGTAAAGCTCAAAAGTCAATACAATATTTGCAAGTCCCTTATATGATGTTTTATGCTTTTTAATGCTAATTGTATAACAATTTTCTTTATATAATGCTCTGCGGAACTCACCAATAGTCATATTGGCGGAAGCTCCTGGTCTTGTGGCATTATTAAGAATTGTATACGCTAACAAATATGATCTGACCAAACAATATTTGGATTTTGTAATTACAAAACTGGAAGATATAGAGGCTTTAATTGTGTCTTTTGCACATTTGACATAATCAGATTTATCTAATGCATTTATTTCTTCAGAAGACGGAATATTGTAGAAATCATCCATGTCTTTTTCATGTTGTCTCTCCTGGATGCCCTTCCATAAACTACACTTCCACTGCTTCATAGAGATTTTTAACTTGGAGTATTCTTCATTAGAAATAATTTCAAGTTTTTCTTTAGAAATACAAAAGTCTAAACACAGTTGTAGAGAACCTAAATAGGTTTTTATTGTTCCTGGCTGCTTTTTATCTTCTTGCAATTTTTAACATCCAAGAATTTAAGAAAGAAACACACCCAAGATGCTTGTAATTTACATCATCATCTGTGGCATGACGAACAGCTCCTAAAACAACATTTTTATGTTTCAGGGCAGTCCGAAGTGGTTCGATACCACCCTCAACACTTTGAAGCCAAATTAGAAATTCATCTAATAACTTATCTTCTTCAAATGAAGTCATATAAAACTTATCTTCACCATCATCAAAGTCAATATTTGATTCATCAGAATCAGAGGCATCTTTTTCATTTTTGGTACCTGCAACATTAAACAAATTACTTTTGCTATGTCCAGCTTGAAAACTATTACTCGATTTAGGGAGCCTTTTATCTAAGTATTGCAAACTTAGCCAGTCTTGGTTTTCATCGTCTGAATCACTACACAGGAAATTGTTGTCATTATGAATAGCTCTATTAAAATTATTTTCTAATAATTCATCTTCTAAAAATTTAAACTATAACATACTTTTCACAAGCAGGACATCTTACTTTGTGGCGACTGTTATTAGAAACAGGTTCATCAAGGGTTTTCAGTTTTGACAGCAACTTAAAAATGATAAAATTCAAGGATAAAAAATCATTTAATAAATTAAAAAAAAAATCTTAACAACAATTTTAAAAAAGTCAAATGTTTCTATACCTTTGATGCTTGATTAAAGTCATTGTTATCAACAGCTTTCATCATTTCTGTCTTCATACTTAAAAATGCATAATAAAAAAAAACTGTAAATTAATAAAATACCAAAGACTTATTCAGGGTTTATACAGGTTCTCAATAAAAGATTTCCCTGACTTAACTCAAAAATATAAGTAATTTCCCTGACTTTTTTCCTTGAAACTCACTTGTTTTCCCTGACTCATTCAAAAAAACCCTTTTACCTTGACTTATTAACTATATATAGTAATAATTATAAATTGTTTCCAGAAAAAAATTGAGTTGCATTGACACTCGCATATAGAAAATAAAATACTTACATAGACATGCATTGACACTCACTTATGTAATAAATGATCATATGTTCTTCAATTAAAGGCTTTTATTTACACGATTCTACTTTTTTAAACTATTTGAAAAAATACTCTTTTTTATGACTAAGTATTATCAAAGTTTCACAAGCAAAAGTTGTTGTTAAGTATCTTTTTTCTTTATTATAAAGATTAAGTAAAAAAAAGGAAAAATTATTTTGTAAAGAAAAACAATAGCGAGAATAAAGAAATATCTTAAAAAAAGAAAATAACTTCACACTATTTTCTTCTTTCCTTCCAATATTTGTACTGCTTTTTCCAAAATTTTAATTTCAACAGGTTTTTCTTTGCTCTAGCTTTTTAAACCATTTCCTTTAATTACTATTCCAATATCATTTTTAACAAACTCAGTTCTAAATTATCGCAGGAATCTAATAGGAAAATTTTCACTTTACTACATCACTGATTTCTCTGGTTACAATTTCCATTTGATAATTGCGTTTCTTTTGGTTAGCATTCTTTCTCCCTTGTTCAAGGTCTAACCGATATCATTGACATGCACCTTTAAGAGACTTTATAAACCTAACTGTTAGTTCTATTGTTGATAATAGTCTACTATCATTTTTTTTTGATTTCATTGATCTTTTTTTCAAGTTAACTTTGGATACAATCTTATTAATATTAAATTGTCTCTCTACAGTTGCTTGACCATGACTTGTAAATAGAACCTATTTTTATTTTATGTTAAAACAGATTTTAACCCCTTTAGTATATTGATAGAAGATTTAGGAACAAATTATTTATCTAATCTAGTAATCTTGCAACTGAAACATCTTGCCTTTTCTAAATCTTGAGATAACAATCCTAACAGATCTAAATGTGGCATAACTTTCCCTGCTAAAGTCGCATTAATAATCTTAAATGATATTAGATAAGTCCAGAGGTGTTTTATCTTTCTTCAGAATTTGACCGGTTGCATAGAGGGTATTTAACTTAACTCAAATACATTGGGATTTATCACGGCGTCATAATGTAATAGACTTTTTTGAGTGACTTTCTCCAATACAACACTTATCATATTTGCAGCTTTCTCTTTACATTTTTTACATTAAGATAAAGAAAAATATGCAGATTTTACTTTATATTTATGTAATAAATCCCCTAGTTATTCTTCAGTTTAAGATACAAAATACAAATATTTTATTATGAAATAAATACCTTCATCAGTTAGATTAAGCTCTAGCAAGTCAACAATTCAAGAAGAATATCAGTTTTAACAGATATTCTTGCCCAGAAAAGGCTACATAAGATCATCTGTTTGATGTTTTTAGATATAATATGGAAGACCCCAAAAGGTTCGCAATATGTCTTATATATTGAGATAGATATTCAAAATTGGATGTAATAATTAAGAACTTAGCAAAATTATTTAGAATACTGATTTTAAAATGATTGACAAAAAATCTTTAGAGAACATTTGATAGTAAATTATTAAATTTATAAAAAAAGAAATTCCAAAAATAAAAGTATTAAACAGTACATAAAATAATTTATATTTAGATTAATTACTAAATCAAATATTTTAGTATCAAAGAAATTTTGAATTTTGAATATTTTATTGTTCCCTGACTGACTAAGAAAGCAACCAATTGTTTTCCCTGACCACTAAGTAAATGCACAACCATCTATCCACACTCATACATAAATTAAAACACAAAAACTTTACCTATCTTTTAACGAATTTGGAGTAACATTATTTTTCAGCAAACATGTCTAACAGAAACAGAAAGATTTCTTTTCAGATAAATATATATATATATATATATATATATATATATATATATATATATATATATATATATATTAAAATATTTTAAATGAGAAAATACAACTTTATAATGGAACTTGAAGTTTCATGCCATTCGGCAATCATCAGCCATATTATACAAATATAAAATAAAAACCATTATAAAAAATACAAATTTAGCGTTGCAACTGCATCTGACGTCAAGTGTACCTGATCCGATATTTGCTAATCGCCAGAATCAAAGTTAGAAAGTAAAAATTTTTTCCTATGCCTACAAGCAGAAACCAATTCACTTTTTTTATTAAGTAGTAAACCACTATCAAAATTCATAATAAAATATTTTTCACTAATGCAAAGGTTACACTTTTTTGTAGATGGATTATAAGATTGGCATCTTTTAATTATGTTCCACTTAATTATAGGCATGTTACCTGCGTCTTTGTGTTTCTAGATTTCTTTGGAAAGTTCTGTATCATTTCTATACCTGATTGCATTAAATGATTTAAGGTGGTTTGCAAATCTGAGCTTGAATGCGTTTTCACTGATACCGATGTAAGATTTTTCCGTTAGACTGGGATTAGGTGATGATAAAGTGGCTTTATATACAACGTTTTTTGATAGACATTCGTTATTTAACAGGCATGCTGTTTTCTTAATGCAGTTGCAATTTATATCATTAGTGGTGAGTTTGTTGCGCAAATTTTGTTGGTTGTATGAATTAATAATAGATCGAATATTTGGCATGCAGCTGTAACTAACTTTTATTGTGTTTCTGTTGAAAATTTTGTGGAGCTTATGATGTAATGGAAAATGTAAGTCAATTAAGTTTAAGAAAAGGTGTCCAATTTTTGTTACCACATTTTTACTGAAAGGAGGATTAAACCATATTATATTTCTTTTTCGTTTATTAGTATTAGAAGGATTTAGATTTGAATGATATTGGAGATTGGTGGGAAATCCAGACTTTTCTAATGCGTCTTTATAAATAGGAGCAGACTTTTGGAAAATTTTTTCGTTTGAAGAATTGGAAGATAATCTATGTTCAATTGAGGTTGGTAATTGTTTTAAAATGCTTGGTGGATGGTTGGAACTAACATGGATATAATTTAGCGTACTATGCCGTTGCAACGCTAAATTTGTATTTTTTATAACGGTTTTTATTTTATATTTGTATAATATGGCTGGTGATTGCCGAATGGTATGAAACTTCAAGTTCCATTATAAAGTTGTATTTTCTCATTTAAAATATTTTAATATTATTTGATCTATTTTTTTCAAAAAGATATTGATCACTCTTAAACAGACAAGAGTTGTATTTCCAGCAATATACAACATTTATCAATAAGTGTATATATATATATATATATATATATATATATATATATATATATATATATATATATATATATATATATATATATATATATATATATATATATATATATACATATACACACACACGCTTTTTCTAAAATATCAAAGTTTATAGAATGAAAAATGCAAACATATTATATGTTTGCATTTTTTATTCTATAAACTTTGATATTTTAGAAAAAAAAAAAAATATATATATATATATATATATATATATATATATATATATATATATATATATATATATATATATATATATATATATATATATATAACCAATTAAAACTAAAATTTTTAGATCAAAAGGTTGGATTTTAAAAATCAAAGTTTTAATGGAGGACTAATATATTTATTATTTATTGTATATGAAATTCATAAGTGCTAGTAAAAAAAAAAAAACTATGAATAATTTCAAACATATTTTGACCTGATTTTATCTGCAAAATGTAATTGTTTGCAATCAGATGACTTTTTCTTCTTCTAAAAACCAGTATTAATCATGATAGTTCACACTTAATGAATTTTTATTTTGTATTTTATGTTTACATATGGTAATATTTTAAACGATAATTTCGAAAATCTTATGTAATAATTACAAATTTTATAATACTTAATTTTATCACACCTTTCAGTAAAAAATTTATTCAGAAATACCTCAGCCTAAACACAAAATTGATTTTATACCACAAATCCATTAGAGTAAGAAAAAAATTTTAAAAACAACTACAGCAAAACTTAATATTTATAAGAACAAAATGTAAAATTAATCATTTAATCTAATACCTGAATTCTTGACCAAAGCATCAACTTTGCAAACAGACTTATAATACATTCAGGTACAATAACCTTGTAGATGTAATCGTTAAACTATAAATTAATATATTACATATACAATATATTAATATAGTTAATATATTACATAAACTCTCGGAATCGGGGTCAACATTGCTAAAAGTGTTTGAGGTCGGTATACATATCATTAAAAAAATCTAGTATGCATCAGTGTCAATCTTTTAAAATACTTATTATCCAGTAAATCACTGTTTTTTTACAAAATCAATTTAATTGCACCTTAGAATCTCGGAAATTTGATCCCAATGCCAAATATAAACAATTGGATTGATCTTCTGATAGCAAATTGTCTAATTCAAAATCAGATAAATTTTCTAAAAAAAAAAAATTAAATTAGTTCTTCAGATATTTTAAGCTGATTCAAACTTTAAAATTTATTCTTTGCGTTACTTTTTTTAGAACCACCAGCTTTGAAATTGTTGTGTCTGAAACTGTGCAACTAAAAAAAAAATAACTATGTAACAAAATTAAAACAAATGAAAATAGTCAACAGCTAACTATACACTTTATAATCATTTTTTAAAAACATACTGTTCCTGAAAAAACCATTTTCATAGTTGAAGATGCTGCAACCTCTTCTAACTCATTTTTTGTAAACATTTTAAAAACTAGATAATAACAAAAAATACAAATTCACTGTTTTCATATTACTATTACTATTATTATTACTATTATTATCATTATTGTTGTTATTATTATTATTATTATTATTATTGTTATTATTATTATTGTTATTTTTGTTATTGTTATTATTATTATTGTTGTTATTGTTATTATTATTATTATTGTTATTTTTATTATTATTATTATTATTACATATATATATATATATATATATATATATATATATATATATATATTTATAAATCTGTTAAAATTTTTAGGCATACATCATGAATATCTTCTTGTCATATATAAAATGTATGCAATATAAAATAGCTTATATAGAAACTATTTGAAGGGGTTTAGTTGACCAATTAATAAATTATTTTGTTTAACTAATATAAAATATTTTTTTAAATCTTATAAATATTATTTATTCTATATTTTACTAAAACTAAAATGATAAATTTTTTATAAGACAATGAAAAATGACTTTTTTTAAAAAAAAAACACAAAATCATTAAAATTTAACCTTCAACAACAGTGGCATCCATATTATTTACAACACCAACACTATCTATAATAAAAATAGATTAGAATTTTTATCTAGAACTTGATGC